>NC_133327.1:196345794-196697361 GCF_042186555.1 Aquarana catesbeiana
GGTCGCAGACACTCACCTGTTGTGGTAACTACTTCCACCACGTCTTCATCCTCCTGCTCATCTTGTGTTGGGGGGATTTCCCCTTCTTCCAGGGGGGGGGGGGCTCTGGTCTCCTCGGATGAGGGGTGTCTTCCGAGTCTTTTCTCCCCTATGTAAAACAAAAATGGTATAATTAGCACACAGATATTTGATGGCAGAACTATAAAGATGAAACATTGCTTGGAAGTGGGGTACAATTATCTATTTTAGCAGAGTTCCAACATGTAGCTTTTTTAGTGCCCTTTGTCAAGCTGCAATACTTTACCTGTTTGGTAAAAGCTTCACAGATGTAGCCCCCCCTATAGTATACACTGGAGCACCTGTGTGGCCCCCTAATAAAAATGGTGTTCTTGTGTCCCACACTATAGTGCTCCAGTGTCCAGATGTGAAAACAGCTGCTCAGTGTCCTCTCCTTACACAGAATCTAGTTTGCATTTCATTCTAGTAACAAAGCCATCTACACAACCCAATTCTTTGAAGACAAGTATAGGGCGTCAAAATGGTGGCCAAATGCATATGGCCTAAACAATGGTATTTTATCGTCCGAAATAACAATGTGTGATCCGAACGAATAATGTGCCCATGAACATGAAAGTTGCCATTTTAAACTGTACAACAGTTCCTAAAAGCACATGGAGCAGCACGAACGTAATAAACATAAAGAATAGCAACACAGCACAACTACTTACTTTTTTGCAGCACTCTCCGGATCTTTCTGTACTGCTCATGTTCTCGTTATTTCAGGTCCAACTACCGCTTCCTGAGCTGATCTTTCGATCGTCGTACCCCGAATTTCCGGTGCAGACTCCTGACCACTTTCGCCATGATCTTGGCCTTTCGGACATTGGGGTTGGGGTAAGGCCCATACTTTCCATCATAGTCGGCCTTCTTCAGGATGTCCACCATCTCCAACATCTCCCCAAAGGACATATTTGAGTCCTTTAATCTCCTTCTGGATCGGGACGTTTCAGGCTCCAGCCTTTCCTCCTCCTCCTCCTCGTTGCTACAATTAGCATGATCCTGCTGTCTATCCGCCATGTGCTCTTCCCCCACTGCGCCGAACGAAAAGGGGCGGGGAATAGACTAGAAAGAACGTCAGGGGCGGGCGGAGTTATACGCATGCGCAGTGTGTATAAATCGTAACGCGCGCGTCTTACGTACGATCTGTGAGCGGAGGGAGGAGCATCGGAGACGCCGATCGTGCTAACGAAGGTAGGATCTAAACTTGGGCCTATACTGCTTCGAAATGGAAGCCTATATTGTAACAAGATTAGGGGAGTTTGGCCTGACATTAGGCTTTGTCTTGTGTTGTGTCTTACAGAGAAAATGGATGGGTTCAACGACCACAATTTCCTGCCCTTGTTCATAGACAAGTACAGGGAGCTGCCCTGTCTGTGGCAAGTGAGACACCCCCACTATAATCACAAACAGAAGAGGCAGGCAGCGCTGGAGAAACTGCTGGAGTTGGTGAAGCCGGTGGTCCCCACAGCAACCATCCCTTATTTGAAAGCTAAAATTGGTGGCCTGAGGAGCACTTATCTTAGGGAGCGCAAGAAGGTCACAGATTCCCAGAGGTCCGGAGCTGCAGCAGATGACGTTTATGTCCCCAGGCTGTGGTACTATGAGAGACTGCGATTTCTGTCAGACCACACTGAAGTCAGGGAATCCCTCTCCACTCTTCCTTCCACGCTTCCTTCCATCCCAGCTGAGGCTTCCGATGTCCAACCTGGGCCTTCCAGCCAGGAAGAAGTGGAGGAGCCCAGCTGGAGTCAGGTATAGCATTCTTCTACAGATTTCTGGTCAATAAATAAATGATGTTTATTAGATGTTATTATTGATCACTAATTGCTGATTAAAAAAAGTGCTTTACATATCAATAGACAGTAGTGGGCACCCAAAATTGGGAAAAGAATGAAAACTGCTGGGCTCAGAAGGATAGTCTGTTATATTTGTTAACATTCAATTTGCAGCAGTCAGGAGGTGAAAATTGTGTGTGATCGATGAATAAAAAACTAAAACTATGTCCCTTTTTCATACACAGGAAGACCTCAGCCAGGAGGAGGTTGTGGAATGTGGCAGTCAGGAGGAGGCGGGGATTAGTGGCAGCCAGGAGGAGGCGGGGCTAAGTGGCAGCCAAGAGAAGCCAGGGACAAGTCGCAGCCTGACTGAGTCTCAGGTCCCTCCCCTCCGCCTGCCATATAAACGAGCCAGGAAGGCCACTCCGAGTCCCAGCGTACAGGCTGATCCAGGAGGCTTCTGCGTCCCTCCGAGCCTTCCCCAGTCCTGAAGAGGCCTTTGCCTGCATGGCTGCCACAAAATTGCAGGGCATGCAGGAGGGTCAACGCAAGATCTCTGAGGACCTGATTTATAAAGTCCTTCGTAAGGGGGAGAGTGGGGAACTGACACACAAGACGGATGTCATTGAGATCGACGATCCTCCTCCTCCTCCTGCTGCCACAACTCCACCACCACAGCCAAAGGCTGGAAGGAAGTGTGGAAAGAAGACCTGAGAGTGATTGCCCTGGGTTCAGTCTGGTCTGACAGAAGCTGCAGTCTCTCGTATGACCACAGCCTGGGGACACAGATGTCATCTGCTGCTTTCCGGATCTCTGGGACTTCTGGACCAGACTGCCCTCCCTTATGATATGGACTCCTCAGGCCACCAATTTTGCTTTTAAATAGTTGATGTCTGCCCCGGGGGTCCAAGGCTTCGCCCACTTCTGCAGTTTCTCCAGCGTTGCCTCCCTCTTTGTTTAGTTGTGAGCCCTTAATAAAATTTTTTTGGGTAAATTCTACTCTCCTGTGTGTGTTTTCATCCAAAAAGGTCAGTTTGTTGGTGACGATTCAGGTACATTTCTAAAGTACAATGTGAAATTAACAAGGGACAACAACACCAAACAATCTCCTACAGATTAAATAGAACAACATATTAGGGGTGTTGTGGGAACTTGTCACAAAAAACACACAAACATTTTCGGGAATACAAATCAAAATCACCAAAAAATAAAAAAAATAAAAAAGAGAAACACAAAAAAAAATCTACATTAAAGTCCAAAAAAAAAAAATTTTGTTGTCAGATGTGAGAAATCAAAATATATTGAGGGAATCCCGATAAATAGTAACGAAATAAGTTTGTGAGAAGTGTGTGTGTGAATATGAGCAGCAAAACTACTTAATTCTTGTCACATTATAAAGAAGAAGAGAGTGCGCTGTATTAAACCATTTTGAACATTGCAGCGTGACGAAAGTGCTGTATCCATTCCGAACGCTACGTTTACCAGAACGAGCTGTCCCGTGTCGGAATTTCTTCTAAGCATGCGTGGCACTTTGTGCGTCGGAACAGGCCACACACGGTCGGAATTGACGCGATCGGATTTTGTTGTCGGAAAATTTTATCTCCTGCTGTCCAACTTTGTGTGTCGGAAAATCCGATGGAAAATGTCCGATGGCGCCCACACACGGTCGGAATTTCCGACAACACGCTCCGATCGGACATTGTCCATCGGAAAATCCGACCGTGTGTACGGGGCATAACTCTTTTTTTGGAAAATTCCTTTTAGAGGACCACTAATACCATAACAGAGTATGAATCCGGGCCATTTAGTTGCTGAAAGTGACTCATGGCCCAGAATACTCCATCTATTGTGAATGCTATCTTGTGGTTTTACACCTATAATTCATGTAACCTTTGTTGAGGGTGAAACTCCTAGGTAATGGCAGCTGTATTGCTTTAAATACATTTAGACATGCCATCTACAAACTAGTACCATGTAACTGAAGATTAGCCAATTTTCTATTGTAAACAGACATAGCCATCCGTGGTAAATAACATGAGAAAAGACACTGTAAAAAAAACACAACATAATTGAGGCTTGTGCACATGGACAAATACAGCATGTTGTAATTTGAGATGTTTCTACGATCCTTAAAGTAGTTGTAAACCCTCACATATACCCAATGAAGTGACTGGCCTTAGGTAATACACAGAGATTAAAAAAATTCTCCCACATAAATTGTACGGCCTTCTCTTCTCTTCAGCCGTTCCAAGTGCAAAATTTATACAGCTTGTCTGAGCTTCCAGAAAGAAGGGGGTGGAGAGCTGACATTGCACACTGCAGAGCTCAGTAAAGAGAGCTCTGAGAAAGATTGGAGGGAAGGGACACACCCCTTTCACACAGCACACAGGAATACAGTGCCTTGAAAAAGTGGTCATCCCCCTTGAAATTTTACACATTTTGCCATGTTACAACCAAAAACATAAATGTATTTTATTGGGATTTAATGTGATAGACCAACACAAAGTGGCACATAATTGTGAAGTGGAAGGAAAATTATAAATGTTTTACAAAATTTTTTACAAATAAATATGTGAAAAGCGTGGTGTGCATTTGTATTCAGCCCCCTTAGTTCAATCTTATTTTATTGGTTAACCAAGGGTAGTTAACATAATACATAACACATTATTACATTATTATCAAATAGAGAAACATATAACCGATAAATCTATTAAATGCGATTTGTCCGTTTTTCAATAACTTTACTGTTATGAGGCACATCAGTGAGAAATACAAACTTAGGAAAACATATTGCAGGAAGGCCACATTATTGTAGACAGTACCGGGTCATAATATTGATTGATATAGCAAGAGATATTAAGATTAATGAAGTATTCTCTAGGAATCCCACATTTGAGTCCCGCAATGATCTCCCCCAATCGTTTAGGAAATTAGGTTATATTTATGAGAAAAAAATTAAAACATGGTGGGACATCACCTCTTTTGAGCAATATTTGGCTGCCAGACTGATTCCGAGACGGTTAAGGTGGGATTTACCCCCTAACGATGGGCTCACGGACGTTCAGTCCATGTCAGAATGGAGCGATTTTTTTATCAAGAGAGGCTTTGAATTATTGGAATTTCTTCTAATACGTAAAAGGAAAAGAATGTCGGCTCTTGACTCTCAAATTGGGGAGATTACCCAAACTATTGAAGCATCAAAGGATAGTGAAGAATTTTTGAGACTATCAGGTGAACTCAAAAATAAACTTGCAAAATGGGATCTAGAGACGCAGAATAAGAAAAAGAAAAAATTCATCAGGGACTTTGATGATTTTAATGGAGGGGTGATTTTTAAATGGCAAAATACTCCCACAGTAGAGGACACTGCCCCTAATTCTCAAACCACTCAACTGAGTATTGAAACTGCTTCTTTCAATACTCCTAGAGTGAATCCTGTTTATGAATATGACCTCCCCTACCCCACTGAACCCCAACCTTACCATAATCACAATGGTTTTAGGAAAGTTAATAACAAAAGAGGGAAAAACACAAAGGGAAGAGGGAGAGGAGGAAGCTCCAGGCCATACACTCAACAATCACAGAATCTGAGGGGTCCACCCCTCCCTGACCCCCCTCCTTACAGGAACAGTTATCCAAATGATAGAAGAGAGGGTCAGTTTAGAAATAGTCCTCATCCTGTGTACGAAAGGCCTATCACCACACAGAATAGGTATGCACCGCTCACAGAATATAATTACCGTTACAACGATGATGATTTTTTAGGACAACGGGGGGCACCGAGATACCCCCCTTCTCAGTATCCGGCTGCCCAAGGGGAACCCTGGCGACACCGGGTACCACACACACCATCAAACCCAAACCCCCCTCTAAAGCGAAAACAAAGAGAGGAAGCAGAGGGGGGAAGCGAATACAAAAAATCCAAGCCACATCAGGTTTAGGGATTTATAATCTCAGTCATGTTGTTCTTAGTGACGATGAAGTTAAGGTCCTTGATCGTGGTCTAAAATTCGCACCCATAAAAAATCTTAACAAATTCAGTGTTTATGTCAGTATTCAAAAATACATTAGAACATTGAATATGAAAAAATATTTTCTATCTCATCCTTCTCAAGGGCCCAGGCCCTCTGGACAGAATTACTCCACTCTGCGTAACAGATCTACATTTAACCCCCAGATTTCAGATAATAAACATTTAGATGTTTTTAAAAATATGGTCTCCAAAGATCTGGAGAAGTTACATATTAAAAAAGTTTCTGATCCATTGTTTATTAAACGGGGAATAAAATCTTTAACTGAACGAAAGGACATTGTGATCCGTCCGGCGGATAAAGGAGGGGGGCTGGTTATTCTAAGTAAAGAATATTACCAAAATGAAATGTCCCGCCTCTTATCTGATCGTGATACTTATCATATCCTGAACAAAGATCCCATGCTATCTTTTAAGGACGAGCTACATAGCATTGTTGAGGACGGTAAAGACCGTAAGATCCTGAATAAAAAAGAGGCCTTATACTTAGATCCTTTATTTTGTCGAACACCCGTCATATATTTCTTACCAAAAATTCATAAGGACACGGCCAACCCCCCTGGACGACCCATTGTTAATGGGATCGATTCTGTATCTGCCAGATTGGGACAATATATCGACTTTTTTTTGCAGCCCTTAGTTATGCAAACTCCAGCATTTCTGAAGGACACAAAACATATCATTCAGATTCTTGAAACTTTGAAATGCTCGCCTTCCACGTTTTTGGTAACAGCGGACGTAGGTTCACTGTATACCATTATTGGCCATGAGGATGCAATGACCTCAGTTGAATGGGCATTAGCTTCGTCTTCCCTATCTGGTGGTCACCAGGAGTTCCTCTTGAGTTGCTTGGACTTCTGCCTCAAGAGGAACTATTTCTGGTATAACAGAGAATATTATCTGCAGACCAGGGGTGTTGCCATGGGGGCCCGCTTTGCTCCCAGTGTGGCCAATATTTTTATGGCCCACTGGGAGGATGAAGCGGTCTTTCTCCGTCGCCCCCCCGAGCTGTTGTGCTACAGGAGATTCATTGATGATCTCATCTTAATCTGGAATGGTGAGAGATCCAGGTTGGATGATTTCATTCAATCACTAAATAACAACTCCAGAAATATATCTCTCACATGGACCATCAGCTCTGAAAAGGTAGTGTTTTTGGATTTATCTATTAGTATTTTGCATGATAGGTTCTCTCTTACCAACCATTTTAAGCCCACCGACCGCAGTTCTTATATTCCCCTGGGGAGTTGCCATCACAGCTCCTGGTTGTGCAACATTCCCAGGGGGCAATATATTAGACTGCGTCGGAATTGTACCACTGTGGAGGATTTCGTTAGCCAGTCTGAGGTCCTCACCTCGAGCTTCGAACAGAAGGGGTACAATAGGGCTTCATTAGATGAAGAGGTATCTAAAATCATGTTATTAGAGAGGAATGAACTCATTGCCAACACCTCTAAGCCCCCTGCTGGTGATAGCCACAATTTTAAAATGGTATTGGATTACAATATTCAATACCGGAAATTTGAGAAAATTATTCAAAAAAATTGGGCTATTTTGAAACAAGACAGAGTCTTAGGCCCTATACTACCTGATAGACCTCAGTTTATATACAAAAAAGCCCCTACGCTCAGGGATCGTTTGGCACCCAGTGTTCTTAATCCCCCAGTACCCACTTCAGATAAGCTTTTTTCCTTCTTGGGAGGTTTTTACGCCTGTGGTAGATGTGTCCCCTGTAAGCATGCCAAGGGAAATATCAAAAAGAGAAAAAAATTCTTGGCTTCGGTTACTAACAGGGAGTATGAGATTAAACAGCTCATCACATGTGACACTATTGGGGTGGTCTACATGCTGGAGTGTAGCTGTGGTCTACAGTATGTTGGAAGAACGTCAAGACCCTTACATGTCAGATTGGCTGAACACGTTAATAATATTAAGAAAGGTCTCAAGACCCATAACGTGTCCAGACATTTCAAGATCTTCCACCAGCAAAACCCTAAGTGTTTAAAATTCTGGGGCATTGAAAGGGTTACTAAGCACTGGAGAGGGGGTAATTTTATCCGGCAGCTTAGTAAAAGAGAATCCCACTGGATTTATGAGACAGGGGTCATGTACCCCGATGGGTTAAATGTAGAATTCGATACCAATTGCTTTATATCTGATCGATAAAGTTTTCTTTTTCTTTGATTATCTGTGTAACGAGAAGTATTGTGACGGTAATAATGTTCTCATTTTACTATATCATATAACGAGAAGTACTATGATGGTAATAATGTTCTCATTTTACTATATCATGTTGGTGAGCAGTCGGTGGTCGCGGATGACAGTTATTATGCATTTTTGTGCATCGTTTTAGTCATTTATTTATTTTAGGTATTATGGTGTTCTGTCACTGTTCTTTCAAGACTACACTTTGTGTGTGTCTTGTGCTGACACCAGATTGTACTTGTTTTATATAGTCCTATCTAAAATTTTATCTCATATGTATTTTTGAGCTTTTTCAATACTAAATTGGGCTGCACTGGTTCGGAATGATGTGTGTGGAGACACTTCCGGAGCCCGCCCATTTCCGGTATACGTCATTTGTAGTTGTTTTTGGTGTTGCCATAACAACTCACCTCTTTATAGCGCGGGTGCCCACGTAGTCACGACATCTGCTGAGGAAGTCCCCGCCCACTGGGACGCAACGCGTCTAGAACGTGACGTCGTGACGTCATCCGCGGCTACTGCGCATGCTCCACTGCTCACACACTGCACTGTGTGTCCATGTTCGTTCCCTGGCACTTGAGAAGTGCTTGCTATGTAAGTCTGATTTTATTCGTTTTATAATAAATTGTTGCATACGGAGAGCACTATGTCTGTCCCTTTTGTGATTTCATGCTAATGATACCCACCTGCCACCTGATCACCTGGAGGAGTCCCTTGTTATAAAGATCTCCTGCTACCTGCTGTTTGTATGATTGCCTGATTACCTTTAGGACCAGGTGAGAGGCCACTCGATTCATGGTGAAGGGTTCCAGTATCAGTCACAATTGTTTGCTGTTATCATCACACTCCTGGTGGATTTATGCCAGCTTATTTGGACATTTATTATTGGACATTTCTTTTTGCTCCCTGTGTTAATATATTTTTCTTTATGGTCATTTATTGATTTAGCGCTGCACCTTTTTTATTTATAGCAATATGCTACCTAAAGAAAACCATCTCTTGCAGATAGTTTATGCATTATGGGTCATATGGTGTTCCGTAGAAAAGGGAAGTGTTACTTATCTACAGCTCTACGAGCAGATACGCTTGAGCAGAACATAGAAGGGTAAGGAAAAGGGGTAAGGAAAGAATAATGCAGATTGAGAAGAAAGAGGAGAGGACACTCCATCTAGGCAAGATGCCAAGGTGTGGTGGCATCTTGTTCGCTCTCCGCCCATGGGACAAACTCCATGGAGTACCAGGAAAATGGACCAAGAAGTCCACATAATGGAAAACTGTTCCTCTTTAGCACTTTCCTTAGCCAAGAAACGTTCTAGGTCTCTAATACGATCTACTTCAAAAGCCTAATCACCAAGGGAAGGCATGTCAGTCGATCTCCAGTGTCGGGGAATCACTGTCTGCGCTGCAGCAAGGAAGTGGCATAGTGCATCTTTTTTAACTGATTTTAGAGGGCCCTGGATTATAGATGGGAGAGCTACCTCCGGTGAGGGTTGGAGAGTTATCGCCATCAGTTTTCAATACAGATTGAATTTTTTTTTCCGAAATTACTGTACAGGAGGGCAGTCCCACCAGATGTGAAGTAGGGTGCCTCTAGATAGGCATCTCCAACAATCGTCTGAGGAAGACGGGTTGAAATGTTTAATAGTTGCTTGGCATCTGTACCATTTGGTTACTAACTTAAATCCTTTTTCTTGGGATTTGTTTGCCAAGGAGAGCTTATGTGTCAGAATGAAGCATTTTTGCCAGTCTATGTGTGATATAGGACGTTGCAGTTTTTATTCCCAAGTCCACAAGTACGGCGGGCGATCAGGAGAGGAACTGTGGAGTAGTAGTGAATACAGTTGGCAAACTACATGGGTTGGCCTGCAGGAGCATATCTTCAAATCCCGACGGTTCAGATAAGATATCCAGTAGGGAGGGAAAACTACGAATATAGGATAGAGCTTGTCTCTTTTGAAGCCATTGCATCAGAGAGTGAGAGAGTAATCAGGAAGGGGACTCTGTCATTAGCGATGGATCTGCAAGGAGGACTCCTACATTCCTCCTTATGCCAAAGTCCAAACTCCAACTTACTCATGGCCGGTGGGAAAGCAGGAGTCCCAAAGAATATAGTCATGGGGCCTAACTGTTTAGACACGGTACCAGCGGATATCAGTCGATCCCATATTTGAAGTGTCTGGCGAGTAAGATCAGCCAGAGGAGACCCATAGTTTGATTGTAGTATGGTGGAACCAGTCCACCAGATGTGTGAGTACTGCCGCTTTGTGGTATAGAGAAGCATCCGAGACACCAGCTCCCCCCCCCAGCTTTTGGAAGAGATAAGGTATCATATTTTATCCTGGGATGAGCCACCCCCCAAATAAATTTTTTAGAGAACAATCAATGAAGCTTCCTAAAGTACGAGGTCGGTATGTAGATGGGGATAATTTGGAATAAATAGAGAAACCGGGGGAGGACATCCATTTTCAGTGCATTGATCCTGCACAACCGAGAGAGCTGTTTAGTGGCGTACGATGACAAATCTGCCTGAGTTTTAAGGAGGAGGGGAATGAAATTTGCCAAAAAGTACCGGGAAGCATCTGTTGGGGTGTTGATTCCCAGGTAGCGGATAGAAGTGGAGCCAGTCTTAAAAGGGAATGAGGCCGAAAGTTGTTTTAAGGCCGCCGCCGACAATGAGATATTGAGGATTTCTGACTTGCTGCGGTTTACCTTAAAGTTGCTCATTGTTCCGAATTCCTAAAATTTCTGAATGATGCAGGGCAGAGACAAATGGGGCTGGGTCACAAACATTAGCAAGTCATCTGCGAAGAGGGCAAGTTTGGTGTGCACAGGGCCTTTCGTAATACACCTAATATTAGGGTTGTTCCACAGGGCTACGGCTAAATGTTCCATAGTAAGAAGAAGGGGAGACAGAGGGCATCCTTGTCACGTCCCATTATGGATAAGGAAAGCAGGGGACAAAGAACCGTTTATCTGGATCCTGGCAGATGGAGAGGAATAGAGGGACATTATTCTGGATAACATTTGGAGACCCAGCCCTATCTGCTCTAAGGATAATCAAAGAAATTGCCAGTCTACTCGGTTGAATGCTTTCTTAGCATCCACTGTCAAGAGACAAAGGGGAATATTATGTAAACAGGCGTAGTCAGCTAGGCGAAGGGTTTTCAGGGTATTTTCCCTGGTTTCGTGTCCACTCACAAACCCAACCTGGTCTAAGTGTATCAAGCTGGGCAATAGGGGCTGCAGTCTATTAGCCAGCACCTTGGCAAATGCTTTCAGGTCAACTCCTATCAGGGAAATAGGCCTATAATTTGAGCACAATGTTAGGTCTGTATCTGGCTTTGGGATAAGAGAGATATGAGCTTCTAGTGTTTGTGGAGGGAAAACTGAGCCGTCGGACAAAAAATTAAACACTTTACTTAAAAAGGGAGTGAGGAGGGGGTCGAAAAGTTTATAGAATTTAGGGGTAAAGCCATCCGGGCCCCGACCCTTGCCAGACGGGGTGGCAGCAATGGCTAAGGTGACTTCGTCCTCAGTGATGGGCCCTTCCAGATGAGTGATAGTATCACCATCCAGGGTAGGCAATGCAGTCTTCAAAACATAGGATGCCTTACTCCAGAGAAGTGAGTATAATTGTGTGACGTAGGGTACAATAACCTCCACACATCGATCAGATAAAGATTATAGATAGCACGTTTTAGAGCCTGAAGTTTCGGGAAAGATATTGAAAGGTAGTGAGGTTGAGGAATCGAGGAGTGGGTCCAATGGGCTATTGAAGTCCATACTGAGGATGAGCTTACCCTCCATTAAGCCGGCTAAAATTTGAAGGTATCCCCACAGCTGATGGGATTCGGTTAACCTTCGACAGGTAAATGTTAGCAAAAGTTGGAAGTGCGTCTCTTGCAGTAAGAGCACTTGGACTTGATGTTTATGCATTTGGTAGAGGATTTGTCCTCGTTTAGAGGCAATATTGTGACCATTCACATTATAGGAGCAGAGTTTTAACAGGGGAGAGAGCTCACCGTGTGCTCCATGATAGGGTGCAAGGGGAATTCAATTAGGGAGAGGGGAAAAATGGAAAGGAGATGAGGAAAGGAGGGTGGGGTGGGGGGGTGAAGAAACACCAAAGGAGGTAGGAAATAAGGTTAACAAAAAGACACTCGAGGGAAGTTGTCTAAAAAAACTAAAGCGATCGCAGAAGTGAGGCACTACATGAGAACATGTATGAGAACAACCCACTCCCCGGACAGTAGTACAATGACATGAAAAAGGCAACATATGAACAATGGAGGTAAAAACATATGAACGATAGGTCTAGAAATAGCTGAGCAGGTAAGCCAGCCTGCATGACAGAGTCGGGGTTACTACTGCTCAATCCAATCCAATAGCCGAACTCAGTAATGATGACAAAATTGACAGTAACCTTGATAAAATAACCAAAGAGAAAGGGAGGTGCCCCCCACACACAAGTACAATAAAAGTGACGATACTCATATAAAACTACACTGAGCAAAATTATAAACGCAACACTTTTGTGTTTGCCCCTATTTATCATGCAACTTCTGTTCTTCCCATCCTCTATGCGGAGTTGGTGTTGTCGCATGTGACTCAGGTGGGCCTTGGACACAGATTCATGTGCTGCTATACCGGTTGTATGATCAGCTTGAGTAGTAGTCAGTGCTGAAACAACCCCCTCTGTGGCTGAGACTTGTCGTTTTAGAGCATGCAGCTCCACCTGCAATGAGGCTTCCATCTTATCAGCCCATGATTCAAAGGTGGCCCTTAAAGAAGATAGCAGGGCCGTGGCTTCAGATCTAGGGGGCCCTTCTGAGTCAGAGGGATGTGGGTCTGCTATGTGGTGTGTGTAAGGGGATGTATCTGACCTGTGAGGAGACTCCAGAGGATCGGATCATGCTGTAGAGGGGCCATCCACATGGTCCTCGCTGGCACAGGCTGCTGCAGGGTTGGGGGGAGGAGGCTTGCACTTCCCTGTATTCCGGCCGGCTGCTATCTTTTCTTTGGGTGTCCGGGGGTCAATCGGCACTGTGCGGAGCGGGTAGCATTGTGCCCTGCTGTAGCTCAGGAGGCTCAGCAGGGTGAGAGGAACCCACCGACATGCGGATCACAGATGTGTGTAGCCTGAAAATCAGCCTGCTATCGTCGGGAAGGCACAAAGCTTAGTGCTGCATGTCCTCAGCCTTCCATTGTTGGCCACACCCCTGTATTCAGCCCCCTTTACTCTGACACCCCTAACCAAAATCTATTGCAACCAATTGCTTTCAGAAGTCACCTTATTAGTAAATAGAGTCTACCTGTGTGTAATTTAATCTCAGTATAAATACAGCTGTTCTGTGAAGCCCTCAGAGGTTTGTTAGAGAACCTTAGTTAACAAACAGCATCATGAAGGCCAAGGAACACACCAGACAGTTTAGGGATAAAGTTGTAGAGAATTTTAAAGCAGGGTTAGGTTATAAAAAATATCCCAAGCTTTGAACATCTCACAGAGCACTCTTCAATCCATCATCCAAAAATGGAAAGAATATTGCACAACTGCAAACCTACCAAGACATGGCTGTCCACCTAAACTGACAGGCTGGGCAAGGAGAGCATTAATCAGAGAAGCAGCCAAGAGGCCCATGGTAACTCTGGAGGAGCTGCAGAGATCCACACCTCAGGTGGGAGAATCTGTCCACAGGACAACTAATAGTTGTAAACTATTCAATTTTCAGTCTGCAAGAAGCCATGTGGGGGACAGAGCAAACATGTGGAAGAAGGTGCTCTGGTCAGATGAGACCAAAATTGAACTTTTTGGCCTAAAAGCAAAACACTATGGGGTTGATTTACTAAAGGCGAATCCACTCTGCACTACAAGTGCACTTGGAAGTGCAGTCGCTGTAGATCTGAGGGGAAGATCTGAAATGAGGGGAAGCTCTGCTGATTTTATCATCCAATCATGTACAAGTGCACTTGTAGTGCAAAGTGGATTTCCCTTTAGTAAATCAACCCCTATGTGTGGCAGAAAAGTAACACCGCACGCACATCACCCTAAACACACCATCCCACCGTGAAACATGGTGGTGGCAGCATCATGTTGTGGCAATGCTTTTCATCAGCAGGGACAGGGAAGCTGGTCAGAGTTGGTGGGAAGATGGAAGGAGCCAAATACAGGGCAGTCTTAGAAGAAAACCTGCTAGAGTCTGTAAAAGACTTGAGACTGGGGAGTAGGTTCGTCTTCCAGCAGGACAACGACCCTAAACATACAGCCAGAGCAACAATGGAATGGTTTAGATCAAAGCATATTCATGCGTTAGAATAGTCAAAGTCCAAACCTAAATCCAATTGAGAATCTGTGGCAAGACTTGAAAATTGCTGTTCACAGATGCTCTCCATCCAATCTGACAGAGCTTGAGCTATTTTGCAAAGAAGAATGGGCAAAAATGTCACTCTCTAGATGTGCAAAGCTGGTAGAGACGGAGCTCCCGGCCGGCGCGCACGCAATGGCACGGCGGGGAATTCAAATGGACGTACCTGTAAGTCCATTTGCCCAGCCATGCCATTCTGCCGACGTACATCGGCGTCGGGAAGGGGTTAAAGTGATACTAAACACACACTGTTTAATGTACATTGTCTCTTCTATTTCTGTATGCGGATGATTGCACTATGATTATTTTAATTAAAAAATAAATAAATAAAACATCTAAGATACCTTTTTCCTAATTGATATACAGCTGTCACATGACCCAGATCTTTCACAGCCTGTCTGCAGGGAAACCTAAGCAAGAAGAGCTTCTAGTCCTCTGCTGCTAGTGACATGTTCAAAATAAAAAAACTGCCCTTGAAATACAGCGTAAAAAAAAATAATATCAATTGTAGCTGAACCCCCCGTAGGGGCTGCTGAGTGATATGGCCCACCTTTCACCCTGCCCAGCCCGGCATTCATTCCTCAATCAATTCAAGGCAATGAACAGTCCATGTGCTTGTTATTGTTTGTTTTATTGAGGAAATTTAACTTGGATGGGGTGAGGGAAACATGGGATGCCCGGTGAATTGTGTATCAATCAATTGGTAGATTGTATATCAATCAATTGGTGGAGTGTATATCAATCAATTTGGACAACTATATACATTTCTCTGGACAAGTTACCACTTCAGTCTCCTCCAGCACTTTCCTTGCTTGCAGACTATTTCTCTTCCTTACTCCTGCACAACTCTTAATCCTCAGGACCAGCAAGCACATGTAAGGTTAGGCCTGACACTGGCTTAGCCAAGTTCTTAGCAATTGCCTTTTGCAGGCAGGGGCCACGGGCCCCTATAGTGTAGCATAAGTAGCAAGCCTTTAGTGCTAGCTGTCCTATTGATGGACTACTGCTCCTAGTCAGCCCTCTTCAGGCCCTGCCAGCCCTCCTGGCTGCAGCTGCCTGACTCCACTGCCCATGACATTGCAGTCCTCACTACTGGCTCTGCCCCCATCTCCGACTGTTTCCTCTCAGTCCTTTCAGGCATGCCTCCCCAGTCCTACTGACTGCACATGTCACTCACCAGCCCTCCTGGCTGCAACCGGTGGTTTCCTCCTGAAGACCCGGCAGTACCAGCTCCTGTTGTCATCTCTTGCTCCTCATGTGCCTCTTGTCCAGAACTTTCATGCTTTCTTGAAGGGCTCGGTCCTGCACCCGAGCCCCAGGCCCAAGGTCACCCCCCCCCCAGGCTGGGGAGCTCCCTCAAAGACCCCGACAGCCTAGTAATCCATCTCCAGTTCTTCCACCTGACAACTCCTCCCCAGCTGGGCTGACTCTGGGTATTTAAGGAGGCCTGCCCCCTGCCAATCCAGGATTGGTCAGTGCTCCTTAGAACACCCCAGACAGCTCCACCTCTCCTACTCTCCTTCTAGAATCCTCTAGAAGAAAGAGGGAGGTCTCAGTGAGACTGCCTGTGAGTCACCAGCTGCTAAACTCTGAGCCACTCCCAGCCCACACAAACCAAATCAAACAGGCCTGGCTACTAGCCAGGCCTGCCTAAATTTACCTACACTCACAAAAAGAATCCTAATCTAGCACCTACCTATGTAGAGGTTGCTACGCAATATAAAGTGTTTTAAATTAGTATACAAATATATATTTGAAATCAAATCTGTATTATTTTGTGGAAATAACATGGTGTGTGCAGATTTCTGCCAGTCACAGGCTGTGTCACACCCCTCCAGCCTGTGTCTCAGAATAAGAAAGAGGTGATTCCACCATCAATTTATATGTAATATCCTACCTCATTTGTGTTTAGTAGGTTAGTGAGCATGGAGGAGAAGGGAGGGAGTGGGCTGTCATTTACCACTGTGTATATGCCAAAATGTGAGGAAAGTCTCAGCATAGAAACTCACTGAAAACTGAGCATGTGCAGAGTTGCCACCACAGCTGTAGAATCCCCAGCTGAATTGAGGACATAAGCAGAAGGTGGAGAGCAGCAGGATTCAGGCCCGGACTAGCCATAGGGCACACTGGGCATTTGCTAGGCAAATGGACGCTGCCAGGGCTGGGGCTGCTGATGTCATGAAAACGTATGACATCAGGAGACCCCGCCCACCTAGGCAGATTACATCCATTCAAAAACCAAGGAGAGTGAAGGGAGACAGTAAACGTGAGAAGTGTAAGTGCACAGAGAGAAGTGAAGCCATCAGATCGGGAGTGCATACAAGGAAAGGAGACACAGAAGGAAAACGGGTACACAAGAAAAGGCAGACCAAGGAGTAATGGAGGACACAGGAAAGTTTAAATAGATAAAGATGAATGGCGGCAAAAAGGAGATAAGGAAGGGGGAAGGAGGGAAGAAGAACGTATAGAAAAAAAGGGGGGATATTTAAAGTTAAAAGAAGAGAAAGAGAGAAAAAAGAAACAGAAAAAGAGAGACAAAGGAGAGGAAAATAAGAGAAAAATACGAGTGAAAAATAAAAAAGGATAATGACTACTCTGCTGATAGGATGACATCGTTGGAGGGGTGGGAGAGCCGGTAGAGGACACTCAGGCTGAATCCTGCCTCTGCCCTGCCAAAGGTAGGACTGTGCAGGGGAGACAGAGAGCAAAAGGGGCCACTGTGATAACAGAGACAAAGGAGGGGGCATGACTGCAAGGGGCACTGTGATGGGGGCTGTGATTGGTAGGGGCACTGTGATGGGGGGCTGTGATTGGTAGGGGCAATGTGATGGGGGGCTGTGATTGGTAGGGGCACTGTGATGGGGGCTGTGATTGGTAGGGGCACTGTGATGAAAAGGGAACTGCACTGTAAAGGGGGACTGTAATCACTACAGTTTCCTTTACAGTGCAGTCCCCTTTATATCACAGTGCCCCATTACATTACAGTGCGGAAAACCAACTCTGTGATTATCCCATCACCAACCGCCCTCGCCATTGTGCGGTTGCTGGAAAATTGGCTGCTCAGTCTAAATTCCGCGGGCCTATTTTTTTGTCCCAGTCCGGGCCTGGCAGGATTAATCAGTTTTTTTGCAGAATACAGAAAATTTATCTTATAATGATTGAGTATGAACAGCATGTAATACAGCATTTATTAGTGGTGCACCAAAATGAAAATTCTGGACTGAAACCGAAAATTCAGGATGCACTTGGCCGAAAACCGAAACCAAAACTGAAATGGACAGTTTTTAAAAAGTATATATATATTTTATATATAATTCTATTATATTCGACTTTTTAATTAATATCATGAATGTAAATGAATATTAATTTATTTTCGGTCATTATCCACACCTTTTTTTAGCTGATAACTCTATTTTCAGCCAATAATTTTTGGCGGCCATTAGCGTCACCTTTTTTCAATCTTCAAAACAATAATAACCCTATTTTCGGCCCATATTTTTCGACCGGCCGATGTATCGGTGGATCCCTACCATTTATTGATACTTTTTTATGATTTGGGTTTAGTGACACTTTAAGTATGTTGATGTGAACAAGGCCCTAGAAGTGCCTCTGATCTGAGTCTGACCCACATCTGACCACTTTCCAAGCTGCATTAAGCTGTTTCAAACTGCTTTTACATTTAAATTGACGTTTATAGGGTGAGAAACAGTTTTGTTTACCAATGATTTTTATTAAATTATTGTACAGATATAAAACCTTACATGTCATTCCAAAAACATATATACAAATCATTCAAAAACACAAGAATGGATCTCTCCTAGAATATATCATCCTCAAAAATGTCAAAGTTCTTAGAAAAAGTAAAAATTTTTAAAAAAGGGCCCATATTCCATTAACTCACTCCGTTTCCGTCTCCTCCCACATCTCCCCCAAGCCCCCTGTAGAAAGACCCCCTTTTCCTATTACCTAATGTGAAAAAAAGGGGGGTTTCCACTGTTGTGTACAGTAGGTCGTTCCCCTTATTCCTTCCAAAGTTATTGAATACCCCTACCAAATTTTCTATTTGTGTAAAGTGAGTCTTTATCGTTCCCTTTCCCTTTTAGTTAAGAAGGGGTGATAGTCTCAACCCTCTACCCCCATTTCCCCTAATTCTTACCCCAAATTTATAAAATATCCCTATCAAATTTTCTATTCCCAGTCTCTCTTACTAAACCATGAATTACAGTGTATATCAAAAATGTGATTATAGTTTAATTTTAAGAGGGTGGATCCAGGGTAGGATAACTACATATATCCTCCCCCTAGATTCCATCCAAAGAAAAAAAAAGGGGGGCGAGGGGGGAAGGACTCTAAGTAACGCCCTCACTACCCATGTAACTCAAGTTTGTTTGAATTCCAACCAACTCTTCCAGGTCCTATAGAATCTTACTTCAGAGTCATTTTGTAAGTATATTAATTCTTAAATTAGCCTAGTTGTATCTACTTCCCTAAACCAATCCTTTATCGTCAATATTTTCTTTGATTTCTATCAATGAATTAATGCCTACGCTGCATTTAACAGAAATGGGGGTGATTGCTGCTCTATAGTTTTTCCTTGAGTCACTCATCGCATGGAACAAACATTGCCAAGGGTCTTGCCCAATTTCAGCTCTGCTGATCTTCTTAATTAGGTATAATACTTCCTCCCAATATGGCTGGATCAAAAGGCATTGCCACCATATATGATTATGGGTTCCCACCTCCCCACATTCCCTCCAACACAGAGGTGAAATATCAGGATTGATTTTATGCAATTTTGATTGAACATAATACCACTTAGTTAATAATGTTTAATTCATTTGTTTTTTCCTTCTGTCCATTGAAATGGAATGTATGTAATCAATAACTTTACATTTCAGTGTTTCCGGCAACAGCTGATTCAATTCCATTTCCCAACTCTCCAAAAGACACATGGACCCAGAATCTGGAGGGTCTATCAACATCTTATATATACTAGAAATCCCCTGTCTATTTATTTCCCCTTGGTCAACAAGTCTTTCCCATGGGCTTAACCTGCTGACCGGGCGGAGGGGTTTTGGGAGAGACTCCACAAAATGTTGGAGTTGTCTGTATCTCCAAACATCACATGGTGTTGTGCCATATCTATCTCACAATTGCAGTAATGAACAAAGAACATTTCCATTCAGAACATCTTTAATGCTGCGTACACACGAGCGGATTTCCCGTTGGAAAAAGATATGATGGCTTTTCCGACGGGATTCCACTCAAGTTTGCCTTGCATGCACACGGTCACGCAAAAGTTCGCTGAAATTATGACCGTCAAGAACGCGGTGACGTACAACACTATGACAAGCCGAGAAAATGAAGTTCAATGCTTCCGAGCATGCATCGAATTGTTTCCGAGCATGCGTAGGGATTTTGCGCGTTGGAATTGCCACAGACGATCGCATTTTCGGATAGGAACTTTTCCCGACCGAAAAATTGAGAGCATGCTCTCAATCTTTTGCTGGCTGGAATTCCGCCAGCAAAAGACCGATGGAGCATACACACGGTCACATTTTCCCACGAAAAACTCTCATTGGTCTTTTGCGGGCCGAAATTCCGATCGTGTGTACGCAGCATTAGTCTCAGACAGTCCGAGAGGGTCCATTTTAAGTACAGCTTGTTCTCTTTCCCTGGTGGTAAGTAGTTTGTATTTGAGAGAGGCATCAAAGGACTGTTATGTTGCCATGATATACTTTTAAGTAGCTTATCCCATAATCTTAATGTTTCTATTATAATTGGGGCCATTTCTCTAGAGAGACCTCTAAAATGTCCTTGGAATTCAGATAATCTGGCCCAAAACTAATTTACTTAATATTTTCCTCCAGTGACACCCATTTTTTATTGGAGGTGCTATGAACCCAGTGTATTATTCTCTGCAGTACTGCTGCCTCATGGTACTTCTCAAAGTCTGGAAGGAATACGCCCCCCTTTTCTTTTGGTCTACTCATTATTTTATAGGCAATATGTTTGCCTCTATTTTTCCATATGAATTTCTGCAGTAAGAGTCTAAGGATTTTAAAGTATGCCCCCGGGATGTTAATCAGGAGGCTTTGAAAGATATACAGGGCTTTCGGGAGAATCATCATTTTAATTACACTTATCCTGCCAAACCAGGACAACCTGTGGGCAGGGTAACCTTTCAGATCTTGTTTAATTGTATTCAATAAAGGTAGGTAATTGTCTTGAAACAAATCTGTTGTTGATACTGACAGAAATACCCCCAGATACTTTAATCCTTTTTGCTTCCACATAAAAGGATACAGAGTTTGGGACCGTTTGTTTGGGATTTGTTATGTATAACATAAGTATAACATAATGTCATCCGCAAAGGCAGATACCTTATGTTCTTGTCCAGCCACCTCTATTCCTTCAATTACATGATTTGCTCTTATAGTTGCTAGAAGAGGTTCTAAAGAAAGTACGAAAAATAGGGGGGACAGTGGGCGACCCTGGTGTGTACCATTATAGAGCAAAAAGGGTTCTGACATGGTTCCATTTACCTGAATTTGGGCCGTAGGATTAGAGTACAGTGCCTCTATCCCCCTAAACGTGGATGTGCCTATGCCAAATGTATGTAGTGTCCTCAACATATATTCCCATCTAACCTATCGAAGGCCTTTTCGGCATCAACGGAGTACTGGTTTCTTTCCCTTTTTTGCTTCATGCATTAAAAGAATAGTAATATTAATATGTTGCCCCTTGATTCCCTTCCGAGGACAAAACCCGCTTGGTCTTTCTCTATAAATTTTGACATATAAGGTTTCAATCTTTCAGTCAATATCCTCGCATAAATTTTTTTGCCTTTGCCTTTTTGTCTTCATTAATCAGGGATATTGGCCTAAAGCTGGAACACAATGTTGGATCCTTTCCTTCCTTTACAAGGAGTGATATATAGGCCCCCAGGGCTTCCTTACGTATCTTCAGGCCTCCACTGATTGAGTTCATGTATATCTGAAAATAGGGAGTCAGGGTTCCTAAAAACTTTTTAAATCATAGGGACGTATACCTATCTGGGCCTGGGCTTTTACCGACCTTAGTGTTTTTAATTGCCTGTTCTATTTCTTCCTTAGTAATATTACTATCTAGCTTATTTGAGTCCTCTTCTGATATAGTTGGAAGCTTTACCTTCCGTTAATACTGCTCTATTTTATTTCTTCTATTTCATGTATCATAGCAATTTTGGGTATCATTTACTTTATATAATAATTGATAATATTCCAAAAAGGTTTTACTAATATCCCTAGTGGAATATTTCATCTCCCCTTTCTTATCTTTCATTTTCGCTATATAATTCGGGTTCCTCCTAGGTTTAATTACCCCTGCCAATAGTCTCCCTGATTTATTTCCAAATTCATAATGCCTTTTAGCTGATCTAATGAAAGACCGTTTAGTATCCTGCTCCATCAAGTCCCTTAATGCCTCCCACTTTCCTGTTAATTCGACCATCACCTTATTATCAGTTCCAACTCCTGAATTTCCTGTAAAAGAGATTGTTTTTGGGCTACTGCTATTAATCTCTCTCTCATAAACACTCTATGGGTTTCCCAAAGTACAATATTCTCTATATTATTTTCTTTAAAGAATAAATTCAAGTCTTTTTCCAGCTCATCTACTATCCCATGATCGTATAAAAGGGATTCACCCAACCTCCAAGATCTCTGCCTATCCGGTATATCCTTTAAATCCAAGGCGATCATAACCGGGGCATGATCCGAGAGGGTTATTGACTTCACTTCTGCCCCTTCTAGACCCTGGTGATCTAAAAAAACATAATCAATTCTTGAGTAGGAAGAATGAGAGAAACAGTTTTTACAAAAACAAATGTCAGTGTACTCAAGTTTCAGTCAAATGTGCACTGGCAGACAGATAGAGAGAATATCAAAGACACTCAGCGTGCTTAAAATGGTAGTAAAGCCCACTTTGTCATTTTTACCTACAGATAAGCCTATAATAAAGCTTACCTGTTGGTAAAATTATTATCTCCTAAATGTTCACCATTTAGGAGATATTCACCCTGCATGCACCCGCTGACATCACCAGTGCATGCGTCCAGTATGCCGGACCTTCAGATCTTCTTGCCGGAACCAAGGGCTCCCACGCGCATGTGTGGGAGTGACGTCAGCACGCAGGGCCGATCCTAGGGTCACCGGCGCCTGGGTGCAGAAATATTTCTGCCGCCCCCACATGGGCGTGGTCATCTTACCAACTCCTCCCCTTTACAAATGTTTCTATGGCAATGACTCAAACACAGAGATGCTCTCCTAAGAACTCTTTGTTACCCTAGGATCCTCCCATGATCTTTTAACAATAAAAAAAAATACAGGAAGAGTGTACACTAATGAGACCTGGAGGGGAGTCTCTCTGATGCACACAAAGAGGGCTTCTGTTAGAGAGTCTGTTAGAAAGAACCCCCAGACATAGTACAGGAGATGATCAGAGACTGCAGACATAGTACAGGAGATGGTCAGAGACTGCAGACATAATAGAGGAGATGATCAGAGACTGCAGACATAGTACAGGAGATGATCAGAGACTGCAGACATAGTACAGGAGATGGTCAGAGACTGCAGACATAATAGAGGAGATGATCAGAGACTGCAGACATAGTACAAGAGATGATCAGAGACTGCAGACATAGTACAGGAGATGATCAGAGACTGCAGACATAATACAGGAGATGATCAGAGACTGCAGACATAATACAGGAGATGGTCAGAGACTGCAGACATAGTACAGGAGATGGTCAGAGACTGCAGACATAGTACAGGAGATGATCAGAGATTGCAGACATAATACAGGAGATGATCAGAGACTGCAGACATAGTACAGGAGATGATTAGAGATTGCAGACATAATACAGGAGATGATCAGAGACTGCAGACATGATACAAGAGATGGTCAGAGACTGCAGACATGATACAGGAGATGATCAGAGACTGCAGACATGATACAGGAGATGATCAGAGACTGCAGATATTGTACAGGAGATGATCAGAGACTGCAGACATAGTACAGGAGATGATCAGAGACTGCAGACATAATACAGGAGATGATCAGAGACTGCAGACATAGTACAGGAGATGATCAGAGATTGCAGACATAATACAGGAGATGATCAGAGACTGCAGACATAGTACAGGAGATGATTAGAGATTGCAGACATAATACAGGAGATGATCAGAGACTGCAGACATGATACAAGAGATGGTCAGAGACTGCAGACATGATACAGGAGATGATCAGAGACTGCAGACATGATACAGGAGATGATCAGAGACTGCAGATATTGTACAGGAGATGATCAGAGACTGCAGACATAGTACAGGAGATGATCAGAGACTGCAGACATAATACAGGAGATGATCAGAGACTGCAGACATAGTACAGGAGATGATCAGAGATTGCAGACATAATACAGGAGATGATCAGAGACTGCAGACATAGTACAGGAGATGATCAGAGACTGCAGACATAGTACAGGAGATGATCAGAGACTGCAGACATAGTACAGGAGATGATCAGAGACTGCAGACATGATACAGGAGATGATCAGAGACTGCAGACATAATACAGGAGATGATCAGAGACTGCAGACATAATACAGGAGATGATCAGAGACTGCAGACATAGTACAGGAGATGATCAGAGACTGCAGACATAGTACAGGAGATGATCAGAGACTGCAGACATAATACAGGAGATGATCAGAGATTGCAGACATAGTACAGGAGATGATCAGAGACTGCAGACATAGTACAGGAGATGATCAGAGATTGCAGACATAATACAGGAGATGGTCAGAGACTGCAGACATAATACAGGAGATGATCAGAGACTGCAGACATAGTACATATTGGCCGATCGGCCCTCTCACCTGACCCAGCGATACAGCAACGGTTCCTCTGATCAGGAGTCAGCTCACTCTGAATTGCCCATGGTGACTCCGCTGTATTCCTGCAATGACTCCATTCCTTTCAATGCCAGCGATGGCGCTAGGCTGTGTGGCTTTCCCTCTGGTGGCGCAGGGCAGCAGGGTTCTCTCTCTGATGGTGTTCTCTCAGCACTGTCCTCTCCCTCTGGAGTCCTGGGTGTACTTCCCTCAAAACTTTCCCAGGCTCCTGTCTCTCTCTCTCTCTTTCCCATTCAGCTGAGCATGCTGTGTGGGCTGCAGTTTCCGTGTTACAGTGGGGCTGCCAGTTCTCGGGACTATATGTCCCACAATCCTCTTCTCTGCTCCTTTTTTCTTTTCCATTAGTACAGACCCCCCCAGGACAGACCCCCCCTCCATTAGTACAGACCCCCCCCATTAGTACAGACCCCCCTCCATTAGTAGAGACCCCCATATTAGTACAGACCCCACCATTAGTACAGACCCCCCCTCCATTAGTACAGACCCCCTCATTAGTACAGACCCCCCCATTAGTACAGACCCCCCAGGACAGACCCCCCTCCATTAGTAGAGACCCCCATATTAGTAAAGACCCCCCCTCCATTAGTACAGACCCCATTAGTACAGACCCCCCCTCCATTAGTACAGACCCCATTAGTACAGACCCCCCCTCCATTAGTACAGACCCCCCTCCATTAGTACAGGTACAGACCCCATTAGTACAGACCCCCTCTCCATTAGTACAGACCCCCCAGGACAGACCCCCTCTCCATTAGTACAGACCCCCCAGGACAGACCCCCTCTCCATTAGTACAGACCCCCTCTCCATTAGTACAGACCCCCTCTCCATTAGTACAGACCCCCCTCCATTAGTACAGACCCCCAGGACAGACCCCCTCTCCATTAGTACAGACCCCCCAGAACAGACCCCCCTCCATTAGTAGAGACCCCCATATTAGTACAGACCCCACCATTAGTACAGACCCCTCCTCCATTAGTACAGACCCCATTAGTACAGACCCCATTAGTACAGACCCCCTCTCCATTAGTACAGACCCCATTAGTACAGACCCCCTCTCCATTAGTACAGACCCCCCCATTATTAGTACAGCCCCCTCCATTAGTACAGCCCCCCCCTCCATTAGTACAGCCCCCCTCCATTAGTACAGCCCCCCTCCATTAGTACAGCCCCCCCTCCATTAGTACAGCCCCCCCTCCATTAGTACAGCCCCCCTCCATTAGTACAGCACCCCCTCCATTAGTACAGCCCCCCTCCATTAGTACAGCCCCCCTCCATTAGTACAGCGTCCCCTCCATTAGTACAGCGTCCCCTCCATTAGTACAGCCCCCCCCTCCATTAGGGTACATATATACACCCGGGCGGCAGCTGAAGAGGAGAGAACAGTGTGCAGCCAGCCGCGCCGCCCGGGTGAAGAGCAGAGGAGTTTAAAGTAGGCAGGAGTGGGAGACACAGAGCAGAATGTGTCGGGCACATACCGCTCCTCCCCCCGCGTGACATCACTGTGCGGCTGGTCTCTCTCCACGCAGAGACCAGCCGCTCAGGAGGGAGGGGCTTGAGCAGCACACACAGCGGCGGCAGCGCCTTTCTTCTTTTAACACCGGCGGAGAGCGCCGCCGCCAGACGCAATCAAGAGGAGGAGGAGGAGGGAAGGGAGCACTCCGGCGCTTCAGCGCCCCCACCTCTCTGGCGCCTGGGTGCACTGCACCCCGTGCACCCCGTCTAGGACCGGCCCTGTCAGCACGGCTCTGGCCACTCACAGCACCGGAGCCCACAAACCCAGAAAAAAAGGCTGGGGAAGATGTCAGCCCTCTCAGCGGTGACTGGGTGCCGCTGGAAAGGCTTCGTTCTAAGATAAGTATTTCATAATGTGCTAGTATGCAATGCATACTAGCACATTATACCATTGTCTTAAGGATGTTTTTTTTTTTCATCGTGCAGTAGTCTACTCAGCAGGCCATACACAATTTTCATTTAAGGAATGTTAACTGGATTTTCTAATTGTTACCATAGACATTAGTTTTTCACCACAGTGATGAGAGACTTGGAAGCAGAAGGTTGGAAATTGTTTCTCGAAAAAACACATTTTTAACAGCAAATGTGTTTTTTGTTTGGGAAAATCAATTTATTCTAAAGTTGAATGTTAAAGACAAATGTTTTTTTTAAATAAAATCAGAACTTTCATACGAATGTTGGAAGCAGTAGCAATGGGGGATCTCATGTTTAAATGTTGTTTATTGTATGCCTTGTAAAAATACAAACTTACACTTCCCGGTTTTTAAACCACAGTGCCATTACACATGAGACAATTTTTTTAAGCAGAATTATTTATCTTTTAGAAAGAAATTCATGAAACTCATATTAATATTATTCTTCCATCCAATTATTTCAGACAAATTCACCTACTCAGCCTGAAAACTCCTGAAGTCAGCAGCTAGGTTCATTTAATCTAAAAATGACAAAACTGTTTTGCAATTTAGTGATTACAGCTATGAATTCGAGTAGGATTGAGGTTTTCTATGCTGCCTGTTAAAGCAGTTTCTGCATTACAGAAATAGCCCATACAGGCCTGATTTATACAGATACAATACTACTTATTGCATACTAATAGTGCTAAGCACAGCACAGAACCTACCACTCCTTATTCTTTTAAACTGATATTTGCTTAAAATGAGCGGTAACCAATATTTGATGGTTCATTGTCATACAAGAAAAACATTTGCATGTAAATAATGCATCATTTGATGATAAGTTGTTGGAAAGCTGCTGTGGATATGGCTCTTGCCAATCAAGGGAGTGCTTGACGCATGTCTGAGCTCTTCTTGTTTTATTGGAATTAACAGGAAAACAGAGACAGGAAATTAGATGATAACAATGCAGCTCCACCAGTAAGATGCCTGCATTGTTCCAACATTTAATATAATACTACCACATTGTGGCAGAACAAATAATCACAATGTAATGATTGTTGCACCTATGTCTGTATAAACAGCATGCTAACAAATAATAACATTGAATGAATTCTGCAAAAAAAAAAAAATACAGAACACTGTGCTTTATTAATTTATTTCTTTTTTTGGATAACGTTATAAATAGACAATATCCCTTTGGGAGATGCAAAGCAACATGAAGTGAGATTAAATTCTGCCAAAGGGAAAATATTTTGTTACACAGCTGTCATTGGAAGAGATTTTCCCTTTGAAAGATTTCCCCTCACCTGTTATTCCGGTGACTAAAATTATGAAGAGTGCTAGTGGTCACCAGGACAAGTAGAGAGGGTGAATGTTACCAGTGGGGGTATAGACAGCAGCAAACACCTGTATATAGGAGGTAATATCTCTGTACCTGGGATGATATCTGCCTTTACCATACAAAATGTATAGATCAGAAAAAGATACCCTCCTTTAAAGTGGCAATAAACTCGTATGCCATGTACACACGGTCCGACGGGAAATGTTCGATGTGAGCTTGTTGTCGGAAAGTCCGGCCGTGTGTATGCTCCATTGAACATTTGCTGTCCGAATTTCCACCCACAAATGTTTGAGAGCAGGTTCTCAAATTTCCTGCCAACTTCACTTTGTTTTCGGAAAGTCCAATCGTGTACACAAGTCCATCGCACAAAGGTTCACACATGCTCGTAATCAAGCAGAAGGAGCCGCACTGGCTATTGAACTTCCTTTTTCTCGGCTCATCGTACTTCTTGTATGTCACCGCGTTCTGACGTTCGGAATTTTGGGCCAACATTTGTGTGACCGTGTGTATGCAAGACAAGTTTGAGCCAACATCCTTCAGAAAAAAATCCACACTTTTGTTTTGTGGTGCACACTAGCACATTATGCCTTTGCCTTGCAGGGGGGAAACTTTTTATTTTTTTATTAAGAGTTTACTACTGCTTTGAAGGAGGGTATCTTTTTATGATCTATACATTTTGTATGGTAAAGGCAGATATCATCCCAGGTACAGAGATAGTACCTCCTATATACAGGTGTTTGTTGCTGTCTGACTTACCTTAAACGAAGCCCTCCAGCGGCACACTGTCACCGCTGCAGAGGCTTCCATCTTCACTCTGTCTTTCTTCCGGGTTCGCGGGCTGCTGCCACTTGATTGGCCGAGCCGTGATGACGTCACTCCCGCGCATGCGCATTGGGGGTCTCGGCCACGGCACAAAGTTCTGAAGGAGCACCACGAGTATGGCGTTCTTTCAGAGTGCATGCACCAGTGACGTCACTGGCTACTGCTCCCTAGAATATCTCCTAAACGGTGCACGTGTTTTAGATATTAATTTTACATACAGGTAAGCCTTATAATAAGAATAACTGTAGGTAAAAATAAAATATGAGAGTTTACTACCAAGTTAAAAACATAATACTATCAAAAGAAACAACAGAAGAAAGATTTGGATATCAACTCACTATTATTTAGGGCCTATTCGCACCCCAGTGTGCACGTTATTGTGGTGTGTGCTTTAACAAGTGCTGCGACGTCTAAGTAACATGCATCGCAGTGCTTTATTAAGTGTTTGTAACACCTACAATAGGAACAGGGCCTTGTCTCCACTTTCATTACATATATTATAAGTGTTATGTAGAAATAATTATCTTACTAATATATATATATATATATATATATATATATATATATATATATATATATATATATATATATGTGTATATATATATATATATATATATATATGTATATATATATATATATATATATATATATATATATATATATATATATATATACCTTAACGTGGCTCTATAGGCTGAAGGATTTTTACCTTAATGCTGTCATTGCATTAAGGTAAAAAGTCTTCAGTATGTGTCAATGGACACACAGAGCCAGCTTGGGTGAGATCCTGCACAAGTGCCCCCAGAGCAAGTTCCTTGAAAAGAGAAGGATCGGTCCTGCTCTGTGAAAAACCACAGAGCAGGTAAGAATGACATGAAGTGTAGTTTCTCCAGAGCTTAGTAAATGAGGGGAAACTCTGCTGACTTCCATCATCCAATCACGTTCAAGCAAAAATGCTGTTCTTTTTTTTTTTTTTGTGATTGGGTATACTTTGGTAGCCTCCCTGGTGGTATAATTATGTCAGATTTTTGCGTCTCAATGCGGTACAATTATTTTGCATAGAAATTTGGCGTTTTATATTGTAGGCCTGTAATTCTTAGCAATAACACACTTAAATCTGTCCACCAAGAGTCTAGTAGATATCCCGGATATGATGAAGTCTGAAACACTAAATCATAAATTATAATATAATAAATAAATATAAATAATTATAAAAAATAATAATTTAATAATAATAAAATTAATTTCCCCACGATTCACTATCGCTCAATTGTGCAAGTGTTCCAATTTACTATCGCTGTTTTCTAGCTGGTCTTTTGACATAAAGGGACACTTTTTAGTTGCTTTGGACAATCTCAAGTTTCCAGACAGAAAGAACAGTTTATATAATATAAGACTGCATGCAGGGCATGGGCCAAAGCACTGGGGACAAAAGGGATGTGAAATAATTTCATACAGTACTGTAATCTGTAAGATTACAGTGTACTGTATGTATTGTGATTTTTTACTTTTTTAAATTTGCCGCCGGGCTCCGCCCCCGTGCGTCGCGACACTCGCAGGGAACAGAGAGGCTTTGGGCGGAGGACAGAGCCCATGGACACAGCGGGGGGACATCGCAGGATCCTGGGGACAAGGTAAGTATACCGCACCAGGATCCTGCAATCCAATCCCGAGTGTGGCTCGGGGTTACCGCTAATGGTACTGAAATTTAACCCCGAGCCACACTCAGGAAAACCGACAGGGAGGTTAAGTGAAGCTTCATCTAATTCACTAAGCTCTGGAGCAACTGCACTTGCAGAGTGGAGAGTCAATTTGCCTCTAGTAAATCGAACTCCCACTCTCAGTCACGGTGTACAAAAGCATTGAAAGCCCTAAAAAAGCAAGTTTCTGCAAGGTTAGGAATCTTCATAACCTAAAGTAGGGTTTACGTTAAAATTACAAAGTATACACAAATGATTTGTATATACAGACAGACCATTTTTTAATCTTGTCAAAACTTTAAACAACTTGCGTAGTTTGTGCCAATATATCCTTGGCAGGGAATTCAGATTCCTGATGTTATCTGCTGAACGTTAAGGCATTTTGAATTAATAAGTACAGACAGTAATGATTGATGGGACAGGTAAGCAGTAAAGTGAAGATAAAGGAACTTTAAATGTAAGTAAACATCCTTCATACATATTATGTGAATGATGTGCAACAGAAATAATAATAAATGCAGAAATAGAGCTTTTTACATATTCAAACTGGATGTTTAATTAAAGCCTGATACAATATAACTTATTTACTTTTCACCCAGCGCTGTTTCCACTCCATATTGGGATGGGATGGAAAATCAGTACGCCTAACATAAAAGTAAGGCAAAACTTTGTTTTCATTTTGGACAGAGTAAGGGAGGGTTGTCAACCCTGTCATTTATTATAATTTTTTTGCAATCTGTGTCCATTTGGGGAGATTTCCTTCACTTCCAGTACCATAGCCAAAAAAGGAAGTGAGAGGAAATCTCTCCAGAGCATAGGCGTGCGCACAGGGTGCGCCAGGTGTGCCTGGGCACACCCTAATCGCCTTGTGTGGTGCATATTCCCCCCTGTTTAGACCACTGATATTTCATAATTATAAAAATAAAACTACTGACACTGTCCACTGCCCTATTGACACCAATCTCTGTCCTTATTACACCGTCCACTGCTCTACTGTTTGAGCTTTGGGGTGCACACCCTAATGCAATAGGCTGCGCACACCTATGCTCCAGAGTTAAGGAATCCCTGGTTGTCACCAGGGTCGCCAGAGCAAGTGTCCACGTTGGAAGATAGCCAGTTTATTCCTGTTCTAGGGACAACCCAAAATATGGCATTTTTTTTTACCTTCACTTCTGATAATGATGGTAAACATGACAAAAAAAGAGGGTGAATCTCCCTAAGGGGGGCACAGACAGCAATATAAACCTGACAGGTGTTCTAATGGTTCTCCACTTAAGAAAATTAGAAAAAGTTTTGCCTTTGGTTATACTTTAAAATCTTGATGCCAATTTCCCAGTATGTGTTGTAGCAAACATACGTTATCTAGAAGGCGATGATCAAAATCCCCCAGTTTCCAAACTTGTTAAAATTTAGGCATAGTGCCCTGTACTTTAGCCGTTTGCTTCTCAATAATCAGGTCCCATTGTATCTGGGCTGTAACCTCTGATATAGATAAGGTAACAGATAACCAAGCTTTCAATATTGTCTGTTTCATGACAGTCAAGGCACGGGTCACAAGGGTACATTGTTACTTAGTGATCTGGTTGGATTCCTGATTAAGAAGTGTTTCCTGTGGTATCATTGGTAAGGGTTTCTGTTCAAGGGTTCCCGAGAGGGAATATACCTGTGACTATAGGTTGTGTACCAATGGACAGGACCACCAAATAGGGAGGCGTGTGCCAAGGTCTGAACAGTCACAGAAGCAGGTCGGCTGGGCACCATTGTTAACGTGAGCTAACCTGACAGACACCATGTACCTCCTAAGTAATACTTTATGGCTGGTCTCGACTGCTTCTTTGTCCCATGAGCCCCTTCCACCTCTTGAGCTTTCCAGTTAGTGAACAAAGACAGCCATCACAAAATTGAAAAAACAACAGAGAGGCTCATGATGTGAAAAAGATTATGGTCAGCCCTATACAGAAGTTAAGACTTGCATATAGCTTCAGCAACCTTAATCCAGATAGTGTCAGAAAGCCTTCAAACTTTGAAACCAATCTTTGAAACGTTTAATGCCCTGTACACACGACTGGTTTTGCCTTCGGAATAAACTCTGAAGGTTTTAATGACGGAGTTCTGACGGAATTCCGCTCAAGCGGTCTTGCATACAAACAGTCACACCAAATTACGACCGGCCAGAACGTGGTGACATACAACACGTACGACGGGACTAGAAAGCGGAAGTTCAATAGCCAGTAGCCAATAGCTTTCGTCTCGTACTTGCTTCAGAGCATGCGTTGTTTTTGGTGCGTCGGAACAGCATACAGATGAGCGTTTTTTCCGATAGTAATTTGTTCCGTCGGAAAAATATAGAACATGTACTGTATCTAAGTCCGTCTGAATTTTCAACAGAAAAAGTCTGATGGGGCATACACACGGTCGGGATATACGATGAAAAGCTGCCATCGGACTCTTTCTGTCGGAAATTCCGCTCGTGTGTACGCGGCATAAGACTTCTTTGTAGATTAATTCTATCCTAACCTTCAAAATCAAATTTGTCCTCGCTTTTTCTTTGTAATGTACAATATTTATATGTTGTGTCTCTAAATAAGGATTTTGATAGATGAACACCCTTTTAACTTATGAATAGGCAATTGATAAAAAAAAGGGAACAAATATAGAATTCCAGCTCAGCTGGGATTTGTTTATGTTTGCGGTTTATCTGTTACCTTTAGATTGTTAGTGTCAGAAGACGTATTAGAATAGTGTGTACCACATGAAACACTATATAGAAGAATATTAATACAGCATAGACAGACTGATGCAGTATAAAGAAATCCTCAAACTCTTAATATAACAATTGTCAATCAACTTAAAGTCTGCAGTGCAGGCTAGTTCTGCAGTATATGTCGGTTTGTAATATCAAATCAATACTTTAAAATATACATTATATATCAGGTACTCTGCAAACAGACGATTCATAAACAATTCCATTATCAATACATCGGGAGGCATCTTACGATGAGAGAGAAATGATCTTGTTCCTGCCAATGAATTAAAGGAGTAATGAAGATCTGTATATTGGATGGAGATAAAAATAAACAGAGTGTAGTGCTGCTCTGGTTAAAGCTGTTTCAGCTTCTTCTCTATACAGTATTATGTGGATTGGTGCTCAGCTACTGGAGTTGCTTTATTTCACATAATCCATAACAACCCAGGCACTCAGCTGTCAGACAGAACTCGCAAAGCGAGAAAACGCCAAGAGATGAGCAGCATTCCAAGCCTTTTTTGTGCATGTGTGCTGAAGGGGACAAATTGAAACTGATAACTTGTGTCATCCTCCCCAAATGCTTACTCTTTAATCTTTTGGCTGAAAGGATGACGGATGATTGCATTAATTTTCTGAAATGCTGTAGGACCATGTTGCCAGAGGGTGCTAAATGAGGACTTTCCTTCTCTGTTTCTTTAATAACAAATAAATAAAATTATCATGACATGGACTCTCAGAACTTTGATTTGAGAGCTGCATTTGCAAAGGGAAGTTCTAATGCAGTTCTATTCATATGACTGTTTATTGCAGGAAAAGACTGCAGCAGACGCCAAGAGGTCTATTTCAAATATAGCAACAAAAGAGCAGGGATAATGTACAATGTATTAATCACCAATCATCAGAATCCATCTCCTATATGATTTGTCTAGAGGGAACTGAAATTTGATTGGCTGCTAGGGGCTACAGTACGGCACTGATTGAGTCTGCAGACATGTTTTGTTTTTTGTTTTTCTTGTATTAGTACAGCACTTAGAGCCCTTTCACACTGAGGAGTTTTTCAAGTGCTTTTATGTTAAACAAAGCGCCTGAAAAGCTCAAGAAAAATGCTTCCCATTAAAATCAATGAATGCTTTCACACTGGGGCGGTGCGCTGATGGTGCGGTGAAAAAAATCCTTAATTCAATGTCTGTAAACGTGATCATAAACTTGCAATTGTTGTTTGGCAAATCATTTAAGTGTATATGTGTATAGAGGGCACAACGTAGCTAACCTAGGGGAGAATATTTAAAAATTCAGCCCTATGTTTATCATCAAAAGAGTGCATCAAAAAGGCCTCAAAAGTGCATCAAAAGCGCCTCAAAAACGCCCCACAGCATTTTTGGTGCAGTTTTTAAATGACGTGTCATTTAAACACGGCACAGCGAATGCCTCAAAAGCACCTTAAAAGCTCCTGAAAAGTGCTGCAAAAGTGCTCAGTGTTTTACTGGCACTTTTGAAGCGAACCAGTGTGAAAGAACTCAGTATGTGTTTCTGCAGACATCTTTCCGGTTGTATCATTATGATACAGAATGGCGGAGATTTAGTAAAACTGGAGAGTGCAAAATTTGGTGCAGTTCTACATAGAGCTTCCAGGTTTTATTGTCAAAGCTTAACCGAACAAGCTGAAGTTAGAAGCTGGTTGGTTACTATGCAGAGCTGCACCAGATTCTGAGTGCTCCAGTTTTAGTAAATCTCTCCATATGTGTCTGTAGACATGTTTCTGGTTGTGTCATTATAGTACAGCAGGGGTAGGCAACCTGGGGTCCTCCAGCTGTTGCAGAACTATAAGTCCCATCATGCCTCTGGGAGTAATTGTAACTGCCAGCCTTGCAATGCCTCATTGGAAATGTAGTTCCACAACAGCTGGAGGGCTACTGGTTGCCTACCCCTGTAGTATAGATTGTGTTAGTCAACTGAATTCAACGCCTATCTGACCTGTCTAGAGGGAACTGAGATTTGATTGGCTGCTGGGGGCTACAGTATGGTGCTGCTTGTGTCTGGAAATGTTTTTTGGTTGTATCAGTACAATACTTATCTACTTCTGCACACACGTTTCTGGCTGTGTCAGTGCAGTTTGTGTCTCTGCTGACATGTTTCTGGTTCTTGCAGTTCTGTACACGTTGCTGTCAGTGTTACCATGATACTGATTGTGTCTCTGCAGACATGTGTCTGGCTATGCCACTACCGTTCCAGTTGTATATCTGTGACATGGATCACAGCACCCTACTGATTGTATCCAATTGGGGTCTAGTTTTCTTTTTATGTCAGTATGATGCTTATGCTAACTTTGCAGACATGGTACTGGTTGTGATTGCATTAAATTAATTTTAATTCAATGTCTGTAAACGTGATCATAAACTTGCTATTGTTGTTATAATATTGTAATATTTGGCAAATCATTTAAGTGTATATGTGTATAGAGGGCACAACGTAGCTAACCTAGGGGAGAATATTTAAAAATTCAGCCCTATGTTTATCACAATTTCACACCATTGTTGCTTTTTGTATTGCCTTATCTAAACCCAAAAGCAAAAACGTAATATATTGCAGTTTACCAATCCCTGGAGGAGTTCACAGCATACAGTTGCATTTTATAACATCAGCATTGTAATAACAAGACAAACAATAATTATTTTTGACAATCCAATATAAGCTTACTTGAAACATCTCCTTTCATCTGCTGGCCATCTCTTTTCACAACTTCCTGGATTCCCTACGTGTTTTGCAGCTTCCTCTCTGCTGTTTATGTTCAATTTCTAAGGACTACATATCCCATGGTACCTTGCTGCCTGCAAGCAGTGATTCCTGTACTGACTACTCCTCGCAGTACTTCTGTAGTTCAGAAGGCAGTGCAAAGTGTGACATGGAGGTGCCTACTCACAGGGCATAGTGAATGTGTCACAGAATTCAAGGAATTAAATGTGTTGAGATCTTCCAAAAAAATAAACAAATTTCAAAATCATTCAGATTAACCACTTCAGTACCAGACATGTTCACCCCTTTCCTGCCCAAGCCAATTTTCAGATTTCAACAGTGGCACACTGTGAATGTAAATTACTCAGTTAAGCAACACTGTTCCCATATGACGTTTTTATCATTTTTTGAGACATATAGAGCTTTATTTTGGTGGTATTTAAAGCGGAACTTCGGTCATTTTTTCATCTTTCCATCTATAAAATCTTCTGTCCTTGTTGTTTTAAGATAGTAAAACATTTTTTTCCTGCCAGTAAATACCTTATACAGCCCACTTGCTGTTTCTTGTCTGGTAAAAAGCCTAGGCTTATGACATCATGCACAGCTCTCTCTCTCACTCTCGTGAGAGTTTGCCAGGAAGGGAGGGGGGATGTGTCATAAGAGGGCCAATAAAAGCTGCAGAGCTGGAGGTGTGCCTCTGTGTGTCTGTGTAAAAACAGGAAGTGAACAGGCAGCAGCTTCAGCTGCCCACAGTTAAAATAGATGCAGCCAGACTCCGTGGAGGGAGATTTCTGCAGCATATTTGGCAAGTACAGAATCACAGTATATATAAAATGATATGCAAAGTAGTTGGAGGGAAGCTTCAGAATGGCGAAAATGTTTTTATTACAAATTATGTGAGCAGACTGCATAAACAAAAAAAAAGACCAAAAATTTTGGAAAAAAAAAAATTCTTAGTTTCTGTTAAAAAATGTTTTAAATAAGTGATTTTTTCTTCACTGATGGACACTGATGAGGCTGCACTGATGTATATTGATGAGGCGACACTGATGGGCACTGATGAGGCTGCACTGATATACATTGATAAGGCGACACTGATGGACACTGATGAGGCTGCACTGCTGTGCATTAATGAGGCTGTACTGATGGGTACTGATGGGGCTGCACTGATAATCAGGGCACAGATGAGGCTGCACTGATGATCAGGGCACTGTGTAGCACTGCAAAATACTGTTCCACTCACAGATCAGGCTCTCTTTCCCTCACACACGGTCTATGTGTGAGGGAAATAGAGCTATTAACAGGCAAAGACCTGTGTTTACATGTGATTGGACACAGTGATCATGTGGTAAAAGGCCACTGTGATTGGCCCTTTACCCCAATCTCTGATGAGCTGCATCCAAGGCACAGAGTGGTCACAAAGATTTCCCAATGCGCGCACATGGGAGGATGTCCAGGGACACCATCCCAGAACTAGAGAATGGCTGTGAGGCCGTATGTTGAACATAGAGTGGGTGGGAAGTGATTAATAGGGGGGGAGGCTAGAAATAATTGTAATACAGTGTGGAATTGAATATATGATTTTACATTTTATCCATTGATACGCTTTAAATGAGGTGGTTGTAATCATTTAACACTAACAGGAATGCTTTCATTGGATGTTTACTTTCCCCTCCATAGAGTGCCTTCCCAAGCCGCCCTAAGACAGGAAGTGTGTTTTTGGTTGGGTCACGAGGTGATGTGGTGGGTGTGCACTTTGTCCTCGGTGTCCTCAGAGATAAGTGAATTGATCAGCAAAGTTTCAGACTTTGGAGCAGGCTGGTCAGTATCTGTAAGAATCAAGTTATCTAGTGTCTGCTATGCCAGCTAGACCAAATACCTTGAAAGTGTTTTTTTTTTTTACTAAAATTGATTTGATTATCCCTCGAATTCGACTCAACTCGATAACTTGATAAAAGCTCATTGCACACATAATCACTAAAAGCTCCTTTTCAGCTAAGTCCTCTTTTTTGGATTTTTCTAATATGCTCAAAATAGCTCAAGGTTACACATTTACAGCTTTAATCTTTTTCACAATATGTTGCTTGCATAACTTTTTAATATAGCTTACATAATATGTACCTGGCTTTCAGTTATAGGTATTGGGAATATTGATGGTGTATATGAGTCACCTAGGTTTCTCACATACACATGGTGAGGGGCTCCAAGGTTGATGATTAAAACTTTTTGTTTTCCTATAACCCTAAAATGGAATTAAACCCAAAACATGCAGTACACCCTGAATGAAGGACCACAGAGACACCTTTAGATAGCAGCATTGTCAGTCTGGGGGAAGGAGTGTGTTCGATGGACTAGCAGATTTAAGCCAACTTCAACTCATACTTTTTAGGCCGCTACAGCAAACAGTTTAATAAATAAATGTTTTTCATTAAAAAAAAAGGGTTAATTTTAGGCACCCCTGTCAGTGTTTAATGGTTTGTCTCATCCCTGTAACTGCTACATCTGCAAGAGAGCTTGCTCATTTGTGAAACGACAGACTTACTGGCTGGATCACCAGGTGAAAAAAAAAAAAAGAAGCCTAAAAAAGAAAACTAACACAGCCATCACATCTTTGTTTTTGGGTTTAATACCACTGTAAATTATAGCTAAAAGCAAAACTTTTTTTAGCTTTGGCTAGAGAATTCTGTCATGTTTTTTATTTACATAGTTACATAGTAGGTGAGGTTGAAAAAAGACACAAATCCATCAAGTCCAACCTATGTGTGTGATTATATGTCAGTATTACATTGTATATTCCTCTATGTTGCGGTTCAGGTGCTTATCTAATAGTTTCTTGAAACTATTGATGCCCCCCGCTGAGACCACCACCTGTGGAAGGGAATTCCACATCCTTGCCGCTCTTACAGTAAAGAACCCTCTACGTAGTTTAAGGTTAAACCTCTTTTCTTCTAATTTTAATGAGTGGCCATGAGTCTTGTTAAACTCCCTTCTTCCAAAAAGTTTTATCCCTATTGTGGGGTCACCAGTATGGTATTGTATATTGAAGTCATATCCCCTCTCAAGCGTCTCTTCTCCAGAGAGAATAAGTTCAGTGCTCGCAACCTTTCCCTATAACTAATATTCTCCAGACCCTTATTAGCTTTGTATCCCTTCCCTGTACTCGCTCCATTTAAAGTACATCCTTCCTGAGGACTGGTGTAGAGAACTGGACAGCATACTCTAGGTGCAGCTGGACCAGAGTCTTGTAGAGCATTATCGTTTTATCTCTGGAATTAATCCCCTTTTTAATCATTATCGTTTTATTTCTGGCATTAATCCCCTTCATGAATCCATGCTGATTACTGCTAATGATACCGTTCTCATTACTAAAATCTTGTATATAGTCCCTTATTATCCCCTCCAAGAGTTTACATACTATTGATGTTAGGCTAATTGGTCTGTAATTTCCAGGGATGTATTTTGGGCCCTTTTTTAAATATTGGTGCTACATTGGCTTTTCTCCCTTTAGCTGGCAATTACTTGACTGAGTTCCCTAAGTACTCTCGGGTGCAAGCCATCTGGCCCTGGAGATTTATTAATGTTAAGTTTCCCAAGTCTAATTTTAATTCTGTCTTCTGTTAACCATGTTGGTACTTCCTGTGATGTGTCATGAGGATAAACACTGCAGTTTTGGTTACTGAAGCCCCCAGATTCACTCATGAAGACTGAGGAGAAGAATACATTAAATACCTTTGGCATTTCCCCATCCTTTGTAACCAGATGTCCTTCCTCATTCTTTATGAGGCAAATATGGTCTGTCCTCCCTTTTTTTACTGTTTACATACTTAAAGAATTTCTTGGGATTTTTCTTTGCTCTCCTCTGCTATGTGTCTTTTTCGTGTTCTATCATAGCCGTCCTTATTGCACCCTTACATTTCCTGTTGCATTGTTTATAAAGTCTGAATGCTGATGATGATCCCTCAACCTTGTATTTTTTGAAGGCCTTCTCCTTTGCTTTTATATGCAATTTTACATTGGAGTTAAGCCATCCAGGACTTTTGTTCGCTCTTTTAAATTTATTACCCAATGGGATGCGTTGGCTAATGGCCTTATTTAATATGCTCTTAAAGCAAACCCATCTCTCCTCCATGTTCTTTGTTCCTAAGATTGTATCCCAATTTATGCCTTCTAGCAAAGATTGTAGTTTAGTGAAGTTGGCTCTTTTGAAATTCAGTGTCTTTGTATTCCCCTTATGTTTCCTATTTGTGTGATTTATACTGAAGCCAATTGACCTGTGATCACTGTTACCTAAATTGCCCCGTATGTCCACATCCGTGATCAGGTCTGTATTGTTGGTAATCAGTAGATCAAGTAACGCTTTATTTCTTGTTGGTGCGTCTACCATCTGACCCATAAAATTGTCCTGCAAGGCATTTAGGAACTGGCGAGCCTTAGATGAATGTGCGGTTCCCTCCGCCCAGTCTATGTCTGGATAGTTAAAATCCCCCATTATGATAACACTTCCCATCCTTGCTGCTAATCCAAATTGTGATAGGAGATCTGTCTCCACTTCCTCCCTCAGGTTAGGGGGCCTATAGTATACTCTCAGTATTATTTTCCCCTTAGCTTCATCCCTTTGGAGCTCTACCCATAAGGATTCCACCTCCTTCCTAGCTCCCTTAGTGATGTCATCTCTCACATTCACTTGTACATTATTCTTGAGATATACAGGTATGCCCCCTTTTTTACCCTCTCTATCCTTGTGATAAAGGGTATACCCTTGAATGTTTGCCAGCCTGTTGAACCAGGTCTCTGAAATTCCGACAAAATCCAAATCCTCCTCGTACAACAGTATCTCTAGTTCACCCATCTTGTCCGCCAGGCTCCTGGCATTGGTGAACATGCCACGTAGTTTAGATTGGTCGCATATTATCCCCTTATTGAGTGTTCCAAGATTGCAACTAGGACTTGCTACTATACTTACCTTGGGTATATGTGCTTTGGACAACCTACCACTAATGCCCCCAATACTACCCTCTGGAATATGTTCCACGCTGACTATCTCTACCTCTGGACTCCCCCCCCCCATCGCCTAGTTTAAAAACCCCTCTAACTTTTTGGCCATCTTCATTCATTTATTGCTGTCTGTTCCCCCATTAGGAAAATTCACCCTCTCTATTTGTTTTGTTTATCATTATCACCAAAAGTGAAAGTGACAGACCCAAATTTCGGGTTGTCACTAGAACAGGAATATTGGGGAAGTTTTCCAATGGGGACACTAGTTCTGGTGGCAAAACAGGATTGCCTCACTTTGGAGCGATTAACTCTCACTTCTTGTTTTTTCTATTGGACAGGAAATGATGGGAAATCACCCCAATGGGACACAGGTGGTCGAAAATTACTAACAGGGGTTGCACCCTCCTTTAAAAAAAAAAATAGATTCTTCTTTAGTTCCACTTTAGTAAGTCCTGTCCTGGGTCTTGGAGACCAGAGACTTTGTAGAGCTTGGAGGAAAAAGCCTCCATTTCCAGGTCCACACCTTACCTGGTAGCCAGACCTCCTCATTAGTCTCAGCTGTGCACATGCCTTTACATATGTGAGCTGACTAATACTCAGGGCTTGCTCTCTCTCTCGCTCTGTCTTTTGGAAGAGTTGCTGATGTGAAAATGTTGAGTGCTGACAGAACACTAAGGCTGGGTTTACATACGAGCTGCATGCAGGAGTCCGGTGTGTCCTGGTTCATTTTGGGCTGAATTCAGACCTGAAACGGACCAAAAGACGCACAGCATTTTTGTGCAAAACACACCGGACCTGCCGCGGAGATATGTGAACTGGCTATATAGAGACCCGGTAAAAATCTCCTGCTATTGCGAATTCGCAATGGTGTGAACACAGCCCAGTGCTACTTTCACACTGGGGTGGTGGCGGCATTAGCAGTTTTAGCAGCGCTTTACCGTTGTTATAGTGGCGCTTTTTGGCCACTAGCGGGGTGCTTTTAACCCCCGCTAGCGGTCGAAGAAAGGATTAAACGTGCCAGTTTTTGCGGCACTACTGAAGCGCTTTGCATGCGCATCGGCAGCACTGCCCATTCATTTCAATGGGCAGGGCATTTTGGGAGTGGTGTATACACCGCTCCAAAGATGCTGCTTGCAGGACTTTTTTTCCCATCCTGCAAACGCACCGCCCCAGTGTGAAAGCACTCAGGTTTTCACACTGGGGAGGCTTGAGAAGCGCTTTTCAGGCCCTTTACAGGCGCTAATTTTAGTGCTAAATTGCCTGAAAAGCGCCCCAGTGTGAAAGGGGTCTAAAAAGTTACTAGTCACTCATGAGCTTCCATGGCCCATCTATCTCCCCTGCAGCAAATGCTTGCTAACACAGGGGAGCAAGAGCTGCTGGATCACGTGACTGGACCAGACAGGATTGAAAAAGGTATTTACACAGCTCTTTTTTATATAGAGTATGCAGGATAGTTGGGGGGGTTTCCATTAAAATAAAAAAGATGTTATACTTACCTGCTCTGTGCAACGATAGCTAACAGAATGGTCCCTTACCAACTCTATGGTGGAAGTCTGCCACTGGCACTGTCCGCTCTTCCTTGCTCCAGTTGTCTCCTTAGCAAGTCTGGTGCTAAAGGGGCATCCATGTATAGCGATACCCCCGCAGGACCTGCTTAAGTTAGTTTAGTCCATTACTCTGCCTCTCAACCCTAATAACAGCCTCAGCCCCCTCTGGCACCCCTGGCAATAGGGATGAGCCGAACACCCCCCCCCCGGTTCGGTTCGCACCAGAACCTGTGAACGGACCGAAAATTCGCACGAACGTTAGAACCCCATTGATGTCTATGGGACTCGAAAGCTCAAAATCAAAAGTGCTCATTTTAAAGGCTAATTTGCATGGTATGGTCCTAAAAAGGGTTTGGGGATCCGGGTCCTGCCCCAGGGGACATGTATCAATGCAAAAAAAAAAACTTTTAAAAACGGACGTTTTTTCAGGAGCAATGATTTTAATGATGCATAAAGTAAAAAAAAAAAAAAAAAGTGAAATATTCCTTTCAATATCGTACCTGGGGGGTGTCTATAGTATGCCTGTAAAGTGGCGCGTGTTTCCCGTGCTTAGAACAGTCCCTGCACAAAATGTCATTTTTAAAGGAAAAAAAGTCATTTAAAACTGCTTGCGGCTTTAATGTAATGTCGGGTCCTGGCAATATGGATGAAAATCAGTGCGACAAACGGCATGGGTACCCCCCAGTCCATTACCAGGCCTTTTGGGTCTTGTATGGATATTAAGGGGAACCCTGCACCCAAATTAAAAAAGGAAACAGCAGTATACAGGCTCTGTACTCTGAACAGCAGTATACAGGCGGTGCAAACAAGATAGGGACTGTAGGTTTGTTGTTAAGTAGAATCTGTTTGTAATTTTGAACTGGTACATTTTTAACGTGTTTAACTCCAGCCAAAAAATCTATTTTAAGCTTTTTGGAAAACATAGGGAAGGGTTATCACCCCTGTGACATTTGTTTTGCTGCCTGTGCTCCTCTTCAGAAGATTTCACCTCACTTTTTGTCCCAATGACAAATGTTTTTTGAAAATTTGGGTTTTTTTGTGAAACAAGGATTGGTGATAAAGCATCAGTGAAAAGGAGAAATGTTTTTTCCCATATTAACTCTTACAGGAGAGAATTTCCCTTCCTAGGGGTAGATTTCATCTCACTTCCTGTTTTCTCCTTCTGTTTGCAAGTAGGAGTCGTTTGTAAGTTGGATGTTTGAAAGTAGGGGCTTGCCCTATATACTCAGCAGAATTTTGGGCCTTAGGTGTTGTTGTGGCCACAACACTGTAAGCCCCCACAGGGCCCTGCTGTGAAATATTAGAACAAGAATTGTAATTACATGCCCAACAGGGGCAGAAAAATTGGGCCTTTGGTGGTGGTGGAGGTGCTGGTGCCACAACACTGTAAGTCCTCACTCGCTCTTGGTGGGCACAGAAACGGGCCCTGCTGTGAAATATTAGATCAAGAATTGTAATTACATGCCCCTGTTGAACAGGGGCTGAAAAATTGGGCCTTAGGCACTGGTGCCACAACACTGCAACCCCTCACAGATACTCTAGTTGGAACGCAGAAACGAGCCCTGCTGCAAAGTATTGCATCAAAAATTGTAATTACACACCCCTGTTAAACAGGGGCTGAAAAATTGGGCCTTAGGCACTGGTGGCGGCGCCCAGAACCAAAAATGTTCTTACAAGCTATCAGCGTGATCATTGAGGAGGAATAGGATAATTACTCAGGATAGTCACTCAGCATCAGCATAGGCAGTCTTTGAAGGGATCTGAGATTTCAAAAAAAATTGTTCGGTTACATCAGCATCAGGTGCTTGGTAGCTAGTGGTGATCCAAGACTGATTCATTTTTATGAAGGTCAGTCGATCCACCGAGTCGGTGGACAGACGCACCCTGTGATCGGTTACAAAGCCTCCAGCAGCACTGAATGTGCGTTCCGAAAGAATGCTGGACGCAGGACAGGCCAGTAGCTCAATTGCATACTGTGCAAGCTCTGGCCAGTGATCCATCCTCAAGACCCAGTAACCCAGAGGATTTTCGGTGGGAAAGGTGTCCAAGTCAGATCTAGCCCCTAGGTATTCCTGCACCATGTAAATCAGACGCTGGCAATGGTTGCTGGAACCGATCATACCTTGGGGCTACGGACTAAAAAAATTGTCTGAACGCATCAGTCAGACGGCCACCTTCTCCACCGCTCCTTCTTTGACTGACCGAAGCCTCAGCAACACGTTGTCCAGAAACAGGAGTTTGTAACCTCCCAGTCTCTGGGAATGCGTTGCACAGACCTTTCTGCAAGGCCTCCCGAAGATGTTTCATCCTCTGCTCCCTCTGCGATGGCAAGATAAGGTCTGCAACCTTACCCTTGTAACGTGGATCAAGGAGGGTTGCCAGCCAGTATTGGTCCTTCTCCTTGATACCACGAATACGAGGATCCTTACGCAGGCTTTGCAGGATCAGGGAGGCCATGCAGCGTAGGTTTGCTGAGGCATTCGGTCCGAAGTCCTCTGGGTCACTAAGGATGACATGGTCTGCAGCCACCTCCTCCCAGCCACGTACAAGTCCATGTGTTTCTTGGGACTGATCCCTTAAAGACTGCTGCTAATGCTGAGTGCCAGGCTCCACCTCCATACTGACACAATCCTCCTCCTTGTCCTCTTCCTGTGTGATCGGCGGGCATGCAGGAACACTGTCTGGATAAAGGGGACCTTGAGAGCTAAGGAAGTCCTCCTCTTCCTGCCTCTGTTCTGCCTCAAGTGCCCTGTCCATTATTCCACGCAGCGTGTGCTCCAACAGGTGGACAAGGGGGACAGTGTCACTGATGCATGCACTGTCACTGCTCACCATCCTTGTGGCCTCCTCAAATGGTGACAGGACAGTGCATGCATCCCTGATCATGGCCCACTGGCGTGGGGAAAATAAACCAAGCTCCCCTGACCCTGTCCTGGTGCCATAGTCGCACAGGTACTTATTGATGGCCCTCTGCTGCGTGTGCAGCCGCTGCAGCATGGCCAACGTTGAGTTCCACCTGGTGGGCATGTCATAGATTAGGCGGTTCTTGGGCAGGTTAAACTCCTTTTGGAGGTCTGCCAGCCGAGCACTGGCATTATATGACCGGCGAAAATGCACACAGACTTTCCTGGCCTGCCTCAGGACATCCTGTAAGCCCAGGTACCTGCCCAAGAACCGCTGCACCACCAAGTTAAGGACGTGAGCCAAACAGGGCACATGGGTCATTTGTCCCTGTCGGAGGGCAGAGAGGAGGTTGGTGCCATTGTCGCAAACCACTATTCCTGCCTTAAGTTGGGATGGCGTCCACCACCTCTGTGTGGCTCCTGTCCCCAAGCACACCAGCTCAAGCACCGCATGGCATCTTTTGGGCTGCATACTTGCGTAGCCCCTTGAACGGCTACGGAGCACCGCTGGTTCCAAGGACAAAGCACAGGAAGAGGCCATGGAGGAAGAAGAAGAGGAGGGGATGGAGGAGAGACATGTGTCACAATCATTAGTAGTGGCATTTTGGAGGCATGGTGGCGGAACAACCTCCAACATCACTGCACCTTGTCCTGCATCCTTCCCAGCTGCCAGCAGAGTCACCCAATGCGCGGTGAAACTTAGGTAACATCCCTGTCCATGCCTGCTGGACCATGAGTGAGCGGTAATATGCACCTTACTGCTGACCGCCCTGTCCAGCGAGGCATGGACATTGCCTTCCACATGCCGGTAGAGAGCCGGAATCGCCTTCCGTGAGAAAAAGTGGCATTTGGGTACTTGCCACTGAGGAACCGCACATTCCACAAACTCACGGAAGGGGGCAGAGTCTACCAACTGAAAAGGCAGCAGTTGAAATGCTAGCAATTTTGCCAAGCTAGCATTCAACCGCTGGGCATGTGGATGGCTGGGAGCGAACTTCTTTCGGCGGTGCAGCAGCTGGGGCAGGGAAATTTGCCTGGTACAATCTGACGTCGGTGTACCAAAAGCAGATTGCCCACAAGTAATTGGCTGTGACACACCTAATTCTATACCTTCATTCCTCTCACTGCAGGTCTCAGAGAGGACTGAAGGTATAGTGGGGTTGGAGATCTCAGCTGATGAGGAGCAAGGAGAGGTCCTCTTTGTTCTTTGGTGTGGGTCTTTTAGATACCCTTGCCAACTAACTGCATGGCAGGTCAACATATGTCTGGTCAAGCATGTGGTGCCCAAGCGGGAGATGTTTTGGCCACGCGAGATACGCTTGAGACATATGTTGCAAATAGCAGCGGTGCGATCTGATGCACTTGTCTCAAAAAAGGCCCACACCAAAGAACTTTTGGAATAACGCGCAGAGACAGCAGCGCCCTGCACATGCGGAGTTTTGGGTGTGATGCAGTCAGTGTGCTGCCCTTAGGCTGGCCCCTGGAGGGCATCCTGCCTCATTGGTGATGTGCCTCCTCCTCCTCCTTCTCTCTCCTGTCAGGCACCCACGTTGAGTCAGTGACCTCATCATCACCTCCCTCCTCATCACTGGAGCAAACCTGGCAGTATGCTGCAGCAGGGGGAGCATGACTGCCAGATTGCTGTCCTTCTTGGGCACCCCCTCTGTCCGTGCTCACGTTACTGCCTTCATCTAGCTCAGTATCATCATCAGAGCCTTCTAAACGCTGGACATCCTCCTGGAGCAAGTACCCAACACTGTGGTCAAACAGTTCGAGGGACTCCTCAGGAGGACATGGTGGGGCTAGGGAAGGAGTCACTGATGCCATTGAGGCGAGGGAAGAGGCCGCGTTGGCAGCTGCTTTGCCAGACAAAGTACCCTGAGCATGGTTGAGAGAGGATGAGGAGGATGAGGACGGCTTGGTCATCCACTCGACCAAGTCTTCCGCGTGTTGCGGCTCAACATGGCCAGCTGCCGAAAAAAAGGCCAAGCGTGTCCCACGGCCACGTGCTGATGAGGATGCACCGTCTGCATGACCAGCACTGTTGCCTCTAGACACAGAGCCTGCTTGCCCTCTTTTATTGGCTTGTGACTGTCTGCCTCTCCTTGTTGGCCTTCCTGACATACTAATGGCTTGTAGCTGCACTAAGCTGAGATATATATATATATATATATATATACTGATACTGCAGCTAGCAAAATCAACTGCCTGCCTGTAGTATGAGAGCACCACCAACCTTCTACAGGTATCTTTAGCTGAACACTGTGCAGAGCTCGCAAAAAACTAACCTGTAGCTTATTTAGCTGCCTGCGGTAGTGATAGGATCAGGAAAACACCATCAACCTTCGACAGGCAGCTTTAGGTGAACACTGGGCAGAGCTCGCAAAAAACTAACTTGTAGTTTATTTAGCTGCCTGCGGTAGTGATAGGATCAGGAAAACACCACCAACCTTCTACAGGTAGCTTTAGCTGAACACTGTGCAGAGCTCACACTACACTAACTTGTAGTTTTAGCTGAACACTGTGAGGAGGCCGCACTACACTAACTTGTAGCTTTAGCTGAACACTGTTCAGAGGACGCACTACACTAATTGTAGCTTTAGCTGAACACTGTGCAGAGGTCTCACTACACTAACTTGTAGTTTTAGCTGAACACTGTTCAGAGGACGCACTACACTAACTTCTAGCTTTAGCTGAACACTGTGCAGAGGTCGCACTACACTAACTTGTAGCTTTAGCTGAACACTGTGCAGAGGTCGCACTACACTAACTTGTAGTTTTAGCTGAACACTGTGAGGATGACGCACTACACTAACTTGTAGCTTTAGCTGAACACTGTGCAGAGGTCACACTACACTAACTTGTAGTTTTAGCTGAACACTGTGAGGAGGACGCACTACACCAACTTGTAGCTTTAGCTGAACACTGTGAGCAGGACGCACTACCCTAACTTGTAGCTTTAGCTGAACACTGTGCAGAGGTCACACTAAACTAACTTGTAGCTTTAGCTGAACACTGTGAGGAGGACGCACTACCCTAACTTGTAGCTTTAGCTGAACACTGTGCAGAGGTCACACTAAACTAACTTGTAGCTTTAGCTGAACACTGTGAGGAGGACGCACTACACTAACTTGTAGCTTTAGCTGAACACTGTGCAGAGGTCACACTACAATAACTTGTAGTTTTAGCTGAACACTGTGAGGAGGACGCACTACACCAACTTGTAGCTTTAGCTGAACACTGTGAGGAGGACGCACTACCCTAACTTGTAGCTTTAGCTGAACACTGTGCAGAGGTCACACTAAACTAACTTGTAGCTTTAACTAAACACTGTGAGGAGGACGCACTACACTAACTGTAAATAGTCTAGCTGCCTGACTGTGGTGCTAATAGGATCAAAAGAACACCAGCAATTTTCTTCAGGTAGCTGTAAATACTGTAACAAGACAAGCCTGCCTGTCAGAAGGAAGATAACAGGAACGGATCTAGCTAAACTGAATACAGTATATATATATATATATATATATATATATATATATATATATATATATATATATACACACAACACCTGGGATGCATATATATATACAATACACTGTAAGTGCAGCTAACTCACCGACTGTCCTGCCTAATCTAGCTAACTCAAATGAAATGACACTGTCTCTCTGTCTATCTAAGCACGCTGGAACACACTCCACAGGGCCGCCGTGTAGGCGGCCTTATATAGTGTGGGGCGTGTTCTAAACCCCCGAGCCATAATTGGCCAAAGCCACCCTGGCTTTGGCCAATTACAGCTCTCTCTACTGACGGCACTGTGATTGGCCAAGCATGCAGGTCATAGTGCATGCTTGGCCAATCATCAGCCAGCAATGCACTGCAATGCCGCAGTGAATTTTGGGCCGTGACGCGCCACACGAATTTGATGCGAACGGCCCATAACGTTCGCAATTCTACGAACGATCGAACAGCCGATGTTCGAGTTGAACATGGGTTCGACTCGAACGCGAAGCTCATCCCTACCTGGCAATAGTGTAAGTGCAATGATCAATGAGAAACACACAAGTTATGAAAAAACACAGAAATTGCTTTACTGCAATATTTCTGTGGAAGGATAACAGACAGTAATAATATATAATCATATAAAAGTCCACATGCGGTGCTAAATGAGAAGTAAATCCAAGAAGGGAGAGTTGATAAATCCATCACCAGCTTCAATGTGTATAAGAAAGCACGCCGCACCACGTGGAAATCCAATCTGTTTACCAGACAGCTGAAAAAAGCAGGCATGTAATAGACAGACAAAGACCACAGCTCCGTTCTCCAGCTTTAAGTAGTGGGTATGTAGAATCCAGGCCAGGATTACGGGTAATCATCAGAATTCTCATACAGCAAAACTTCTTTGAGCTCTCATATGGGATGTAATAACATTCAGCCAGACGGCCAGCGATACCCAATGAAAAGATAATGCAGCCAATAGTGAAGCCCGTAAAGTAATATAAAAATTTTATTCGTAGTAATTTACAGTTTAATACAGGAACAAGTACATCATGATGGTCAAATGGCCGCGGCTCTCAGTGTGCTAGTGTCAGCCCACCTGACATGTTTCATCCAACAGGATTTCGTCATGATTTCGCCTCTGACAAAATCCTGTTGGATGAAACATGTCAGGTGGCCTGACACTAGCATGCTGAGAGCTGCGTCCATTTGAACATCATGATGTACTTGTTCCTGTATTAAAATGTATGTTACTATGAATAAAATTTTTATATTACTTTACGGGCTTCACTATTGGCTGCATTATCTTTTCATTGGGTATCGCTGGCCGTCTGGGTGAATGTTATTACATCCCATATGAGAGCTCAAAGAAGTTTTGCTGTATGAGAATGTCTGATGATTAGCCGTAATCCTGGTCTGGATTCTACATACCCACTACTTAAAGCTGGAAAATGGAGCTGTGGTCTTTGTCTGTCTATTACATGCCTGCCTTTTTCAGCTGTCTAGTAAGCAGATTTCCACATGGTGCAGCGTGCTTTCTTATACACATTGAAGCTGGTGATGGGTTTATCAACTCTCCCTTCTTGGATTTACTTCTCATTTAGCGCTGCATGTGGACATTTTTAGTCTTGTGCTGGCTGCTCATAATACTATCTCTAACATTATTAAGTAGCATGGATATTGACCTGCTTTGAACAATATATAATCAAGTAATCAACTAGAGATCAGTAACAATTTAAGAGCAATATAGCTCTCAATTCTATATTTAAGCTGCTTTCAGGGGTTTCCAAACCTGAGAATGTCCCCAAGAGCAGAGGCACACTTTAATGTTAAATAAAGCACAATATGGCACTTCAAATTAGATTGGTTACCTTTACTCAGATTGGCTCTGTGAGTCCAGGCAGGAGGAGAGCAGAGGAATGACTCCCTTTGTGTCAGGCCTCTCTCTACTGTCTCCTGACACCACAGGCCCAACTTTACACATCTATTCAAGTCAACAAACAAGGGTTTAACTTAAAAGATAAACTGTCCCACGCACCCAATGTATAAACAGAGCCCTGAATATGTGTGTGCAGATCTGTATGGCCCTGACAACTTCAGTCCTTTTTTTTTTAAGCAAAGATAAAATTTGGTGTCTTCAGCTAGCTGTTGGTGCACTTTAACTCCTGGGTAGAAGGGCAAACAGTATAACTGGCCAGATTATCAAGTGAAACAGACAGGAATTTGTTCAGCAAGGTGAGAGAACAATGATGTCTGTATACAATGTCCCAGAAATGGATAGCCTTATCCTTTATCCCTGTAGTACTAAAAGTGTCAGCAAGATGACTACCAGCAAAGATTTCTGTATACAGTGTTCAGATAACTCTTTCTGTAGTGCAATGTCTCTGTTCCCTGCAGATGGGCAGAAATGCCCTCTCACAAAATCCTGCGATTAGGGCCCAAGCGAACGTGCTGGAACAGGCAGGCTTTCATGGTGACTCGATCTGTCCCCTCTCACTGGAACGGTTCACCGTTGGTGGAGATGCGCCTCAATATTCACCTGGGATCCCCCTCTCTCAGGCTGGACATTCCAGCTCGCGGTGGAGGCCTGCATTGCGTGGGGAGATCATCTGAGAGGCAGCACCTCTCCCTCAGGTCTGGTCTCTTTACTCCCTCATGGCTGACTGAACTTTACCTCAGGACACAAAATGGAGTCTTTTACTTTCTTGTCAGCAAAGCCTCTTGGGATTTGTATTTCTCCCTGTATATCAGTCTATGGGGTTGTTTTGTGTGGGAACTGCATGTCCCAGAATCAATTGCAGCTCTCTCAGCAGTTCAGTACAGTCTCTCCCATTGGCTTTTGTAACTGTGCCTTTAATTGGTTTTCTTCTTTCGGCCAATAGGGGCACAAGGGAGGCTGCTGAATCCACAACTCTGTGTGTGTGTCAGCTCACATTACATTACTCAGTCAGTGAAAACAGGAAGGAAGGGGTGAAAAATCTCCCTTGCAGCTGCTGACAGCACTCCCTAACTCCAGCTGGAAAGCCTGTGTAGATTATTCCGGCCAGCTTGGTGGGATTGTGGGAGTGACACACCCGCTACACATGCATGTTTGCTCCTGAGCTGGCCTGTGTGCATCCATAGACACACTCAACATGCCTTCTCATAGGAGTTTGACTGACAGCAGTAGGAGCCTGTGAGAGGTATAGTATAATACTGCTTTAAGAATCCAAAATGTACAACGGTGCCATATCCACTCACTTTTAGCATGCAGAATCTTATACCATCTTATCCCCACTGTGCAGGTATTACCAAGCCCACTAATCACCATGTGGTCACTCCATGCACCTTACCAAATATTAGGATATAAATACTCTTTTCCACAAAATACTTGTCACCAGAACTCTTCCTGGTTCTCAATCCCTCAGTGTCAGAAATCCCCCATGCAAAGACACTTCAAATGGGCCCATAGCAGTGTTGCCAACCTCCCACAGCATTTTTTACTGACAAAACATGCAAAATTTGCTGGTGGAGCACATTTTTTACTGACAACCTGAAAAAAAATTACAGAACTCCTATAACAGTGGAAACACTGACAATACCCATAACAAGTCATTTGCCTGGTTTACTCTTTAAAAGTCAAACACAGCATGACAAATTATCAGCCTCTGATATTGCCAGACAGTTGTAAAAATCACAGATTTTTACAAGCTGTCCGTACATTTACTGACCGTTGGCAACCCTGGCCCATAGTGCTTGGTAACACTTGCACAGTGGAAATAAGATGGCATAAGATTCTGCACGCTAAATGTAAGTGGATATGGCACCGTTGCACATTTTGGATTCTTTGGTATTACACTATATATGTCATTTTTGTTTTCAAAGGTTTTTTCATATATACATATATACTTTTTCTCACTGCCAAGTCTCCCAAGAGTAAACATCATCCCCCTCAGTCCCGCGAGCGGCACCGTCTTGTGACAGCGCATGCGCTGTCCATCGGTCTCCAAGGAGACAAAAATAAACAACTCCCGCTCTCTCCTCCTCAGTCCCTTCAGCAGCGCAACCTTTTTTTGTGAGCTGAGCGCATGTGCGGTTGCCCCCGCATAGCTGTTAGGAAACTCCACCAGTGACTACTATGCCGGCCAGCCAGCATAGTGTTGAAGATCCTTGGAAGGGCATTTTGTGGACTGGGGTGTGCGGTCCTGCTGATAGGTTATGGACCTTCTACGGCCTTGTCCAGCTCTCCTAGCTGGACTAGCGCTTATTTTATAATTGCGTATAAATGTATGATAGAATACATTTTGTATGTTGGTTCTAGACATGAGCTTGGTGTCCTCCAAACTCTCCAACCCAAACTCCAAATGTCTGCTTTTTTGTACTCCAATGAGCTATGGGCTCACAGAAGCTGGCAGGGCTGGGAATGACCTGGCTCGCAGCTCACTGGAGTACAAAAAAGTGGGATTTCAAAATTCCAGTTAGAGATGAGTTCTGTGGACATCCAAGCTCCTCTGTAGTTGGTTCTTTTCCTGATATCTGATCACCGAATGTTTTCCATAATGGTATAAAGAAGATCGAATAGAGTAGAAATAGCAAAGTCAAATTGGGATCTTTTGCGACTCTTTCCAAATTCCAGAACATTCCTGATGCACATGAGAAGTCATTACATTGCAAGGCAACCCACAATAAATACAAATAGAAAATAGATATTGAATATAAATATCCATAAATAGGGAATATCTTTATATAATTATTATTACCACTACAGTCTCTATTACTCTGGTTGTTGCTTGGTAAATGGAACATTACACCACAAACGGTGATCATGTGATGACTTGCGTCAGTCAAGTACAAAGCACATATGACTTTCTCTCATCTCTGTGTCACGTAGAATGATTTTGATCAGCGTGTGTTGTAGAAGTGCTGAACTGTGCTTTGTCAGTACAGTTATGGATGGCTGGAGATCTCTGCGAATGAGCGTTCACAGCGAGCTGTAATGTGATAATATGAACAGACATGATAACAGGAATGGCCAGAACAATCAATTGGCTAGGGCTCCAGCACAGGATTTATTACGCTGTGCAGCTTCTCGGCTCACAGCTCCTAGCAATGCATGAGTGACAGGTGCATAAACCGGCTCCCACAAGGACATCTTAACTCCTCTCCTGTGCAAGCTGAACTTGTAACAGCTCCTTTGGTATTCTGTCTAATATCTGCAGGAAGTGCACAGGAAATAGGAACAGTGGGAAATGATACAATATCTTATGGTAACGAGTCTGATTTTAACAAGGGTCACTTGAGGACCCTTACATATGTCCATGGTTGCATTATATGCTGGAACAGGATACATTTATGTGAAATGTTTGTTTAATCTGCATTATTTGCTGATCTGAGCAGAACAGTTTATATGAGATGTAATGCATTTTATATAGAAGTGTTGTTGTTATTAGTAATTATTTGTAATACTAAGTCTCTCTCTCTCTGTATTCATTTTAATTTCAAAATTGATTTAATTTTTGTACTAGCACGTTATTTATTTAAAAAACTACAGTATACTTTAAGGTCTTCATTTTTAAACATCCCACTGTTCTCTATGGGGCGTTCGGATGGAAACGGACCACCTGTCCATTTCTATCCAACTACCATCCAATCAGATCTACCGGACGGATGGGCAAGTACTTTTTCACCACTTTATTGGGCTTGATCTTTCTTCTCCCTTTTGTTTCTCTCTCTAAGTTTCGCTGCATTTGTTTAGTTATGCTTATTATACAGGGCATCCACTTATTGCAATTACCTGTTACCGTCTGCATTTTCCCCCACTCTCTCTTTTTTCAAAGTGGGGACAGACGATCTGTATACAGGATTATGGTCCTCTATTATATAAGATGACCAACATATACGTATTTCTATACTGATCGATAGCATAGCTTCTATTAAATCAATCTCTCTGCTGAAGCGTGTATCTTTTATATTTAGTATTAATTGAAGTAAATATTTATTATGGCTTATACCTTCCCAACTAGATAATACCCTTCTTTGGCACCCCCGGTCTTTTCCTAGACCCAGTTGGGTTGCTTTTAATTACACCATACCTTTACCACATTGTTAACACTATTTCAGGTGCTACCTTCCCACCTCACTGCCCCTTGCCCCCTCCCCCCCCATCTCTGGGTCCTTTTTATCTATCCCTGGCAGGACTTACACATTATAGCATCTACACATCATCCCACTCCCCACTTCCCCATCCCCTCACCCCATTTTCCCCTCCCCCTCTTCCCTCCCTTCCCCCCCCTCCCTCACTTCCCTCTCCCTCTCACTCCCACCCACCACCCCATAGCCCCATGTTTACCTTGGACCTCACACTTACATTCCTTCCTTTTTTCACTGGGCAGAGATTGGTCCCATGGCTCTGTCGCTGGGCTCTTCCCGGCCAGCTCCTCTGTGTGCAGCTCAGTGTCCGTCTTCCTAGTTTGGCTCAACATCAAGTCGCAGGTAAACATCTCCTACTGAGTGGCAGATGAACATTGGGTTTGGACTTTCAATGGCATTTTTTCTGAGTGCACCTTTGTTGTACCTCTGTCTCTCAACAAACATCCACTGAGGAAGCCCTAGAGGGTGAAACAAGTCGGGATACTATTGCTGAGTGACTTTTTCCATCATTTAACTAGATGTGTACTGATATCTGCGTAAAATATGTATAGCCAATACAATTTTTTAAAATTTGTCTTATGTCTAATAAATTTTGATATATTTTTACTTTGGTGTACTATTAGTAATTCTTTTTGCCTGGCACCCAAAAAATCCCACCAAATCATTTGTCTATCTATACATACTATCCAGGGATGGTGGTGCCTTTTTTGTTGACACTGTCACCTATCCATACCAACCAGTATTTGGGTGTAGCTTGTTTATGGGTGACATATTCTCTGTTCCTGAGAATGTAAATGATGCCAAGGTTATACACTAAGAGGGTATACAGTGTACAGTGATCTTCTACCGATCTGTCTTGTTTAGAAAGGTTCACTTTACACCTGGAGTTACACCATTAGCTAGTATAAGGACTCTTTCTAAACTACAACTATTATCTTTGGGGCAGGTTATTATTTATATTTGTTTTTACATACTAACTGTAAAAAGCTAAGTGAAAAAGATCTGTTCTTTGTCCTCTGGAGATAGGTATTTAAAGAAGGGGCATAAAAATAAACACTGCCATTTACTATGAATTAAACAATGTGTCGCTTGGATGAGTACCGGGATCTGTTTGTTATAATTATGAATACAAACCACGAGTTCATGGCAATAGTAGCACCAGTCATACATTTACCCCTTTGATGTCAGTAATTAGAAAATCATAAGAATGGTTACTGCACATTTAACGGTTTAACATAAAATGAATGCCTTTGTGTTCCATCCATTTATAGATAACCAGTGACAGGATAACTGACATCTGGGAGTCTAATACCCTGGGCAGTGTTAAGGGAAGATTTTGTAATCACGTCCAATGCATACTGTGATGTTTTCAGCTCATGGGGATTTATACTTTCAGTAAGCTTTTAATTTAAAGCAGAAAGTTCCTGTTCTAATACTACTGCTGTAAAAATGGTCAATACCTTAAAGATGGGGTAGGCAACCTTCGAGAGATGGAGATCTACTTGAACAACACTGATGGAGTCATAGATCACTGGGCACAGTGTCCTGTTAGGGCCAGTTCTCACCAGAACGTGGTGCCAGAAAGGCATGTTCCATGAGTGTTTCCTGCACCAAGTTCAAAACACACTGCCTTTATGAACTACCAGGTCGCAAGCACAGTGTGTTTGTGGACACAAGATCGCATGGTACCTAGACATGTGCATTTGTTTTCGTCCAAATGCATTTTCGTCCGAATTTCAGGCATTTTCGTTATCGTTTTAACAAACGATAACGAAAGTGCAGAATGTTCGAAAAACGAAAGATCCGACATAAACAAATGCTTTATTTTCTTTTTCGTTGCTACAACAGTTCGATATAGATAGGAGATTCGACATGATGATGACAATAACAATCTGTGTCCATCAAACCTGTGGTCGAATGTGCCTAACCTTAACTCTATTAGTCCAAGATTATTCTACATAGAGAGAAAAGATTCGACATAGAGAGAAAAGATTTGACGTAGAGGAGAAAAGATTCGACGTAGGGGAGGAAAGATTCGACGTAGGGGAGAAAAGATTTGATGTAGGGGAGAAAAAATAAATAAAAATAATGATGATGATGAATGTTATTGGCTGATTGTAACCAAAGAGGAGGAGCAGTAAAATAGCTAGAACTAAGTACACACGTACTTTGGCTTATGGTGTCTGTTGAAAGTTCTAAGAAGATTTGACGGAGCAGGTAAACTATACGGCGTCGTACAGTTTAGCTGCTCGGTTGAATCTTCTTTGAACATTCAACAGACACCTTAAGCCTTCAATGACAGATTCGACCGTAATTTGGATTTTCGGGCGAATGCAATTTTTAAGGAAAAACAAAATTAATAAAAACGAATTTCAGGAGTAACTAAAAAAATTTATTTTTCGGACGAAAACGAAATTCCGAAACGAAATATTTCAGTGTGCACATGTCTAATGGTACCGCAATATCATGAAATTTGGCTCAGTGCATTTTTGAAAGTAGTGTATGTAGTACTTTTTGTGCAGTCTGATGCTATTTGCAGGCAGGGCCAGATTTACATCTCAGAAGCTTATAGGTAGGGAATTTTTTGCTTCTGTGTTCCATCAGGGAAATTTCTCTTTAACCACTTCTGGACCGCCGCACGCCGATATACGTCCTCACTTTGAGGATGGATTTCGTTATGGCAGCAGCTAGCTGCCATAACGCCGGTATTGCCGCGTTTGGCTGGCTGTCCGGTACAAGATAAAAGTGGTCTCTGAGGCGGATTCGCCGCAAGATCACTTTTATCGGTGGCGGGAAAGGGGCCCCCCCTCCCGCCGTGATCCGGTGCCCCCCGCCGCTTACCGGAGCCGTCAGCAGTGGCAGAGGCAATCGGATCCTTCCCGTGGCTGTGCATGGAGACAAGTGAGGGGAAGATGGCCCCCACCCGTCTCCATGACACTGCAGGGTGGAAGCGACATCAAAACGTCACTTCCGCTCATAGCTCTTAAAGGGCGATTTTTGTTTTTTCATTTTTTAAATGACAATTTTTTTTTTTATTGCATTTTAGTGTAAATTTGAGATCTGAGGTCTTTTTGACCACAGATCTCACATTTAAGCGGTCCTGTCATGCTTTGTTCTATTTTTCTATGTTTCCTTGTAATAGGAAAAAAGTGAAAGGTAAAATAAATAAGAAAAAAAAAAATTTTAAATGCATCCCGTCCCGCCGAGCGTGCAGAAGCGAACACATACGTAAGTAGCGCCGCATATGAAAACGGTGTTCAAACCACACATGTGAGGTATCACCACGATCTGTGGAGCGAGAGCAATAATTCTAACCCTAGACTTCCTCTGTAACGCAAAACATGCAACCTGTAGAATTTTTTAAATGTCGCCTATGGAGATTTTTAAGGGTACAAGTTTGTCGCCATTCAACGGGTGGGCGCAGTTTTGAAGCGTGACATGTTGGGTATCAATTTACTCGGTGTAACATTATCTTTCACAATATAAAAAAAAATCGGGGTAACTTTACTGTTGTCTGATTTTTTAATTCAAAAAAGTGTATCTTTTAAAAAAAAAAATGCGCTTGTAAGACCGCTGTGCAAATACGGTGTGACAGAATGTATTGCAACGACCGCCAATTTTTTCTCTATGGTGTTAGAAAAAAAAATTTATAATGTTTGGGGGTTCTAAGTAATTTTCTAGCAAAAAAAAAAATGTTTTTAACTTGTAAACAACACATCTAAAAAAGAAGCCCGGTCCTTAAGTGGTTAATTCCTGTTGCAGAAATGCAGTAGGAAGATAGATAAAACCTCTACAATTCAAGGTGATTTCTGCTCTTAGAAAGATGACACCAGAACATATTTACTACCTCTTGTTCTCAGGATAACGCTAACATTTTGGATTTTCCTTCACTTACTGTCCCAGTGGTCAAATAGAAAGAACGACTCTGCTTAGCAAGAACACATACTGCAGTAAAAAACAAATAGGAGCTCTAACCCTTCCACATGCTATTCAATAGGTCCGCTTATAATGTTTAGACACCCTTCCCCAGCAAAAGTCCCTAGCTCATACTATGTGGTTGATTTACTAAAGGCAAGCAGACTGTTCACTTTGCAAGAGATTTTGCACCTTGCAAGGGAATTTTCCGCAGAGCTTGTGAATGGGGTAAAACTTTGCTTACTTGCATCAACCAATCATGTGCAAGCAGAAATGCTGTTTTTTTTTTTTATTTTCCTTGCATACGATTGGGTATTCTTTACAGGTGCAATTTGGCCACTTTCACTAAATTCTGGGAAAAATTCCCTTGCAAAGAGAACAAACTCTATGTTCAAAAGGTACCTGGCGCCAGCAGCCCCAAGGTGAGATTGATGTCATGCTTCTTTCACCTAGATCCCGGGGAATACAGAGCAACTCATATATCAGGAGAAGATGCAGTGTCTTGCAGTCTATTCATCTGGAGTTCCAGTCTATCCATATCCTCCAATCATCTGCATGGCACACTAAGATTAGAAGAGGAAGGAGCAGTTTTATAAAAGAGTTGCTTAAACACTGACCCAGAACAAGTAGGATGATCAATTAATTTAGAGAAAGGCGAACCCTTCTCTGAGTGCTTGTTCCAGGCCCAAATGTAAGGGTAGCCAAGCAAGCAGTGGTTTCAGAGGAAGGGCTTAGCAATGGCAGTTTCTCTCATGATAGGTTTCCTTTGAACAACAATCTACAATATGCATTATGCTTGTCATTTTTTATATTCTTACTTTACTCAAACTAGATGGAAACAAATGTGTGCTTAAATAAAAATAAATATGCCGCTGTTATGCCTTCTATCATCAGGCGTAATACAAATCATTGAATAGCTGTGTTTGAAACAACACTGCCCCCTTGAGTTCCATATGTCAACTACTGATGTTCTAAGCTGCAAATGAATATTTATGCAGCTCTGTGGGTGCAAGTCAGCAAATAAATGGGGCCAAGAAAATAATAGATTTCAAAAATCATCATAATATATATATATATCATAAATATAGGCAAACTGCAGAGGCCAACGTGTTACTCTGCTGATTACTGAGCGTCTAGTTCTACCATTTAGGTTGAAATGCTTTAATTTTTAAATATTTCTAGCACCAGGAATTTACTCTTTACTGTTATTTTTTAATTATTATAACAAATGCCTTGCTTGTGTCTGGAGATATAAAATAAGCTTAATGTGTAACCTCAACTTTGGGGAAAAAATTATAATTTTATTTGGTGTAATACACGTATGTATGTGGAAAAGATGCAAGAAAATGTGCAAATGCTATTAAAGTAAGGAACCAATAAAAAGCTGTAAGATATATACTATTGCCTTACAAATTGGTTCCTGAGCACATCCCCGCCTTGTTTCCTATAGTATTCTGATAATATTCTAACTGCTAATGTCACTACAACAGACAGCATGCAGAATTTTCTTTTGCCATTTTTATGGAACCCAAGGTCAGTGCAGCAAGATATCTTTAACAAGCTGGGGATAACCAGCTATCTGCAGGTTAGCTTACAGCTTGGCCTACAGTGTCATAATGGAATAATCTCTTACAATTTGTTGTGTTGAATATATTTAATTTCACATTTGTGTTTTTTTCTAGAAATAGTCAGGGCAATGTCCCATGTAATTAATCAAGGGATGGCAATGTACTGGGGGACATCACGCTGGAGTGCGATGGAAATTATGGTAAAGTATGCCTAGAAATTACCTAATACTAAGTAAATAATATTTTTTTTATTTTCTAGTATAGTGAATGATTATATTTTATTTTATGGTGTATTACATTTTTCATACGCATAAATAATTCCAATAAGAAACAATTTAAAATAAAAACTACAATCACTCATGCTATAACTGTATAGATTACATTAGGAGGAACTCTAGATAAACAGTTAAATACAATATTTAAATACCTATAAAATGTTTAAACCTATTTTGCTTGCCAATAGACTAGTAATATTGTTCAGCCAGTCTTCTGATTTGCTTGCATTTTAACAATGAATAGCCAAGTCAGATACATTTTTTTTCTTGGATCAACAATGCAACTTTCATACTCATATCCCTGTATCCTGTAAACTTCTTTTGGACAAAGAATTGCCATAATCACCTCTGAATTATTAGAAAGGAGTTGATGAAGAGAGCATTAAAGTTAAACCAGTTAACCTCCCTGGCGGTATGATTATTTCAGATTTTAGGTGCTGAAAGCGGTACCATTATTTTGCACAGAAATTTGGCATTTTATATTGTAGGCCTGTAATTCTTAGGAATAATTCACTTAAATCTGTCCCAACAAGAGTCTAGTAGACATCCCAGGTATGATAAAGTTTGAAAAAATGAAATAAAAATGTATAATATAATAAATAACTATAAATAATTATAAAAATTAATAATATAATAATAATAAAAATTATTCAATAATGTAATCAAATCAAAAACACTGAAATTTGCTCAGTTGCAGAATTGTCGCTTTCGTTTCGTTTTAGTGTTTGGTGACAGATTTCCCCACAAATCACTATCACTCAATACTGCGAGTGATTCTAATTTATTATCGCAGTTTTCTAGCTGGTCTAAAGCCACTTTTGATGTAAAGGGACAGTTTTGGTTGCTATGGACAATCTCCAGTTTCCTGGCAGAAAGAACAGTATTTACAATATAAAACTGCGTGCAGGACACTGGGCAGACCACTAGGGACAAAGGGGGTGTGACATTATTTGATACAGTACTGTAATCTGTAAGATTACAGTATACTGTATCTACACTGTGTGTTTTACTGTTTGAATTTGCCGCCGAACTCCGTCCCCGTGCGTCGCAACGCTCGCAGGGAACGGAGCTCGGCACTGTGAATCGAGCGAGACACAGCGGCTCGCCGATCACAGCAGGGAGACATTGCAGGATCCAGGGGACAAGGTAAGTAAACTCTTCCTGGATCCTGCGATGCGATCCCGAGTCTGGCTCGGGGATACCGCTTTTGGTATTGAAAATCCACCCCGAGCCAGACTCGGAAATACTGCCAGGGGGGTTAAGCTACATTCACGTGAGCGATTTGTCCCAGTGCCAATTAACAGTGGCAGTAATCGGCTGATTTTTGCTGCTTTTTTTTTCCACCTGTGTGCGGCTAGCTGAAGTCACCAATCCTGTACACATTAATGACAGTTTGGCGGTGGCCGCAGCTATCCATGGCTGTTCGCACAGCCAGTATTCACCTGCGGTGATCACTGGCTGTGCGAACAGCCACGGATAGCTGCGGCCACTGAAGACCAGTCATTAAAGTGTGCAGACTCAGTGGCCACAGGTGGCAAAAACAGCATCAGGAATCAGCAGATTACTGCCTTTGTTATTCACACAGGACCAATTCCCCCATGCAAATGTAGCCTAAGTATAATATAGATAGATATTGAGTACTTACTGCATACAGTAATAATCTAATTTCTTGCTTCTAGGAAGCATATTCAGTAGCCAGACAGTTCAACCTTATACCACCAGTTTGTGAACAAGCAGAATATCATCTCTTTCAAAGAGAGAAGGTGGAAATCCAACTGCCTGAGTTGTATCACAAAATAGGTAAGTCTACAATTGCATGTAAGTCTACAAGTACATGATTGCCCTTTATTGATTGCCAGCATTTGCTACACGTAGTAGCCAATGGTTTGTATCATGTAGTAGCCAGTAATGCTAGTAGCACAGTACTCCAAGTTAGTTCAATTCATCTTTACTACATGCATGTGTAGCAGTCACTATTGATGGCTTAGGGGGCATAGATGGACAACAAAAGCTATTGCAAAAAATATGCACCCAAAGCCTGCTTATGTAGAAAAAACAGGATACAGAAGATATTTTCCAAAAGAGTAAAAGATAAAAACATTATTCCTGCCTAGAAAAAAAAAGATAAAATATTTGCAAATATTTCTTTTTTTTCTATTTTCATTTTTCCTTCTAAAAGGATAATTGTTGGACATACTTATATAATAAATTATCTTTGCAAAGCGCCATGTTACATTACAAATTCTGTCACTTGAAACAAATTGTCAATGACAGAATCTCCACACATCTTTACCTATATCGCTTGCTTGCAGGCTGGACCAGCAAGATATCACTCCATGACTTCTTCCTTGCTATCGATTTCAATTCTTCATCATTCTTGCTAATAAGGAAGATATAATCAAAGGGGTGAACAGCGCTGATCACCAGACATAAATAGGACCCTCAGAGGCAAAGTAAAAGCTTTTTATTATTGTTAAAAAAATAATAAAATGTTCACCAGGGCATACGGCATTCAATTGATGGTCATACAGAGACTTGGATTAAAAAACCGACAGTACCTGGAGGCTGGAGCCGCATGGATGACACAGGGCTTAGGGAAACCCAGCACAAAGCCGTTGGACAAAGAACATCGTTGGTGGGGGGCCCGTCCAGGACCGTAAGGCCAGGGGTCTGATGAAGGGGGAACCAAACTGCAGGCACTGGGACTGTTGGGGCCAGTATACAGCGGCCGCTCACACTGTGTACAAAGCCCGGAAGTGATGTCACAGCCTGGCGGAAGTCAGCCAAGGGAATCCGAAGAGTATGGACAAACCCTGCTGCTGGGGCCAATTAGGAACTGCCGATGCCAAGGGAGCAAAGAGAGTCACATATCGCCGATGGGAGACACTACATATTTCGGGGACATGTCCCTTCTTCAGGTTAGCTGATTAGTCGAATTCTAATTAGGGAGCAATGTTCTTAGAGTAAAGTGGAGTAGTACTTTAGAATCGCCAGTGTGACGTCAGGTGAACACATTCAATACATATTTTGGAATAGCAACAAGGTAGAGTGCATCTTTTTAGTTGCATAACATTCCTTCCTGACCAGAGCAGTGCCAGAGGTACAATATGTGTAATTTTCATAATTTATTGTACACTTCATAATGTTCCTTACAGGATCAGTCTCCTCTAAAATCTGAAGCTGATTATTTACCAGGGAATTTAAAATGGTTCTGTTTTACAGGTGTGGGTGCAATGACATGGTCACCCCTTGCCTGTGGCATTATCTCTGGAAAATATGAGAATGGGGTTCCTGAAAGTACGCGCGCATCACTAAAGGTATTGTGTATGTAAGGGCAAAATAATTTAAAAAAAAAAGAAAATCTCTTCAATACATGCATATTACCTAATTTTCTATTCATTTAAAGACCCTGCAAATACAGAAAAATACCTGTTGATCTGCCAGAAATGGTGAGTGGTGACAGCCTTGCCCAGTTATTTTTTGATAAACCACCCAGTCCTAATGCACAACATAGACTTTAAAGCCGGCCATAGACAATTCCAGACCGTCAGAGATTCTAACCATGTCTGGGTAGGCTGATTGTACCCAAGTTGATCAACTTGGATCAACTTGGGTACAACCAGCCTGTTGGATTTTACATGTGATTATTGCTAGTGGCTATTATAGCCAATAGCAGTGATCACTGTGTTCTTCCAGCGCGGACGGTTTCCGCTGCTGGGAGAGCACAATGGTTCCACAGGAGGGATTCCCCTAACACTGACTGACTGGGGGAATAGAGCGATTTTCTTTCCTGCAACGATGGGCTCCCACTGCTGTCAATCAAAGTCAGTCAGCCAATGGGGAGAGAAAGGGGGTGGGACCAGGCCGCAGCTCCGTGTCTGAATGGACACAGGGAGCTGTGGTGCGGCATGGATGCCTCATAGCAAGCTGCTTGCTGTGGGGGCAATCAACAGGAGGGAGGGGCCAGGAGCACCGAAGAGGGACCCAAAAAGGGGAGGATCCAAGGCCGGCGGTACCACTAGGCAGCCGCCTAGGCCGCAGCCATGACCACTGGTTTCCCTACTCTCCGCCGCGAGGAGGGGGTGCCGGGAGCTTGTCAGTGCCGGGAGCTTTTCCGTAGTCCAGGGTGCAGGAGGAAAGTGTCGGTCTCCTTTCCTCCTTTACTGTCCTCTTCTCCTCCTCTTCTGGACATCATGCCAGCCAGCTCTCCCCCAACACCAGCTCCTTCTTCACCAGGGTCAAGGAGATCCGGTATACTGTCTTCCTCTGGGGGTCCCCCGCTCCATCTGGGGGGTGTGCGGGGTCCAGCAGATACATGTCTGGGGGCGGGGGAAGGGGGCGTAGTGCAGGTCTTGGCTCAGAAGGAAGGAGGGGTACTGTGCGGGGGGCTTCATCCTCTCTCTCCACCTCTCAGTACTCCGAGCTGCCGGCTGTAACCCAATAACCGAGCCGGGGACAGCTCCGATGGGAAGGGCATGATGAGCCGGGAGACCATCGAGCAGAACCCGCAGGAGACTGACCCTTAAGAGAGACAGACACCCGAAGACTGGGAAGGGGAGGAGACACCGTGGAGGCAAGGCCATCTTAACGCACGTGCAGGGGCCCGAGGTGCATGGGGAGCCCCTGAAGTTTTGCCCCCACAGTTTCCAGCAGACTGTGAATGTGGGGAAGCTGCCTGTCAGTAATAATAACAGCTCCACCGGGCACTGGCAAATACAAATGGTATAACGGTAAAATACATGCACAATTTAACAGCCAGCCAGCCATCTTGGAATGGGGCATGCTTAGAGTGCCGTCTGATGACACTTGGTGGCAGACCCTATGTGTAACCATCTCGGGAGCCTGGTATTTTCCCGCTGCCACATGCAGCTCAAAGTGCAGTGCACACAGGGAGACAGATCCGAATATGCGGGGTGTGTGTTATCTCTCCCCCTCCACTGGGAAGCATAAGAGCAGTCGGATCACCTGGAGCTGCACACTGGAGTCACGGATGGCTTTGCTCTTCAGATGGTCATGGTAAGTCTGACTCTTTACTCCTGGATACTATGCCCTTTCCAGGTCACAGAGCTCTGTACCCCCTCCTGTACGCTTCCTCCCTGTACTCTGCCCTCCTGTATTGTGTCCCTCTCCACCCTGTACTCTGCCCTCCTGTACTGTGCCCTTCTCCCTCCTGTACTCTGCCCCCCTGTACTGTGGCCCTCTCTCCCCCTGTACTCTGCTCTCCTCCCCTGTACTCTGCCCTCCTGTACTATGCCACTCTCCCCCCCTGTACTCTGCCCTCTTGTACTGTGCCCCTCTGCCCCCCCTGTACTCTGCCCCCCTGTACTCTGCCCTCCTGTCCCCATGCCCCCCCTGCCCTTCTGTACTGTTCCCTCCTGCTTGTTTCGTACTGTTCCCTCCAGCTTGTTCCGTACTGTTCTCTCCAGCTTGTTCCGTACTGTTCTCTCCTGCTCGTCCCATACCGTTCCCTCCTGCTCGCCCCATACTGTTCCCTCCTGCTCGCCCAGTACTGTTCCCTCCTGCTCGTCCCGTACTGTTCCCTCCTGCTTGCCCCATTTTTTCAGTGACACCACATATGCAGGTGACCCTGTTCACCCATACTGTAGTGACCTGTGTTGTAAACATTTATTTATTTTCGGGGGGGGGGACATCAAGTAACTGGTCTTGCCTAAGGCGCAAATTAGTCTAGCACTGACCCTGGGAGGATCCAGGTTGCTCTGTGCAAATCCACAGCACATAGCAGGTAAGTATAACATGTTTGTTATTTTTAACTAAAAAAAAACAAGACTTTACAATCACGTTAATTATTCCGAAGTCCAAGATAACAAATAGGAAGGCTAATTAGTTTCCTTGGGATAACACAGGAAGTGTGCAAAAGACAAGGGAAAGCCCTGAATTTCTGACATGCCAACAGGTATTTTTTTAAAATTTATTGAACAGATATAACAAAATGCTTTAACGGTATATTTAACAGACCAAAAGAGAGCAAATAAGAGAAGTTAATTGTTTAAGTTCATTGTTCGGGTTTACATACACTTTATCAAAGTACCTCCTATGTCCAGTCAAACTACTGTAGAATAGGGTAAATCTTTGCTATAGAAGATGGTTACTTTGAATCCTCATAAAATGTTTTCATAGTTCTTCTAAATTAAAAGAATTACCCATTAGTTTGTGATCATAACATTAGTTCAATTACCATGCAGCACATAGCAGCAGCTGTGGAAAATAGTGAAAATATCTACAGACATTTTTATGTAACCTCATAAAGCAAAATGTTAATTTAACATTCTCGATGAATCTGCCAGTCCATATGTACTCTGTAAGCAGAGAATCAGCTGGGAACACATGCATTTTAGATGTCTGATGAAAACAAGTGTTCACTGTAAAACAAACAGCCTTACTATCACTGGGAGCTCTCTGAGGTACATTTTGAAGGGTACAGCTGTTTAATGTAAGACAGGCTGAAAGGTGTGCCTTATTAAAATTCTGGTTTTCTTGCTATTAATGTTTTAGTCATTTTTGTTTATTTAATTTACCTCTCTGAAGGCATCAGAATCACTAGGCTTGGCACATGGACGCCCTTCTTGTGTTAAAAGAAGGGGCCAAAAAAAAAAACACATGGCGCCTGTCTCCAAACACTAGACAAATTCTGAAGGTTTACCAGGCTGTTTTGCAGCTATGGTGCTCCAAGAGGAAATATGGGATTCCTGGAGTAGTCGGTATATCTACAACTTACCTATTCCCAGTCAGGGGAAAACATTAAGTGAAAAAACTATTCAAAATGCAACATTCTCTCTTTTTATCGGGCAATATAATGAAAAAGAACTAACTACAGAGGTGTTCTGGCACAGTTGTCCTTATGTTTTTTAGTAAAAAAAAAAAAAGTGGGTTTGCAAACAGAATTGAAGTGAGTGAAGCTGGGAGGTTTTCAGTGCTTCAGTTGGTCAATGACATCAGTCAGTCCTTGTTACAATACAGGCTGGCATTAGTACAGCGGGGAACCACAAAGCCTCCTCCTGCAGGTCTTTATACTTAGTACAGTGACAGTGTGTTTCAGGAAATTTGCATATTTTTATTTAATAAAAGGTTAAAACATGCATTTAAAATAAGAGCAAACCATGTTTAATAGATTGACCATATCTTGTACATATCAGCTTTATGTAATTTGGCCAAATCCAAATATGATCTGAACTTGGCCAAATGAGTTCACTCATCCCTACTAGTTATGCAACTTTTTCTATATTCCTTCCATCACATTTTGATTTCTATTTCTGTCATGTACCAGTGCTACCAGTGGTTGAAGGACAAAATACTGAGTGAGGATGGTCGGAAACAACAATCCAAGCTGAAAGACTTGGTACCAATAGCAGAGCGTCTTGGGTGCACTTTGCCACAACTTGCAGTAGGTAAGATGATATGTGGTCAGACATTAAATTAAAGTGGATCTGAAGTCTAATCATTTTTTTACTTTAATGCATCCTATGCATTAAGGTAAAAAAATTCCCCACTACCTGTTCCTCATTCCCATCCCTAAAAACATACCTGACTCACTGATCCAGTGCTGTTCCAGCTACAACACTGCTCCTTCTTTTCCAGGTCTCACAGGAGAAACAAGCAGGAGCCATAGGCTCCTGCTGCTTTTCAGTCAAACTCCTGTGAGGAGGGAGCAGGTGCGTGGCTTACTGGCACTATGTGTGTCTATGGACACCCACAGCACAGCTCGGGAGCACACCCGCATGGGTGCCCCCTCAGCACACGACTTGCTGAGGAGGTACCTGTTTGAAGGAGGAGTGGAGACCACCAGCTAGGGACTCCAGAAGAGGAGGTAAGTAATACCATTGCACAGAGCAGGTAAGTATAACATCTTTTTTTTTTTTATTTCAAATATAAAAATATCCTCTACAATCACTTTAAGTACAAAGATGTCTAAAAAAAAAAAAAAAAAAAAAAAAAAAAACCTTCATTAAAACTATAAATTAAGCTTTGAAGAATGCTGGGAGCAGGTCAATGCTTGAATATCCAGAAATATGATATTCCTTCTGTCATCTACTGCACACATCTCTAAGAGATTTAGTGCCTTACCCCCCTTATCCCCCAGCTCATGCTTGGTGGTCCTAATAATGCAATGAAAATAAAAACAACGATCTGCAATGATACAAAGGGGTTAATTTACTAAAGGCAACTAGACTGTGCACTTTGCACTGTGCAGTTGGTCTGCAAGTGCAGTTGCTTCAGAGCTTAGTAAATGAGGTAAGGCTTCACTTTCCAAAGAACACCCAATCACATGCAAGGAAAATAAAAAAAACAGCATTCTTGCTTGCACATAATTGGAAGATGAAAGTCAGCAGAGCGTCTGCTCATTTATTAAGCTCTGGAGCAACTGCACTTTGCAAAGTGCACAGTCGATTTGTCTTTAGTAAATCAACCCCAAAGTATCCAATCACAGACAAGCCAACTAATTGATTGCTGTGAATTCAAGAAAGTGGTGCATTAGTATTTGGCATGATAGAAAGTGCCCTTGAATATTGTATGTGGAGCCAAAAAAAGTAAATGCATCTTATAAAATAATAGCATAAAAATGATGACACATTCTAGAAAAGTAAACTAAATAGGTAACCAAAAACATAAGTATTTAATTCTTTCAGCTGCTATTAAATATTATCAAACAGATCTTTTGTTATTATAATTTATGACTACAATTGAAAATGTGATGTCTTTGCTTTGCAGCTTGGTGTCTGAGGAATGAAGGAGTCAGTTCTGTCCTGTTAGGTTCTTCCAATCCAGAACAACTCGTAGAAAATCTGGGAGCTATTCAGGTAGGAGAAGTTATGAATGTTCTGGTGTGAGCTTAATGACTGAATGTATAATGATAATAGAGTACACAAAGTTATGCAACCTTAGGGAAAGTGAAGAAAGCTATTCAAGAAGCTGTCTGGGACCTGTCAGCACTCAATGCACACAGAGTTACCTTGCATAAGCACATTGGGCCATATTTATTACACAAACAATGCCCACCTAGCCTTAACAAAATTCCTTCTACACAGAAGTTAGAGGCACCTTGGTGTTGCAGCTCTACCTCTCATATTCTAAGCATAGCCAAGCACTGATAAGCTATGCCATCAATGCAAATCGGGATACTGTCCATATCCACTGTGCAGCCCTACTAGCCCATAAAAGCAGCCAGGCTGGAACATGGCTATACTTTGGGCTGCAGTTCCAAAATCAGGAAATCAGTAGTCATTATTACTATTACTGACTTAGTCAACTTCTATTTATTTATTTTTTTATATATAGGTACGCTATATATTATAGGATCAGTAGACCCAAAAGTGATATTTCAGTAGTAGAAAATGTTTGATAATCTGAGTCAGCCACCGGCTTTTTTTATTTTGTGGTGCCTTTACTACATGTTCTCTCTTCCCTGCCAAAGTTCTAACTCTATTTCCACCCACCTTGGAGCTAATCTTGCTACAAAATATGTGTTCTTTATTGTGCCAGCAGGTGTGTAAACCTAGGTATTAAATCATAGAGCACACACCACTAGCCTCAGATATAAGAAACCATTAGTCCATTTAAAGGAAATCTTTGTTGCTTTTAAACAATTTGACTGACTCTTTAGGTGACCCTTTTGAGTCACCTAATAACTGAAGCTCAGGCCTGTATCCAAACTCCTTAAAAGCACACCATTAAGAAATAGTACTCCAGAGACAACAATATCATGGTAATGGAACATTACAATGTCTTATTTGAGGGATCACTTATGAATTTCAAAGGACAATGTTTTAATGGAGGGAATTCATTAGCTCCCAAGAGTACCCTCATATTTGCAGATTTTTATAGGATGAAGTGCTTATATAACTCAGTATTCCCAACTGCCACCTCTAAGGAATCAATTAGACACTTATTTTAACGTCACTTCTGAAAATGGCAGGTTGCCTTGATTAAAGTTTCTCCCCTTTTCCCCTTATCTGCACGCTTCTGATTTTTATTTTTATTTTTCCTGCTCTTCTAAAACAATTTTTGCATATATACTGAATACATGTTGCGTTGTCCTGTGTTTGATTGTATAAAATGCTTCTACTGTTTTTTTAATTATTTCATGTTTGTTTTTACATTTTCTTAGTTGATAACAAAAAATAAACCATTAGTTTGCTTATTTTCTTAAAATGTACCAAACTGAAATATCTATTTTATATTTATTGTTCCTTTAAATCTTTAAATTGCTTCATACACTTCTAAGTGTTTTATGTACCGCGCATGTTGGATTGAGCAATGATGTGCAGGTATCGTAAATCAGCTTTTCCACCAAGCGATTGCAAGCCAATTAGTTTGCTTTGGTGGCTAAAGTATAGCATCTGCAAAGAGGTTTAGCTGCAGCAAGTTATTTTTGGGATTTGGGATTCTATGTGATAGACACAAAGTGGCAAATAATTCTAAAGTGGAAGGAAAATGATAAACGATTTTTACAAAGTTTTACAAATAAATATCTGAAAAGTTTGGCATGCATTTTTATTCCGTCCCTCTCTGTGTGTAATTTATTCTCATTATAAATACAGCTGTTCTGTGAAGCCCTCAGAGGTTTGATAGAGAACCTTAGTGAACAAACAGCATCATAAAGGCCAAAGAGCACAACAAAAAGGTCAGGGATGATGTTGTGGAGAGGTTTAAAGCATGGTTAGGTTATAAAAAAATATCCCAAGCTTTCAACATCTCACGGAGCACTGTTCAATCCATTATCCAAAGATGGAAAGAGTATGGCATAACTGCAAACCTACCAAGACATTGCCGTCCACCTAAACTGGCAGGCTGGTCAGAGCATTAATCAGAGAAGCAGCCAAGAGGCCCATGGTAACTCTGGAGGAGCTGCAGAGATCCACATCCCAGGTGGGAGAATCTGTCCACAGGACAACTATTAGTCGTACACTCCACAAATCTGGCCTTTATGGAAGAGTGGCAAGAAGAAAGCCAATGTTGAAAAAAAGCCATAAGAAGTCCCATTTGCAGTTTGCGAGAAACAATGTGGGGGACAGAGCAAATATGTGGAAGAAGGTGCTCTGGTCAGATGAGACCAAAATTGAACTTTTTGGCCTATAAACAAAATGCTGTGTGGCGGAAAACTAACACTGCACATCACCCTGAACACACCATCCCAGCCGTAAAACATGGTGATGGCAGCATCGTGTTGTGGGAATGCTTTTCTTCAGCAGGGACAGGGAAGCTGCTCAGAGATAATGGGAAGATGGATGGAGCCAAATACAGGGCAATCTTAAAAATAAACTGCTAGAGTCTACAAAAGACTTGAGACTGGGGCAACGACCCTAAACATACAGCCAGAACTGCAATCGAATGGTTTAGATCAAAGCATATTCATGTGTTAGAATGACCCAGTCAAAGTCCAAACCTAAATCCAATTGAGAATATATGGCAAGACTTGAAAATTGCTGTTCACAGACGCTCTCCATCCAATCTGACAGAGCTTGAGCTGTTTTGCAAAGGAGAATGGGCAAAAATTTCACTCTTTAGATGTGCAAAGCTGGTAGAGACATACTCAAAAAGACTTGCAGCTGTAATTGCAGTAAGAGGTGGTTCTACAAAGTATTGATTCAGGGAGGCTGAATACAAATGCACACCACACTTTTCACATATTTATTTGTAAAAAAAAAAAAAAAAAAAAATGAAAACCATTTATAATTTTTAATTCACAATTATGTGCCACTTTGTGTTGGTCTACCACATAAAATCCCATTAGAATACATTTACATTTTTGGTTGTAACAGGACAAAATGTGTAAATTTTCAAGGGGTATGAATACTTTTTCAAGGCACTATACCTGCTCTGTGCAGTGGTATTGCATAGAATGTCCCCTTGCTTCCTCTTCTGGAGTTCCCCACCGGACATCTCCTCTCTCTCCTGCGTGTGCCCCCATAGCAAGTCATGTGCTATGGGGACACATGTGTGGGCACGCTCCCGAGCTGGACTATGTGCATCCATGGACACACTCAGCGTGGCTTGGCCATGCCCCTGCTCTCTCCTTGCAGGATGTGGCTGACAGCAGCAAGAGCCTATCCTGTGAAAGCAGGAAGAGAGAGCAGCAGTCCTGCAGACAAGGACAGCGCTGGATAGAGCAAGGTGACAGGTAAGTGATTGAGAAGGGGGGGGGAGCACAAAAAGTGGTGAAACGTTTTTTAATGCAGGGAATGCATTTTAGAACCACAAAGTTTTACACTTATTCCAAAACAACATTTCTGTATCATCCATTGAGGGTCATTTCTTTAATAACAAGCAACCAAGAGTTATACTGCCCCCTACAGGAGAAATGGACATTAGACACATAGCAATTGAAGACCATCCCCCTAGAAGCTATATCCCCTCCCACCTGCTCAATTTAACTTAGTGTCCTAAGGAGAAAGGATTTCTTCCTCCTCTTTGCTATATTTTTCACCTGAATTGGAATTTTCTAGTAGCTACTAGTAGATTCATGCAAGATATTGAAAATCCTGGAATTTTCTTCAAGCTCAGAATATGTTTGGCGACTTTAATGTTGGTGTTGATCTTCTCGATGGAGCTGCATCTGACTGCAGGGATTGATGCTATCCAACTTCGAAGCAGCTCCCTTTGGCTAATTTCACTCCAGAATTTTTGATAGACAGGTCCAGTCTATCTCTGGACAAAATTATACAGTTACATCCTTAAACAAAGTTGCCTCTATGTGGCTTCTGTCCCCAGCACTGTAAAAGATGAGGTTACATTGAGTAAATAGATGGCCAACATGGCAAGCCTTAACATTTTGTGTTCCCCTGAAATGGCAACAAGCTTTGTTACCTAAACTTTTGCATAGGTGATGATTTAAAAGCTCTTCCAAATCATTTGTTTAGAGTTAAGCATGAATAATGACCTTAGAATTATTTCTCTCACTTTGGTGTGTATGGCAATATGTAACATGTGTAGCGCAATCAACGTTTTCATACATAGGCACCCTCAGTGTGTGCATGTACATAAGCGTAGGGCTCAAAAATTTTTTAGAGGGGAGTTTAAGTACTTGGGTGTTACTACCAGGGGTCTGTACAGTCACCCAATTGCTTGCACCTAACTTGTCATATTTACACGTTCTTTTGGCAGCTGTAGCAGCCAGAAGTGTGTAAAATCGCGGCATGCTGCCGCTTATGTATAACATACGTCTGTAGCAGCAAAAAGGTTAAGGGGCACTCCACTAGAGCAGTAAGTACTTCTACTTCTGCAGATGTTAGTTTTGGCTGAAATATTCTACAAGTGGCTTTTTATTGCCCTTGTTTTCCCCTTGTTGTGTTTTTTTTTTCCTGGTGTGCCTGCCTCTCGTGTTCAGACTGCTTTTGGACATCCCTTGGTATCCATAAAGCTCTGTCCCTCAATGGAGCAAAATGAAAATAGGATTTTTGTATTCACCATAAAATCCTTTTCTCTGAGCCCATTGAGGAACGCAGCTTTTTGCGCTTTGGACTGCTTGTTACTACTGAGCGCGAGGGAGGTCAGAGGAGTTTTAGCCTCCAGGGTCTAGTGCCTAGTGTTCATTACTCCTGTAGGAGGCTATCTAGCATATGGTTGCTTATTATCCATAAATCTGTCTCCCTCAATGGGTCCTGAGAATAAAAAAATCCTATTTTTCAACTATTCTGGCCCTGTAATGGAAGTCCCCAGAAAAATATATATTTGCTGCACCTTGTTAGCCTATTATGTGTACTGTATATGTGGTTCTGTCAAAGCTGCTAAAAAAAAAAACATGATAAATGTACAAATTTAAGCTTTGCACCTTCTCTTTCTTCCTGTTTTCCATTCATTAGACAACGGACATACGCTTGCATACAAACATTCCCTTTGTTGTACCTTATATGATGCTGCTGTTCACCAGCTGGGCTTAACAAGCTTTTCATTCCAGCCCTTTATTCTCCGATGAAGTCTGCCACTGAAAACTTGTTAAACAAATCCTGAAATGAGAGCAAGCTACATCGTCAGAACCAGATCACAATGTGTAAACTAACTGTTCCATGACTCTCCCTCTACTGTAGATACAGTTACTCTGTGCAATCATTATGCCTCATTATCAATGTAACAAACATGTGGGGAAAAAAAACTGTCAGAAATAGTTTATTGTTCACAAATAGATCAGGGAAATAAAACCGCAACACCTACATCATATTTATAGATGATTTTAATCAACAGTGGAAAACCATTAAATACCATGCTGTATGATGAATAAATAATTTATTTTATTACTCAGTTTATCCAGATGAAAAACAAAAACTAGTATGCCTTCGGTTTGTAACAATAATTATGTATTATCATAGGCACTGAACTGCAAATATGTTTTATGATCTATGATCTTTTAGGAAAAGCTATTGCTGGCCTTTATCATATGGATAGTCAGTTCCTGAAACCTGCTGATATCTTACTGTAATAGTTTTGCCAAAACGTGATTTAGGTCAGATTTTCCAAACAGGTTTGATTGGGGTCAGATCAGGTGACCTTGGGTGGCTGGCCATTGTGTGTTATATGTAGCGGTGTCTGCACCATGAAGTTAATTATTAGCATGGTGCTGAAGCACATTACACGTTACACCCTAAATATGAGGGTAACATGCTCCCAAAGGTGATATTATCCTTTTAGGATCAGCATCAAATAGCGTCTCAAAGACTTAAACTGGTCATACAGTGTTCAAGTTTCAGCAGGGTTCTGATGAAGTGGTCCTGTCAGCTTCCTCCCGCCCCGAACTTCCTTTGATTAAAAATTGAAGGAGCCAGGCAGGAAATTGTTGAGATATTCTGACAGCAGGCTGTCAGAATTAATATGCTCAGGAAGGGGATTCATCTATCTGTGCTAGATAGCATGATTGGAGGAATCGTTTTTCGTTCTCTTTTTTTTTTTTTCCTTTTTTAACCTGCAAGCTAAACAAAAAATATCTAATAGTGCATGGCAAGCTTTAGTCCACGGAGGAGAGTACATTTTAGACCAAGTTTTAGACGTGCTGCAGCCCTTGCTGCCCATCTGAATAGTGATCCACGATGGATTACTTTGAGAGGCGCTATGTCACCTCCTCACCACCTGTTTTATCTCTGTCATTGCCATGCCACAACCACATGCATGGTAGTTGCAGTGCAGCCTTGTTCACTTGAATAAGTTGAAACAATTCCAATTGTATAGCCTGGATCTACCGCTTAAACTGTCAAACAGTATTTGTTCATGTAAATAACTTGTTATACCTCAACCATTCACCGCAATGTATACATGGTGCAGGCCACATGACCAAGCCATGCGTAAACAAAAGGAGGACAGCCTACCAAAAAGATCATTTAAGTACCACATCAACGTTGATTAAAAATATATTTTATTGTAGAAAAAGCGCACCATAGAAATCACAAAAGAGCAAAAAATTCAGTGAATGACCATCCAAAAATATTAAAAAGACAATGTTGTCATAGTAAAGAGATTGCAGCTGCGCACGCACCCATCCATTCAATCAAACACACACATTGCTAATTGGTCTTGTAATCAAGGATTATAGATCTTATAAGCAAAGATTGTAGAGGATTAAACTTGATTGTCATAAAATGACATGCCACAAATTACATTGCAGTCCAAAGATTACTTAGGGCCAAAAAGGGGAAAAGGTGTGCATGCCATGTATTGACACTTGTAAAATTGCAGGTGCCGGCTTGCAGTTAGGAAGTCTATTGGAGCAGCCCAGTAAAGAATATTCAGTCACAAGGTTAGTTATTTTCTGTCTGTGATGGGCCAAATGCTCACTGGAGTATGATGTTAACTGGCTAATACAGACTGAATAATGTCAGGATCAGTCTAGGAAAGCCCCCCCCACCAGGGGCTAGGCTGCTGGAAAATAGGAATTCATCTGTACAGGAGGAGGAGAGTAGAGAGGGAGCTATGGAACAGGGAAGAAAGAGCCGCTCCACGTGTGCAGCACTGACAACTTCCACTGGTATAACATCAGAGCATTCAGCAGGTCTCACCACCTCCACTGTGCTTCCACCTCTCATTTCTGTCTCTGCTCAGTAAACCTCCAAATGTAGTATCCTGTATGCTACTGTATACCGCAGTATCACTGGCTCCAGATTAGTCTCCTGGGGTCACTGAGCCACCACCATTCAGAACGCACTTGCCACGGGCTGCGATCCCATTGACGTCACATGTGTTCTGATGTCACGCTGACACGTTTTGTTAGCCAATCATCGCTAACTTCTTCAGAGCAAGGAGGAGTACTTTGGGAGTGACTTAAATATCCATGGAAAGGATGCAATATCCTCTAACCCCTGAAGTTCGCTGAGAGTAAACAGATTAAAAATACCTGGCTGCCACCTATCTTGCTTCAAACCATGTGGTTAAGGAGGGTGAGTGGTACCATCAAAAGGTCGAACTGTACTTTCACCATGTGTCCTTTTTCTAATGTGAACAAAAAGGGGAGGAATTTTGAATTAGAAATGAAAAATTAGAAGTTAAAGGAGAACTAATGGTGAAAAATTACAAAAAATAATAAGAATAATGGAAATAATGAAATGTTCGTATTCTTATCCTAAAATACAGTCAAAATGGCAGAATGTCTTCCCATAATTCGAACACTCAACCTTATATTAGAGCCACTATACTTCCAAGAATGGTTGCAGGTTACATTCGTTGTTCAAACCTTGTGGATCTAAAGAGCCTAAATTATAAATCCACATTTTCTCCTTCTGTAGAAGGATAGTATCAAAATCACCCCTTCTTAATGGAAGGTTCAAGACATAAATACCCTTCACCATTAACCAATTTGGGTTACCTTGATGGAATTGAGTGAAATGTAATGCTAGGGGGGCGAGCATCGTTCTTTTTATTAATACTTGCAATGTGTTCACCAATTCTTATACAGAGTTGTCTTTTTGTTTTTCCTATGTATATTTTATTACACGGACAACTGAGCTACTCTCGTTTTATAGTTCTTAGTACGGTCAAAATTGGTGAACACATTGGTTTTGTGAAGGTATTTACAGATGTTACAGTGTCCACAAGCTTGCATACCACAGATAGGGGTAAGGTTTGTTAACCAGTTTGTAGTCCGAGTTCTCTGATATCCAGAGTGGACTAACGTGCCATTGAGATTCCTTGCTCTTCTAGCTATCATTAAAGGTCTAGGGCCCACTATATCTGAGATGAAAGGGGTAGAGCTTAATACATGCCAGTGTATTTCTAGGACATTTTTAATTTGGTTCCATTGTGAGCCATATTTTGTAATTGTTCTTGGATATTCCATTGTTTGTTGAGTGTCCATTTTAGAGCTTACTAACAGGGTCTCACGTTTACACCTTGCCGCTTTATTTTTGGCTTTTCTTAGAGGTTTATAGGAGTACCCCCTCTCCCTAAATCTTTTATACATTTTGTTTACTTCCTCTTTAAAATGGGAGTCTTCAGAATAGTTTCTCCTGATCCTTAGGAATTGTCCCGTAGGTATTCTGTGGACGGTATTCCTGGTTGGTAGAGCTTCAGGACTGCCCCATCAGGGTTCAGTCCGACAATGCCACGGCAGTGGCCTATATAAACCACCAAAGCGGTACCAGAAGTTGTTCAGCTCTGAAGGAGGTGAACTACATTCTAGCCTGGGCAGAGGGACATGTGCCAGTTATATCGGCAGTCCATATCCCGGGCGTAGAGAACTGGAAGGCAGACTGTCTCAGCCGCCAGCAGTTCTGCCCGGGGGGAATGGTCCCTACACCCAGAGGTGTTCCAGGAAATTTGCCAATGTTGGGAATGGCCAGAGGTCGACCTACTGGCATCCAGGTTCAACAACAAGCTACAGCAGTTTGTGTCTCGGACAAGAGATCCTCTGGCAATTGGAGCAGATGCCCTGATAGTTCCATGGAGCCAGTACTCCCTGGTTTATATGCTTTCCCTCCGATCCCTCTCCTTCCACATTAGTTGAGCTGGATTCGGAGAGAGGGGGTTCCAGTCATTCTGGTGGCACCAGCCTGGCCCAGAGGGCCCTGGTTCCCGGAGATTGTGAGACTGACAATAGATGGGCCATGGACGCTTCCACGTCACCCTGATTTACTGTCTCAAGGTCCTATATTCCACCCCAATTTACAGTCTCTAAATTTGACAGCATGGCTATTGAAGCCAGGGTGTTAAAGGACTGTGGCATCTCGGGACCAGTGGTGTCTACTCTAGTGAATGCTAGAAAAGTTTTCACTAGGAAGATTTATCATAAGGTCTGGAAGACATATTGCTTGGTGTGAAGCCAGAAAATGGCATCCTCGGAAATATGTGATTGGGAGAATTCTCTCTTTTCTACAGTCAGCTGTGGAAATCAAATTGGCTTTGAGTACAATCAGAGGTCAAGTTTCGGCCCTATCAGTATTCTTCCAAAGGCCTTTAGCCTCCCATTCACTGATCCGAACCTCTATGCAAGGGGCAACTCGCTTGCTTCCCCCCATTAGGACACCTATGTGTCCTTGGGACTTGAACTTGGTGCTGTCTGTGTTACAGAAACAACCATTTGACCCTATTAAGGAAATTCTATTAGACTTTCTGTCACTCAAGCTATCCTTCCTGATGGCTATCACCTCGGCTAGAAGGGTGTCGGAGTTGGCAGTCCTTTCATTCAGGGAACCGTACTTGATCCTTCACCATGACAGAGTCGTGTTTCAACCTGTTCCATCCTTTTTGCCAAAAGTGGTGATAGCCTTTCATTTAAATCAGGACATTATTTTGCGTTCTTTTTTTCTATCAGCCTTGTCCGGCGGAAGAGAAACAACTGCATTCATTGGACGTTGTCCGGGCAGTCAAGGTTTATTTGTCTAGATCTGCGGAGATCCAAGAATCAGACACTTTTATTTGTTTTACCAAAAGGACCCAAGAAGGGGTAGGCAGCTTCCAAAGCTTCCATTGCCAATTGGGTCCATCAATTGGTCATTCAGGCCTATGGTCTAAAACATAAAGCTCCTCCCTTTAGGGTGAGAGCTCATTCTACCAGGGGTGTAGTAACCTCCTGGGCTTTTCACCATCAGGTATCTGTGGCTCAGATTTATAAGGCTGCTACCTGGTCTTCAGTGCAAATGTTCACAAAATTTTATCAACTGGATGTTCGAGCAACCGAGGATTTGGCTTTCGGCCGCAGTGTACTGCAGGCTGCCGTATAAGTTCTGATGGCTATTGTTTGGCAGGGTGTCTCCCTTCCCTCAAGGCTATTGCTCTGGGACGTCCCAGCAGGTAATGAATATTAGCCTGACTCTGTGTCCCATGATGTACTCAAAGAAAAGGATTTTACAGGTAAGTATGACAAAAAAAATCCCATTTTCTTCCATTCAAACCTTACCATCATGGGCAAGACCAAAGAGCTCTCAAAGGACATCAGGGACAAGATTGTAGACCTGCACAAGGCTGGAATGGGCTACAAGACCATCAGCAAGAAGCTTTGCGAGAAGGAGGTAACTGTTGGAGCAATTATTCGCAAATGGAAGAAATACAAAATAAGCATCAATTGCCTTGGTCTGGAGCTCCATGCAAGATTTTGCCTCATGGTAAGGATGATCATGAGAAAAGTGAGGGATCAGCCCAGAACTACGCGGAAGGAGCTTGTGAATGATCTCAAGGCAGTTGGGACCACAGTCACCAAACAAACCATTGGTAACACAATATGCCGCCATAGATTGAAATCCTGTAAAAACCTGCAAGGTCCCCCTCCTCAAGAAGGCTCATGTACAGGCCCGTCTGGAGTTTGCCAATGAACATCTAAATGATTCAGAGAAGGATTGGAAGAAAGTGCTGTGGTCAGATGAGACCAAAACTGAGCTCTTTGGCATTAACTCGACTCGCCATGTTTGGAGGAAGAAAGAAAAAAGCTGACTATGACCCTAAGAAGAACACCATCCCTACAGTCAAGCACAGAGATGGAAATGTTATGCTTTGGGGCTGTTTCTCTGCTAAAGGTACAGACTAACTTTGCCGCACTGAGGGGCCAATGGACGAAGCCATGTATTGTAAAATCTTGGATGAGAACCTTCTTCCGTCAGCCAGAATACTGAAGATGGGTTGTGGATGGGTCTTCTACCATGGCAATGACCCAAAACATACTGCCAAGGCAACAAAGGAGTGGCTCAAGAAGAAGTACATTAAGGTCATCCTATAGAAAATTTATGGAGGGAGCTGAAACTTTGAGTTGCCAAGCGACAGCCAAGAAATCTTAAGGATTTAGAGAAGATCTGTAAAGAAGAGTGTACCAAAATCCCTCTTGAGATGTGTGCAAACCTGGTAACCAACCAATGTCTTACCTCTGTGCTTGCTAACAAGGGTTTCTCCATCAAGTACTAAGTCAAGTTTTGCTTGGGGCTCAAATACTTATTTTACTCCCTGAACTGCAACTCAATTTATAACATTTGTATCATGTGTTTTTTATGGATTTTTGGTTGATATTCTGTCTCTATCATTTAAAATACACCTATGATAAAAATCATAGATCCTTCATTTCTTTGTAAGTAGGCAAACTTACAAAATCTGCAGGGGATCAAATAATTATTTTCCCTACTGTATATGTATTTATTATTTAAATGTAAATTGTATAAATACCCACAGGTGACCTATTATCAGCCTCTACCCTGTACCCACGGTCGGATTTTCCGCCGGAAAAAGTGCGATCGGATTGTGTTGTCGGAAATTCCGATCGTGTGTGGGCTCCATCGGACTTTTTCCATCGGAACTTCCGACACACAAAGGTTGAGAGCAGGCTATTAAATTTTCATGCAACAAAATCCGATCGGTTAAATTCCGATCGTGTGTGCACAAATCCGACGCACAAAGTGCCACGCATGCTCAGAATAAATTAAGAGACTAAAGCTATTGGCTACTGCCCCATTTATAGTCCCAACGTATGTGTTTTATGTCACCGCGTTCAGAACGATAGGATTTTCTGACAACTTTGTGCGACCGTGTGTATGCAAGACAAGTTTGAGCCAACATCCTTCGGAAAAAATCCATGGATTTTGTTGTCTGAATGCCCGATCAATGTCCGATCGCGTGTACAGGGCATTACAATCCACTGTACATGACTCAGGCTGGATTAAAAACAAGCATATGATGACAGGCGGAGGAAACAGAGTGACAGAGATATAATCTCATCACTAGGCTATTTCTCCTTTAACTGTCTACTCATGGACTGGAAACGCTTTTTGATAGCCTGGGATCAAAGGAAGTGAGTGGCCATTTAACCCCAAGGACAGAAAAGAACATGTTACCTAAAGTCTAGAAGTTGTTTTAGTTTCCATAATATTTTATTAAGGATGTTTAAAGCGACAATACAGAAAAAAGAAAAACATAGAAAACCAGAAGTTAAATGGGCCGACCGGCCTAAAGATATACCTTAACTATAACAGTGATTTATCTATTAATCCAAACATAATGACAAAAAGTTGTATAGCAGCACTTTAATGTGCTAAAAATATAGGGGAGTAGCAGAGGTTATAAGGTGCGTTGTATTTCGGAGGCCAGGAGGGCCCAATTTTTTGAGAAGTCAAGTCCAAGTTGGAATTGACTATGGTGTGGATAGAGCTGGCTTCTTGAGACAAGAGAGGTTGGTAAGGGATATAACTGTAAGGTAATGGAGGGTTCAGGGTAGCGAATAATATAGGGTAGTAATTACAAACTTCTAAGGAGGTTTCCAAGGTTGACAGTCCTGCTGGCAGCCTTGGTTAGATATATTACTTGGGTTGGGATAATAATGGGGTGGGGACGAGGAGAGGATGGAGAGAGGAGCAGGAAATGTGGAGAGGCACAGAAGCAGGGGTGGAAGGGGATAAGAGGGAAGTAAACTGAAACAGGGGGGGCGAGTGCCTCCTACCTGACCTAGAAGTTGTTTTAGTTAGATGTCTATTTCAGTTAAAGCCATCAGCCCCCAAAGTGTGTTGGCTTTACATAACTTGTCTGATGCTTTTCTCCCTGTACACCAGCAATAAAAAAAATGGACAGAGGTTCTAATGCTTATCTACTGTACATAAGAAAAATGTAAATAAAAGTTTTTTTTCTTTAGTTATACTTTAATTCATCCAACATATTCTACAGTATTTGTATAGTGTCATCTTATTAATAGTACCTGTTAAACAAAAACTGTGTGGTATATCAAACTATTAGTACATTTCTTTGTTATGTTTCATTGTCCTTAGGTTCTTCCAAAGATGACATCACATATTGTGAATGAAGTTGACAACATTTTGGGAAACAAGCCATACAGCAAAAAGGACTACAGATCATAACCCACTGCATGAAGTACGGACTGCATGGTTATACTAGTGCCCTGTATATAGTACTGGAAGCCTATGTTTAATGGATTCCCTTGCTCCAGTACTTGTCATGACCAGAGATTGCTACCACTTGACTCCTAAAATTAGAAGCACATATGAGAAACTCTAAAGTTTGACTATTCTTTGTTCCTGTTTCTTAACATTTACCTTCATGCATACTGCTTATGCAGGGATACTAAGAAAGCCTTTTTAACATGGCAGGAGAGGTTCTGGGACTTTTCGAATGGAAAGATTTTATAGAAGACGGTTGTAATATGCAAAATGTTTAATTACTAGATTGTTGTCCTTCGAGGTCAGTGGGGGAAATACATTATGTATTATATCAGGAAATAGTTTTACAAAACTATGCATCAGCCTCAGATGTGGTTATTGTTACTTATTTTTTTCATTTGGAAAAAAAAAAAGTCTTTCTGAATTACTAACACATGAAATGTGATAGTTCTGGTATATTTTTAGTTACTGTCAATTGTCACATTTACCTATGAATGGCACAGATACAAAGGAATACTGACTGTGTTACATATCTAAAAGAGTTTAGCCAGCCTAAAAGGACAACTGTACCTTTGTACAAGTTGACATTTGATGGATGCAGCCCTCCAGAGGCAATCCACCTGGTCCAATACTCACCTTTGATCACACAACCTTAACTGTGTGGCTCCTCTGGGCGCTGCATGGCCTTGTTTCTAAAAACCTCTTTGCTAGGTTCATTTCAGCCGCATGTGCACCTCAGCTTCATTCATTCCTATGTTGAGCCTTACTTGTGCAGCTTCCAGTGGTCCTGCAGAGTACAGCTTTCCCCATTTAAATATATGGAACCATGAAGTGCAGGCTGAGGAGGACATGGCGAGGATGTTTTCAGAAGCAGCTCCCAGCAGGACTGCGCAGTGAAGACCATAGGATTAAGGACATAGGAGAGTAAGCAAGAACTTTTTTTGTTTTGGATAGAGTGGAGAGGGATTAGAGCACCTGTGCAGTTTTACTGCTATCTGTTGCCTTGCTAGGGCTATTCAACATCTCCATTTGTCCTTATTACCTTTAACATCCAAAGTCAAAGTAAAAGAAAATTGCAAATTTTGGGTTGACATCAGAACAGTAATAGAGGGGGAAATCTTCCAATGCGGACACTAGTTCTGGCAACACCACGGGATTCCCTAATTTTTATTGGATTTTCTTTCCCTTTCTGTTTTGTAAGTGAACAGAAATATCCCCAATGGGGCACAGATTGCAAAAAACTGACAGGGGTTAGAACCCTTCCTTGTCCTTCATTTCTTAGATGAACTTCTTTAGATATATAAAATGGTCAGCAAGCTGGTCAAAGTTTTTCTTCTATAATGGTGCCAAGGGTACAATTGTCCTAAGTTTTATTTTTAAATGCATTTTCTAGAATACTTGGCATTATATATCACTGTATACAGTTTTCTTAGGGGAATAATTTGTTGTGCCCTGTATTGCAAAATTTCTAACGTGGAGATTCTGCCAATAACAGCACTACCTCTAGCAGGCTGAAAACACTATGTTGCTGCCTCTCAGTTATCAGCAGTGTTGTCAGCCAGCCTTCTGCTATAGTTGGCTGCTGGGCTGCTTACCAAGTTTAACAGGCAGGCCAAAAACCTAGTGAAGCTTGCACAGTGGGCTGCTGCTAATTCAGGGCGGTGATTTACTGTTGTCAGCAACCAACAGGAAGTGCTGTTTTTGCAATAGTGCTGAGTTAACTTTGCAATAGAATTACAAAAAATGGATTAAAAAAACTGTATACAGTAAGGTATAATGGCACACATACTGAAAATTAGATTTAGGGTTTATATATACAATACTTTAAGAAGAGCAACTTATATATTTATTATTGTAACTATATTTAAAGGATTGTCAGATTTCGATATAATACTAGAATCAGGTAGTTTTATAGTGTGATCAGGGAAGAATGCTCTTAAAGTGGTTATACAGCCCTAAGGTTTTTGACCTTAATGCATTCTATGCATTAAGGTCAAAACCCTTCTGTGCTGCAGGATCCCCCAAGCACCCCACCTTTTTCTTACCAGAGCCCAAACTCATCCAGTGATGTGCAGGAGAGCAGAGGCTCCCGCCACTGTCTGCCTCCTCATTGGGCAGATTGATAGCAGTTAGTCAACTGCTGTGAAAAGTGAGCGAGGCCAAGCCACCCGCCCGCTCTGTGTCAAAAATGCGGACAGGTTGGCTAGGGAGCTAGCACGCATAGACGCCCCCATGGAAAGCGGCTTTCCACCGGAGCACTGGGTGGGGGGGGGGGAGCCTGGAGCACTCAGAGGTGGCAAGTATAGCATGTTTTTTATTTTAATTTTAAAAAATAAAGCTTTAATGTCACTTTAAATCAAACAACTGAATTGATTTGCAATTAATTCAAGTCAATACAAGTTTTTATAAACAAATTTTAGCTGAACTCTGGGGAAAAACTTTTATTTTAGATACTGTGCTATTCAAGTAAGAGAGTCCTAATACTATGTATACTGTGAGTGGATGGCTGCTGCAAAGTAAAATATTCAGAATTCAACAAGTGTTAGGACTATCTTATGTAGTTAGTACAGTATATAAAGAAAAAATTCTCAGAGTTCAAATAAAAAAACTATATAACATAAACTATCCTTAATCCTGTAAAATATTGCATTAGATAGAACTCTTAACCTATAACTGTATTTTACTTTAAGATTATAAAAGGGACCTGAAACCTTTGTATTACAAATGCAAATTTCCCATCTGTGACCAGTGTAACCCATTCCATCTTTTAAAACATGTATTAATCTGAGGTTTTTAAGGCACGGCCAAAGATTTGTTATAAAGACATTCAACACTTGAAAACTACTTGAGAAACAACTTATCGTACACCAGGCTAAGTGAACTTTGTGAGAAACAATAGGACCCCAAATATACCTTGCATGGTTTTCCCAGCTAACACATACATGACTTGCTACTTAGATAGCTTTGATTTAATTCATATCTATCAATATAGTACTGTGAAAACCAGAAGATATATTGTCTTTCTGCATTTTTAATCTTTTACCCATAAAGAAAACCTATAGTAAGCATTAACTAAAGGCAAACAATATATGGCTAATCTCCAGTTATCAATCTGGAAGACTGCAACCCTTAAGATAGCAGCCAACACATAGTAACGCTAACACTAGTATGTACTTTGAAGACATTGCATGTGATACTTCTAATGATCAATTAAAGGGTCATTCCACCCAAAGCATGTATTTGTTAAACCTCCTAACAGTGTAGCAGTCTTGCCCTTGAATATCCAGACCTGAATACCTGCCACTCACACTTGGATTTTGAATGTATTTCACATTATGATGAATGCAACAGGAGCAGTTGAAACAGGTGAGAACGTGACCTTCAAGTGGAATGACCAGTTAACCTTCTACATAAAAATAAACTTTACATAGCTAAGTAGAATCAAATTAAAAGGCCAGTCCACCCAATACTGATATTCCAGTTTTTTTTTTTTTTAAGCGTTGAACCACTTCACAATGTCTTAAATGCTTTGGGAACTCTATCGATGAGAAATCTGTGCTTCTCATCAATCTGTTCTTGGGTATGAACACCTGTGGCATTATTCAGGGTGCAAGTACAATCAAAGGTGTGTGGGAACACTCTTAGCTCTTAGATGGACAGGAATAAAGTTGGCAATTATGGCAGGGAGATCTTGCTGTTGGGATATATAAGACATCTAAGTGGACAAGGGCTGACTTAGCTCACCAGGCTATGACTACATTTAAAACAGTATTTGAGTGGACTGTCACTTTAATGCATGAATTAAAAAAATATGCCTTTATAGACACTAATGCTTATGGATGTGCACTATAGCTACATTAGAACCTATAAAAATATAAAAAATGTTCTGCTTAGTCTCAATTGACATCTTATTTTTGGTTCTAATTACTTTCATTTTCCTGATATTTACATTTTCCTGTCATTTTTATTCATCATTGTAATGTGACCCGGGAAAACATAAGGTTTTCCTCGGTGTACCTCACTGAAAGCACAGTAGTATCCTCATCTATGGTTTAAAGATAAAGGCAAGAGTAGAACCAGTCAGCATTTGTTTGTTTTTTTGGATGGAGGAAGCACTTGGCTGGGTCAACGTATGGCTCAGAGCACACACTGTTGTTCTTCAGTGTCCCTGTGTCATCCAAGAGCAGAACAGGCCTGACTTAGTATGAACAGGTTTCAGCAAGTCCTGCAAGGAGTGCAGCACTAATATATATGTAAGTCAGTTAATAGTATACGTCTGTTGTGTCCAGAGCTGGGCACCCATCTATAGATGCACTTAGTCTACCAAACTGACACTGCCAAGGTCAGGTGGCACCTAAGAGCAGCACAATAACGAATTCCTGTGTACACAAACCCTCATGCCCTGTACACACGGTCAAATTTTCCCACTGAAAATGTTCGATGAGAGCAGGTTCTCAAATTTTCCAACAACAAAATCCATTGTTGTAAATTCCATTGTGTGTACACAATTCTGACGCACAAAGTTCCACGCATGCTCGGAATCAAGCAGAAGAGCCACACTGGCTATTGAACTTCATTTTTCTCGGCTCGTCGTATGTGTTGTACGTCACCGCGTTCTTGACGTTCGGAATTTCCGAAAAAAGATTTGTGTGACCGTATGTATGCAAGACAAGTTTGAGCCAACATCCGTCGGAAAAAATCCATGGATTTTGTTGTCGGAATATTCAATCATGTGTACGAGGCAAAGGAGGTAGCTGTAACAACAGGTTATGTGTTATCCAAATGGATATCATTGCTTACTATCACCCATCAATGATTTATTTTTTTCTTTTAATTATGCTAAATTGCAGAATTGTTGCATACAACTGCTGGTTTTATGAAGATACTAGAACTTCACTTTTGATATATATTTTTTTTTTTCTTAAATGTACCTAATCTGTAAAATGTAAAATACAAGCACATTTGGATGTACTGACTAATGTAAAGACTACAGTATGGTATTTTTGATCATGTATATTTTATAAGAGAAGGAAGTTGGTGTACTTTCTAAGTAAAACATGTTTGCTGCAAAGATCACAGGTATTTTTTATTTATTTCATATTCCTGTCCTGTATGTTAAGCTTTTCTGTTGTACAGTACACAATTAAATGCACACCAATATACTGTATGTCAAGCCATTAAAAAGAGCAGTAAACCTAAAACACATGCTACTATTTGTAAAATTATTAATGTGAAACTTGACTAGTCATCTACTTTCCTAATTCAGCACTGGCAGCAAAGAGTAGGCACTCCCAGGTGTTTGAACATCAGTTTCTTCCACACTGCTATAAAATACACTTAGTTCCTCCCGAGCTAATGTGTTGGGAGCCAGGCTCACCCCTTCTCATTTTCTAAGCCTTGCTACTGGCCCATTACTGTAATGGGCATTCTCAAGAGAATGGGATAATGGCATTAAAGGGCAACAGGGTGCTTACACTGAAGAAGGAACGGACATTCGGGTACCTGGAGGTGCTGACAACATTGGATTAGGTAAGTATGTGACAAGTGAAGTTTTATTCTTTGGTGGACTGACCCTTCCAAAGCACAAACCCACCAAAGTATTACATTTCATCTACAGATTGCAAATGATGGAATGAGATGTCTCCCTAGCAAATTATATCAAAATTTCCCTGCCATGATTAACATGTTAGCTACTGGCCACTGGGGCACTGTCCAGCTTCAGCATTCCCAAATCTCTTTTAACATGTTGCGTAAAAAACAAAAATTCCAAAAGGGAGGAATCCCTTGTTATGGCTCCAACAGGTATGCAAATTAAATAGCAAACCCCTCCACTGGAACGGGAGCAGGCCACAAGTATGGATCAAAGCTGGTTGTCCTACAGGTCTCGTGGATCCATGTTGCGCACCATGTGAGGAAAAGAACAAAAGAAGGGGGCCACAGATTATCAGCTGAATAAATGCAAGCTGAATTTAAAGAAAACTTATCCTATTTTGATGTTTTTTTTTTGTTGTTGCAGGAAACACAAACCAGTTTACCATGGTAATGGCACTTCTAACATGTAGCCAAGTTAGGCCATCCTTGGTGGATAGCCGCAGTACACTGGATTTTGTTCCTACAAAGAATCAGATGAGCCTGTTACTCTAAGACTTAGCCATACATTATACAATATTCTATATTTATTACCTTCAACTATGTAGTAAAACGGGCTTCCTGATTGCATACAAAATTAAAAGTGTTTACGTTTGACCTCATATTATATGGTTTTGGTAAATCTAAAGGAACATTGAACAAGAAAATGGTATAATGTATGGCTGCAACACCGCTCCAGGTAATGCAAATCCCTGTAATGGCGATCTGGTGCTGGTCCAGTCCGTGAACTGGAAGACATTCCAAATAGATTCAAAAGAGGTGACCGCACTCCAATCTTCAGAAGTATAAATACTTTAATCATTAAAATCCACACATAACATCCATAGACCACGATAAAATAGGACTATAGCAGCAAGGTTAACATGTTTCACGAACCAAATTGCTTAATCATAACCTCAGAAGCACATGTGTAGTTAACTCTTATATACCTAAATGACAGCTGAATCAATTAGTGCTTCAAGACTACTGCTTAGGACAAAACAGACACATCTAGTGTATAAAAAACACTCAAAATAAAGTGAAATAATATAAAAAAGAATAGGAATAGCTACATGTAATACAAAATAAAAAACAACAAAAAAATGATTGTAAAACAAAAAAATGTAGCAACATTTAAAGAAGTTTGTCCCACAGAGCCAACGATTGGCATTGGCAACGGGAGGAGGAATCCAAAAACTCCTATATAAGAGTCACTCACCCCAACCATGCCAATGTAGGCAATGAAAGACAACCAACCATTGTATCACAAACGATACATATGCTTATGACATGTGAGCAACCAATAGTAGTAAAGAATAAAGTAACAATAGTAAAAAATTCAAAATAATCCAAAATATGAGTCTATTCAAAATAATATTGGACTTGCGAGAATTGTTATTACAGCTGTATCCCCAAAAAATTATAAATCATTCTATTATTGAAGAGCCCAAATATGTAACATGGATGTTATGCATAGATTTATAGAAGCATAGAAGCATTTATACTTCTGAAGACTGGAGTGCGGTCACCTCTTTTGCATATATTTTGAGTATAATGTATGGCCACCCTTAGCCACACCTTATTTCTCTTTTCAAATGCCAGCAGCAGACAATAAAAAAGCATTTGTATTAGCATAAAAGTGCTTCTATCACTGACCCTGGAAATGGCTCTTGTACTGATCCTAAGACTCCCCACATTTCAATGCACCAGAAATATGCAGCCAGCGAAGTTAGGACTCTAATCTGCAAACTTGTTCTAGGTCAGGGATACAGAGCAGTGGCGTACCTACAGGGGGGCAGGGGGGTGGTCTGCTCTGGGTGCCACACACTGGGGGGTGTCAGGCCGGTGCCCCCCGTCCTCCCCCGTAAGTGAAGCGGTGACAGCGGGGCGGGCTCAGGCAGTGCAGCGGCGATGGATGTGACAGTGTAGGAAGAGGCGAGCTGTGACAGGATGTGGGGGTGACCGGGCGGAGTGCGGACTGTACCGCTACCCAGGTGACACGCAGGACTGGCCGCTGGATTGACACAGGAGCAGGAGATAGAAAACACTGTCTCTCTCTCCTGTACAGCAGGAGAGGGAGAGAGGGACAGTGGGGCAGCGCTGAATAGAAGACGGAAAATGCTAAGTTGACTTAACGTCATTGGTTGTTAGGTGGTCCTAGCAACCAATCATTAGCATTGTTAATATGAAAGATTAACTCCAGCAGTTCCCGCCCTCTGTTCAGCGCTGGTGTGTCTCCCCCCTGCGTGAGTAAGGTAGGAAGATGCAGAGCTGTGAAACATGCAGGGATCCAGAGCTGGGAGGAGGGGCGACTGTGTAACATGCAGGGGTCCAAAGCTGGGGGGGCTGGCTGTGTAACATGTAGGGGATTCAAAGCTGGGGGGGTGGCTGTGTAACATGTAGGGGGTCCAAAGCTGGGGGAGGTGGCTGCGTAACATGCAGTTGGTCCAAAGCTGGGGGGGGTGGCTGTGTAACATGCAGGGATTCCAAAGCTTGGGGGGGTTGTGTAATGTGCAGGGGTCCAGAGCTGCGGGGTGGGGGGCGGGCTGTGTAATGTAAAGGGGTTCAGGGATGCAGGGGGTTGTGTAATGTAAAGGGGTCCAGAGGTGCAGGGGTTTGTGTAATGTAAAGGGGTCCAGAGGTGCAGGGGGTTGTGTAATGTAAAGGGGTCCAGAGGTGCAGGGTGCTGTGTAATGTAAAGAGGTCCAGAGATGCAGGGGCTTGTGTAATATAAAGGGGTCCAGAGGTGCAGGGTGCTGTGTAGCAAGGGTCCAGAGCTGCAGGGGGGGTTGTGTAATGTAAGGGGTCCAGTTGTGGAGAGGGGGTACAAAGTAGTGGCAACGAGATATTGGGGGATGCAGAGGTATGCAGGTGGCACAGTGGGGTGTTTTTACATTTTGAAGTTGAGGGGGGGTGCCAAATATAGGATCCGCCCCGGGTGCCAAATGCTCTAGGTACGCCCCTGATACAGAGTACTGAAAATGAACCTGCGCTTTGCCCATATATAGCTCCAACTAGAACAAATTTGTTTATTATATGGGTTTTTATCCCATTTGATGGACTAACTAATGCAGTGCATATTTCCCCACTATTAGTTATGTAAACAAGGCATTTATGACCTGTGAAGAAAGGGGTGGGGGCTTAGGGAAACATCCACATGACTCCAAGACATGCCCTGACCATTGTCAGTTTCTTCAACATGGCATCCACCTACAGCTGTGGTGCAAAACCTCCAAGAAAGCTTTCATTAGTGGACTGGTCTAAGATTCAATCTAGCTGCAATCTACTTGCACATTAAAGTGATAGTAAAGACTAACTGTTTAATTTACATTATCTCTTCTCTTTCTGTATGTGGATGATGGCACCGTAATTTATTTAAATAAAAGGAAAAAAAAAAAGTACATTTTTCCTAACTGATATACAGCTGTCACATGACCCAGTTCTTTCCCAGCCTGTCTGCAGGGAAACACAAGCAGGAGGAGCTTCTAGTCCTCTGTTGCTGGTCCCATGTTCAAAAAAAAAAAAAAAGGCCTTTGGAATACAGAGTAAAAATAAATAAATAATTTCAATAAACTGTTTTAAAGAGGCACACAAATATGTATTTGAAATTAAATTGTTATTATTTTGTGGAAATAACATGATGTGGGCAGATTTTTGCAAGTTACAGCTTGTGTCTTGAAATAAGAGGGAGGTGAATCCTCCATTAATTAAAATGTAATATCCCCCCCCCCCCCCCCATTATGTTTAGCTGGTTAGTAGGCATGGAGGAGGAGGGAGAGCGTGAGCTGTCATTTACAATTGTGTATACCCCTACATGTGTGTCTCGATAGTCACATCTGCTGCTTAGTAGTGATAGGGAGGAAATGCTTAGCATAGAAACTCACTGAAAACTGAGCATGTGCAGAGTTGCCACCACAGCTGCAAAATCCCTAGCTGAATTGGAGACATGAACAGAAGGTGGAGAGAGAGAGCAGAAGGATCAACCAGGTTTTTTGCAGAATACAGAAAATGAATCTCATAGTGATTGAGTGAGTATGAACAGCATGTAATACAGCATTTATTGATAGTTTCTTATGATGTGGGTTTAGTGACACTTTAATCTTTTTTTAAAGACCTTGCAAGTACAAAAACGTACCGGTTGATCTGCTGCAAATGTACTCACCTCCGAAGTCCTGTTGTGGGCTGACAACACACATCATTTTTGTAGACTGAGTGGTGACAGCACTGCCCAGTTGTCTTTGCTAAACTACTCAACCACTCCTACTCTTAGATCAGATCAATAAAATATAAAGGCCAATCATTCTGTAGTCCAAGATAAGAAAGAACTAGGAGGGCTATTTGAGATAACATAAGGAGTGTGGAGAGGACACAGGACAGCTCTAAATTTATGAGAAGATCAACAATTATTTATTTTTGCACTTATCAAACCATACCAAAATGCTTCTAATGGTATATTAAAACTGACCAAATAAGATCAGTTCATTGTTAGGGTTTACGTACACTGAACATGACCAGATAAAACTGCCTGTACCATCTAGGTCCAATTAAGCAATGTAAAGAAAAACAAACCGTTTATGAAAACTGCATTAGCAGGTTCCAATACTTTTATTCACATTTACTACAATCTTATTTGCTGTCAATCACGAAAACACCTACTGGTTTAAATCAAAGCAATATATTTCTTTTTAGTGAAGTTACCATCTGTCAGCTGTGAATTAAGCACAGACCCAATTTTAATAATGCTGTTTTATGCTAAGTAGAGACTCTAAATTCATTTTCTGTCTTCTATTCCACAGTGTACACCACTGAAAATGCCAATAAATGCTAGGGGGAAGAAAATTACTGACTTGTTTTACTGCATGAATCACAGACTACTGCAAAGGAAAATTACCAGAACAGTTATTAACCCGGCAGCTATGTGCATCAAATTCTAAACTAGCTGCACCCTATACACCCCAATCTGCCTCAAAACTACTATACTATACGAATAGTACATATTTTAAAAAAAAGTGTCATATTGTTTTACATTTAATTTCCTTAAGGAACCACTGATTAAACCACCACCTCAACTCTATGTATGCATATTTTACTAGGACACAAAAGGCACAAATATCTTGTACTGCATTTTTCAAATTTAAAAAAGTACACTATGCCTAAAGTGGAAGCTCACAGACAGAAAAGCAATGAAAAGAAATCTGCGCTTGTAGAATTGCATGCTGTCATTGCTGACCTCTTTCTAAAAATGCCAGCTTCCTGACCTACATGCTCAGTCTCTTCAGTCTTTGACCTGGCACAAGCATGCAAATCAGGTATTCAGAATTCACTCACTGTGCACTTGTTCCATGTCAGCAACTCAAAATGTAATGTCAGAAAAGCAGCCTGATAGCCAAGCAACTAGCATTCCAGGAGATCAGAATGTTGCTTGGTACTTCTCCAATATTCTAGGATGAAACTATTTTAGTGGGATTATTATTATTATTGTAGATGGAAGGGTGGAGCCAAAAACCTATGTTAAATAAGAATGCAATTGTAAGGTTAAAACTTTCTCTACTCCGACCTCTACTTGGCCCCCCTAAAGAGGTGGAGGAATCTGCTACTGCACCAAAGCAGTTAATGTACCTGTAGTCTGTATAGCATTTTCCTTCACATATTCCCAGCTAAAGCAAGCATTTCTTGCGGCGGTTTCCAGAATATAGCATGGATAATGCTTCTATATGAGGCAACATGTCTGTGCCTGGCAGTGGTGGCCTGGTACCTAGTTTTGACAGATACCTGCTCCTACTTCCACTCGGGGCACCTAGGCGACTCGAGCAGAAGTTCTCCTCTCCCCCTCCCTCCCTGCAATCTTCTGGGACACGTTACAGGTCCCAGAAGTTTGCGCGACCATTAAGGAAGCACAGCGCGACTCGCACATGCGTAGTGCACACACAGCTCTGAAGCTGCAAGCTGTCACAGCTGGGTGCCCACAGTTGTAATGCCAGCGCCTGAGTGAGACGAGGGAGAGAAGCGATGCTTCGGGCAACCGCATCGCTGGATCGTGGGACAGGCGAGTGTCTGATGTGTCTGCCATAATGTCGCAGTCACGATAAAAATGGTGGATCACCGCCATTACTAGTATAAAAAAAATATATATATATTAATAAAAATGCCATAAAACTATCCCCTATTTTGTAAACGCTATAACTTTTGCGCAAACCAATCAAACGCTTATTCCAATTAATTTTTTTACCAAAAATATGTAGAAGAATGCGTATCGGCCTAAACTGAGGGAAAAAAAAAATGTTTTTTTATATATTTTTGGGGGATATTTATTATAGCAAAATGTAAATAATGCGTTTTTTTTTCAAAATTGACGCTCTTTTTTTTGTTTACAGCGCAAAAAATAAAAACCGCAGGGGTGATCAAATACCACCAAAAGAAAGCTCTATTTGTGGGGGAAAAAAAAAAAAAAAAAAAAAAAAACTTTGTTTGGGAGCCACGTCGCACGACCGCGTAACTGTCAGTTAAAGCGACGCAGTGCCGAATCACAAAAAGTGCTCTGGTCTTTGGCTTAAGTGGTTAAAAGACTTTTAATAAACACAAAAACGGCTGGAACTCCTCTTTCAGTATCAAATTTGGTGATGCGCATTTTTTTTGCACGTTGTCACGCAGAAAACACACAACTTCTACCAGTGTTTGGGGTGCCAGTAATAAAAAAAAAAGAAGTGATGTCACCGCTTCTGAGATACCTCCTTCTGAAGCCTGGGGATTGAGGAAGATGGTGGGTAGATGTTACAGATTTTTAAAACCACAGTATTGCTTAATCAACTACACAGAGCTATTGTACAGATTTAATCACCAACCCTGAGTTCTCCTTTATTATCAAAGTTTAGCTTAAAGTCAGAAAATGTTGCTGCACTTAAAGTGGAGTTCCACCCACTTTTACAACTCTTCAGCATCCCTCACTAAACTGTGCACTGTAAACGAATTGGATATTTTTATTTTTTTTTTTCTCAGCACTTATTGTATATCTGTTGTATTCATTTTTCACTTCCTCCTCCCTGGCCGCGGCCCATCGCATCATTTCCTGTTTGCAATGCCTTCTGGGAAGGGGCGGCAACTTCCTCTGACACTACTGCCGTTGCTATGGAAACCTGACCTAAAAACTATTACACTGCTTGTGCTGCACTGAGCATGTGCGAGATCTGCAAGGATGACATCCAGGAAGAAATACAGTCTGGCTTCAGATGCCCACGGCCTGCTGTAAGTTTATAAAATAACAAACTACTGCTATAAACTAACAAAACAGACCTTAGTTTACAGACTAACTTTACTAGAATACATTAAGCTTGTGTATTATAGGGGTATTTTTATTCAAAAAGTATCATTTCGGCCGGAACACCACTTTAAGGTTTAACACTACCATATAACAAATGTATTTATAGCATCTGAAAGTGGGTGGGATATATTAGACAGCAAGTAAATATGTTGTCCCCAAAACTACTGTGTTGAAAGCAGAAAAAAATGGGCAAGCATATGGATTGGTGTGCTTGTGGCAGGGGTCAAACTGCAATGACTAGACAACTGGGTCAGAGCAACTGTAAAACTGCAGCTCTTGTCGGATGTTCCCAGTCTGCAGTGGTCAAGACATACTAAGGAAGGAAAACTGGTGAACCTGCAACAGGGTCATGGGAGGCCAAGGCTCACTGATACAAGTGGGCAGCAAAGGCTGACCCGTGTAGTCTGATCCAATTGAAAAACTACTCTAGCTCAAAGTGGCTGTATAGTCACAGAGCAGTGAGGGTGCTCATGCTGACTCGTGTCCACAGCCAAAAGCGTCTTTAATGGGCATGTGAGTATTAGATCTGAGCCACAGGAGCAATAGAAGAAGGTGACCTGGTCAAGAATAGTTTGAGGAACTTAAAAACAAGTTTGAGGTGTTGACCTGGCTTCCAGAGTCCATACATTTCAATCCAATCAAGCATCTTTGGAATGTGCTGGAAAAACAAGTCTGATCCATTGAGGTCCTACCTTGTAACTTACTAGACTTAAAGAGACTGCTACTGAGAGCTTGGTGGCAGATACTACAGCATACCGTCAGAGGTCTAGTAGAGTCCATGTCTCAGTGAATTAATGTGGGTGGTCATAATGCTATGGCTGACACGTGCGTGTGTGTGCGTGTGTCATATTATATACATATACACACACCCCAATCAGCCATAACTTTATGACCTACTCAATACTGAGTAAGCCCCTTTTGTTGCCAAAACAGCCCTGACCTATCGACCTATTGAGACATGAACACCACTAGACCTCTGCAGGTATGCTGGCACCAAGCCCTCAGTAGCAGATCCCTTAAGTCCTGTAAGTTGCAAGGTGGGGAGGGCCCCTCAATGGATCAGGTTCCAGTACATCCCACAGATGCTCGATTGAATTGAGATCTGGAGAATTTGATGGCCAAATCAACACCTCAAACTATTCTTGAACCATTTTTGTAGTGTGGCATAATCCTGCTGAAAGAAGTCACTGCCATCGGGGAATACGGTTTCCATGAAGAGTTGCTCTGGGTCAGCAATAATGTTTAGGTAGGTGGTACATGAATGTCGGGACCAAGAATACCCAGCAGAAAACTGCCCAAAGCATCACCGTGCCTCCACTGACTTGCCTTCTTCCCATACTGCATCCTGGCACCATCTTTTCACCAGATAAGCAACAGACACACATCTGGCCATCCACATGATGTAAAAGAAAATGTGAGTAATCAGACAACATGCTTTCCTGCTACCTAATGTATCCCATCAACCTTCAGATGCCATTGTAACAAGGCAATCAGTGTTTTTCCACTTAACCTGTAAGTGGTCATAAAGTTATGGCTGATCGATTGTATGTATATACATGTGTGTGTATGTATATATATGTATGTATATGTATGTACACACACACACACACACACACACTTAAAAAAAAAAATAAGAAAATATATATTCATACCCCTTGAAATTTTCCACATATTGTCATGTTACAACCAAAAACATAAATGTATTTTGTTGGGATTATATGTAAATATACCAACACAAAGTGGCACATAATTGTGAAGTGGTAGGAAAATGATAAAAGGTTTTCAAAATTTTTTACAAATAAAATATGTGAAAAGTGCGGCGTGCATTTGTATTCAGCCCCCTTTTCCCCCCTAACTAAAATCTAGTGTAACCAATTGCCTTCAGAAGTCATCTAATTATTAACCACTTCCCTACCCGCCCATAGTCATATGACGTCCACAGATGGGATCTCCCATCCTGGGTGGACGTCATATGACGTCCTGGGATTCCCGGCCATCTAGGGGGCGCGCGCCCGCCGCGTTCCTCGGGACCCGGTGCGTGTGCCCGGCGGCCGCGATGTCCACCGGGCACCCGCGTTTGCCCGTTAACCGGGCCGGCATGTGGATCTGTCTGTCAGCTCTGAGGAGAGCGATCTGTGTTCCCAGAACGGAGGAACACTGATCGGTATCCTCCCCTAGTGCGTCCCCTCCCCCTTCAGTTAGAATCATTCCCTAGGAAACATACTTAACCCCTCCCCGCCCCCTAGTGGTTAACCCCTTCACTGCCTGTCACATTTACACAGTAATCAATGCAATTTTATAGCATTGATCGCTGTATAAATGTGATTGGTCCCAAAAATGTGTCAAAAGTGTCCGATGTGTCCGCCATGTCGCAGTCACCAAAAAAAAAAAAAAAAATCGCGATCGCCGCTAAAAAAAATAAAAAAATATTTTTTTTAATCTTTTTAAATCTATCCTGTATTTTGTAGACGCTATAACTTTTGCGCAAACCAATCAATATACGGTTATTGCGATTTTTTTTTACCAAAAATATGTAGAAGAATACGTATCGGCCAAAACTGAGGAAAAAATGTGTTTAAAAAAAAAAAACAGAGTTAGGTACCTGGTAACTCTTTTTCTAAGAAGTCTTCCAGGGCAGCATCCGAGAGATAGGCTCCTCCTCCCTAAAACAGGAAACACATTAGTCCACCATTATAAATTTCACACTCTTACCTGTGTGCCTCAGTTATGTTAAAGCACCGAAGGAATTCCCTGTAAGCTGCAAGCTCCCCCTCTGTACCTGGTTTTTGTTGTTTCAAGGGTGGGAACTAGTGCTGCCCTGGAAGACTTCTTAGAAAAAGAGTTACCAGGTACCTAACTCTGTTTTCTCGAATCGTCTTCCAGGGCAGCATCCGAGAGGATATATCAAGCAATACTTACTAGGGTGGGGTTAGAGACTGGAGCACTTTACGACCAAATGCTTGGTCTTGGTCAGACAGCTGGTCTATGCGGTAGTGCTTAGCGAAAGTACTGAAGCTCGACCATGTCGCTGCCCTGCAGATCTGCTCCGGAGTTGCCCCTGCTTTCTCTGCGGCCGAGGTTGCCCAGGCTCTAGTTGAGTGCGCTCTGATTTCACTAGGTGGAGTGAGATTCTGTGCCTTATAGGTAATCTGGCCATCCTTATCCATCTGCTGATGGTGCTTTTTGAAGCTTGTTTCCCTCTGTTGATTCCTGCATAGAGGATGAAGAGGGAGGTCGTTCTACGCCATTCTTTTGTTCTTTCGAGATACGCTATGAGCGTGTTCCTTACATCAAGTTTGCTGTAAATGTTTCTTTTCCTACTATCCATGGTTGTTGGAAGTGAGGGTATGACGATGTTTTGGGTTCTGTGAAATGTAGAAGAGACCTTGGGTAGAAAGGCCGGATCTGGAGAGAGAATTATCTTGTCCAGATGTATTAGACAGTATGGTTCTATTGAAGATAGAGCTTGGATCTCACTCACTCTTCTGGCGGATACTAAGGCCAGAAGGAGCGCAGTTTTTAACGTGAGGTTTTTGTCTGAGCTGTCCTCGATAGGTTCAAACGGAGGGGAAAGAAAGCCCTTAAGTACTGTGCCCATGTCCCAGGTGGGAGTTTTGTACAATTTGGCTGGTTTGGATCTTTTAAGAGCTATGAGGAATCGTCTTATCAGCGGGTCTTCCGCTAGTCTAGTATCCACGACCGAGGAAAGTGCTGCAACCTGTACTTTCAGGGTACTTGGTGATATGTTTTTGTCTGCACCATCTTGTAGGAAGTCCAAAACTATTGGAATTATCCCACCGTTGGAGATTGGTCTGTCTTCGTACCAAGAAGCAAATTTTTTCCTTATTTTCTCATAGATGGCTCTCGTTACCGGCTTTCTGCTGTTTAAGATGGTGTTGATTACTGTGTCTGACAGGCCTTTGTTCTGGAGTTTTACCCTCTCAGTAACCAAGCCGAGAGCTTCAAGATTTTGTGGTTCGGATGGTTGACTGGGCCTTGTGACACTAGATCCGGGCGGTCCGTCAGTGTCAGCTGAGGTTGTATGCTGAGATTTTTTAAATGACTGAACCATGCTCTCTGGGGCCAGTGTGGTGCTATTAGTATTACTGTTGTTTTCTCTGCCTTGATTTTTTGGATTACTTTTGGGATTATGGCAGTTGGAGGGAATGCATAGCACAGATGCCATTTCCAGTTTTGGTTGAAAGCATCCACCCCGCTGTTGCCATCTGTAGGGTCCAGGGAGAAAAATATCGGAGATTTTGCGTTCGCCCTGGAAGCAAATAGGTCTACTTCGGGTATTCCCCACTTCTGGGTGATTTGAGTGAAGGTTGTTTGGTTTAGCGACCATTCCGTGTGTTTTATCGTTTTCCGGCTCAGGAAATCTGCCACTGTATTGTCTGTTCCTTTTAGATGAATACCGGATATCGATCTTATGTTCACTTCTGTCCACAGTAGGATAGATTGTGTCAGTCTCATCAGTTTTTGGGATTTTGTGCCCCCTTGTCTGTTTAGGTATGCGACTGTCGCTGCGTTGTCTGATTGTATCTTTACATCCTTCCCCTGTAATGCTGGCTTGAAGGTTTTTAGCGCTTCCCCCACAGCTTTCAGCTCTCTCAAGTTTGAGGAGGCTTGTGCCCATTTGGGTGTCCATTTCCCTTGCGAGAACCGCCCTTCCATGTGGGCTCCCCATCCTAGGGCGCTTGCATCGGTGGTGATGCTGACTGGATTGACTTGAGCCCATCTGCGCCCCTCGATGACCCGAAGTGGGTTGAGCCACCAGTAGAGTGTTTGTTTGACTGTGGCGGGGACGGGAATGGATTTTTCTAGGGATGCTTGCCTGCCATCCCATTGGGACAGAATGTAGTTCTGTAAGGGTCGCATGTGAATTTGTGCCCAGGTGATGGCTGGAATGGAAGACGTCATCAGTCCTAGTACGGACATTCCGTGCCTGATCGTTGTGGAATGGTTCCTTAGCAGGGACGTAATTGCTTGTGTCATTTTTACGTCTTTTTCCTTTGTTAGGAAAATTTTTGACAGTCTGGAGTCCAGCACGTATCCCAGGTACACTACTCTCTGGCTTGGGATCATTTGCGATTTCTCTGCGTTTATTAACCATCCCAGGTTTTGCAGATAGATCATACTCTTGCGCAGGTTGTTTTCTAGGATTGCTGCTGAGTCCGCAAAGAACAGGAGGTCGTCTAAGTATGGTATTATTCCAATACCCTCCTGTCTTAGACCTTTTAGCGCTTCCGCCATTATTTTTGAGAATATTCTTGGAGCTGAGGAGATTCCGAAGGGGAGAGCTGTGTACTGTAGGTGCAGCGTAGCTGCTGGCCCCTGGATTGCGAACCTTAGAAACTTTTGGTGATCCTTCCTTATGGGGACATGTAGGTAGGCATCCTGTAAGTCTAGTGTTGCCATGAATGTCTCCTGCGGTAGGATGTTCCTAATTGAATAGATAGATTCCATTCTGAATCTCTTGTATCTTATTCCTCGGTTGAGTGGTTTGAGGTTTAGTATCAGCCTTAGTTTGCCTGATGGTTTTCTTTTTGCGAAGATGTGTGAGTAGAAGCCCTTTTGTTCCTCCTCTTGGGGAACGTGACAAATCACCTTCTGATCTAATAGTTTCTGTAGGGATTCTAGAAACACCTTTGCTTGATTGCTGTCCTTGGGTAGCATGGTCGCTAAGTATTTGGTTGGGGGGCGGTTGGAGAATTCTATTGCGTAACCGTCCGCTATGGTGCGCAGTATGAATTTGTTTTCTGTTATCTCCTCCCATTGGTGGGAGAAAGCCGCCAATCTGCCCCCCACCTGAAGGCAGTTTTTTGTTCTTTTGGGTATTAGGCTTGAGGATGAATTCACCTTTGCCTTTCTTGTTTTGTTGACCCCAGTGCTTTTTTGCCCCTGGCTTATTGAATTTCTTGAAATGCCGAAAGGGCGCCTTCCCTTGTCTCTTCTTGGTTTGAGGGAACCCCTTATTTTTTGCTGCAGTCCTATCCAGGACTGTTTCTAGTTCGGGACCAAACAGTAGGTCTCCAGTGAATGGTATGCCACATAAACGGTTCTTGGAAGGTGCATCCCCCCCCCAGGATTTTAACCACAGGGCTCTGCGGGCCGAGTTTAGTAGTGCCGTGGTCCTAGAGGATATTCTGACAGTTTCTGCTGAAGCATCTGCCAAGAAAGCTGCCGCTCTAGTTAGTGTGGGGATGGTTTTAATTAGTTCCTCCCTGGGTGTGTCGTTCTCCAATAGATCTTGCAGCTGGGTTAGCCAGATTAGCAAGGTTCGGGCTGTGCAGGTGGAAGCAATAGCCGGATTTAGGTTTGCCGCCCCTGCTTCCCATGCCCTTCCTCCTCTGAGTCTGAACAGATACCGTCTTCTGATTCAGATTGTTCAGATTCATCTGAATCCACCTCTTGTTCTGCCTGTACCTTGTTCTCCCTTGGAATGTGTGTTCCGCTGGTAGATGGGATACTGGCCTGAGCGACACTTGCTGGCGTTTCTAATTTCTCTATAGCTGAGCGTAGTGGTGCCATGGTGCTCTGAATTTCTTTCTTAAAAGAATTGAGCAGGTCTTTCAAAAATCCCTGTGATTCTTTTGCCACCATTTTGTCTAAGCATTTCTGACACAGGGGCTTTTCCAATCTGGGGAAAGCCTGTGGCTGCATGAGGCACATGTTTTGCCTTTAGCCTTCCTTTCCTCAGGGGTCTTTGCCTGCAAGCGAGCATAGAGAACAAAAAAGCCCCGTGAGTTTAGGTGGTCAAAGGAACTGCCTGTAGATAGGCAGTAAAGAGGTTAAGACAGAGATAATTCAAGAATATTCTGGCTTACCTTGGAGCTGTCCTGATTTGCAGGATCTGCAGGGCAGGGTGGGGAAGCGTCAGACATGATCAGCCACCAGGATCCTCTGCTTAGAGGCCTTTTTATCTGCTTCCTGCATAAGCTCCGGCCCCGCCCCCGGCTGACCCCGTGCAGGTTGGTGGACACACCTGCACATGCCGCTGTATTGTAGAGTAACTGTGCTGGTAGTGAAGGGTAGCATTGAACAAATTTGCTATTTGTATTCTGTTTTCTTTCTCTTTTTTTTTTTTTTTTTTTTTTAAACTTCCCGCCCCTAGGTGTCCCTGCTCTATCTCCGCAGTAGATAGACTACGGGAAAATGGCCGCCAACCCGGAAGCGGAACTTCCTCGGCGCCATCTTGGTACACCCCCGACTTCCTGTAGCGGTGAGGACGCTGCTGCGCCGCCCGGAGAGCGGTGGATTCGTTTGGGGGGACAGCCGCAGCCACCAGGGACCTAATTTAGAAGGTGCAAAACCCTCCCTGCTAGACCCTCTGCTGCTGAGGTTTTCGGCAGCGGTCGGCGGCGGCGGCGGGGGGGGGGGGGCGCCCATCTATGCATGTATCCATCCCCCCTGGCGGGCTCCAGATTCTGCGGAAAGCCAGAGGGGGGTGCTTGCGGAAGCATACACAGGCCTAACAGCGGCATGGGGTGGGGATGACAGAGTCCTCCTGCAGCCTGGGGGGATGATTGCAGACCCCTCAGTAGGGGCGAAATCTCAGGCTTTGAGCAATGTTGCCCAGTGCTGCGCCTGCTCGCCCTCCCAAAGCCCCTTGGGCTGTATGGGATGCTGGCAGGGGGTCTCCTGCAACAAGCACAGAGACAGGTGAAAATAAAATAACAAACGTTCTTGCAGCTCCTGTGGGTCCGGAGGAAACACAAACAACTGAGGCACACAGGTAAGAGTGTGAAATTTATAATGGTGGACTAATGTGTTTCCTGTTTTAGGGAGGAGGAGCCTATCTCTCGGATGCTGCCCTGGAAGACGATTCGAGAAAATTGGGATATTTTTTATAGCAAAAAGTAAAAAATAGTGTTTTTTTCAAAATTGTCGCTCTTCTTTTGTTTATAGCGCAAAAAATAAAAACCGCAGAGGCGATCAAATACCACCAAAAAAAAGCTCTATTTGTGGTGAAAAAAAGGACGTCAATTTCTTTTGGGTAAAACGTCGCACGACCGCGCAATTGATGTTTAAAGTGCGACAGCGCTGAAAACTAAAAATTGGCCTGGGAAGGAAGGGGGTGAAATTGCCCGGTATTGAACTGGTTAAATAGAGTCCACACGTGTGTAATATAATCTCAATATAAATACAGCTGTTCCGTGAAGCTCTCAGAGGTCTGTTTGAGAACCTTTGTGAACAAACAGCATCAGGAAGGCCAAGGAACACACCAGACAAGTCAGTGATAAAGTTGTGGAGAAGTTTAAAGCATGGTTAGGTTATAAAAAAACCATCAAGCGTTGAACATATCACAGAGTACTGTTCAATCCATCATCCAAAAATGGAAAGAGTATGGCACAACTGCAAACCTACCAAGACATGGCCGCCCACCTAAACTGACAGGCTGGGCAAGGAGAGCATTAATCAGAGAAGCAGCCATGAGGCCCATGGTAACTCTGGAGGAGCTGTAGATATCTACAGCTTTAGGTGGGAGAATCTGTCCACAGGACAACTATTAGTCCTGTGCTCCACAAATCTGGTCTTTATGGAAGAGTGGCAAGAAGAAAGCCATTGTTGAAAGAATGCAATTTGCAGTTTGCAAGAAGCCATGTGGGGGACACACAAATATGTGGAAGAAGGTGCTCTGGTCAGATGAGAACAAAATTAAACTTTATGGCCTAAAAGCAAAATGCTATGTGTGGTGGGAAACGAACACTGCACATCACCCTGAATTCACCATCCCCACCATGAAACATGGTGGTGGCAGCATCATGTTGTGGGGATGCTTTTTTCAGCAGGGACAGGGAAGCTGATCAGAGTTGATGGGAAGATGGATGGAGCCAAATAAAGGGCAATCTTAGAAGAAAACCTGTTATGCCCCATACACACGGCCAGACTTCCCGACAGAAAAAGTCAGATGGGAGCTTTTGGTCAGACATTCCGACCGTGTGTATGCCCCATCGGACTTTTTCTTTTGGCATTTCCGACGGACTCAGATAAAGAACATGTTCTAAATCTTTCCATCGTTAATGCTGACGGAGTTTAGCCCATTGGCAAGTCCGCTCATGTGTACGCGGCACTAGAGTCTGCAAAAGACTTGAGACTGGGGTGGAGGTTCACCTTCCAGCAGGACAACGACCCTAAACATACAACTAGAGCTATAATAGAATGATTTAGATCAAAGCATATTCATGTGTTAGAATGGCTCAGTCAAATTCCAGACCTAAATCAAATTGAGAATCTGTGGCAAGACTTGAAAATTTCTGTTCACAGACACTCTCCATCCAATCTGACAGAGCTTGAGCTATTTTGCAAAGAAGAATGGGCAAAAATGTCACTCTTTAGATGTGCAAAGCTGGTAGAGACATCCCCAAAAAAAGACTTGCAGCTGTAATTGCAGGGAAAGGTGGTTCTACGAAGTATTGACTCAGGAGGGCTGAATACAAATGCAGGCCACACTTTTCAGATAGAAAAAAAAAAAAAAAAAAAAAAAAAGGAAGAAAACCATTTATCATTTTCCTTCCACTTCGCAATTATGCACCACTTTGTGTCGGTCTATATAATCCCAAAAAAATACATTTACATTTTTTGGCTGTAACATGACAAAATGTGGAAAATTTCAAGGGGTATGAATACTTTTTCAAGGTATATATATATATATATATATATATATATATATATATATATATATATACACACACACACACACACACACAGGCCCTATAGAATACAGAAAAAGTTATCGAGTTAGTATTTAGCCATTCAAATCACTTCTGCTACAAAGGGAATCACCAGCTGAAAATATTTGTGCAGGCAGGCATCATCCCAGGGATATCAAGTAGTTCAAACACAATACAAGCTCTCCCCCCCCCCCCCCCCCCCCCCAAGTCTCACTTAACTAAAAAGTTGTAGTGGGGGCCAGGCAAGAGTACTGCTTGATAAAAGGTGGATGCTGACAAAACATATAATTGTTCTATTAAACCCTATAAGTGCAACCAAAATAAAAAACACAAAAATCAGCACAAGGGACATAGCCTATGTCATAAGGATGTGTCCCTTGTGCTAATGCCTCCATTTTCCAGTGTGGTGGGGGTAAATAGAGCTAAGGGGCTGTCAAAGGCTCTCAGCAAGGGTGCCCAACTATACGCACCCAGCTCCACCATTCATAAAAGCCGCACAACTTCTATGAATGAAACAGATCTATGAATGGAGGGGGCGGACCTTTCAATCATCTGCCCATCCTATTCAAAGATTGCTTTCTACTCATAGAAGTTACAGTACAGCCACTATGAATATCAGAGCTGGGCATTGTCAGAAACTTTTAATGAGCCGGCGACAGCTCTTAGTTCTATTAACCCCTGCTGCACCAGATTACAGCGGAGGGTTGAATGGCCAAAAATAATTTCTCCTAATAGAAAAGGCATCAGCACAAGGACACATACTACATCTAGGGGGAGAGGAGAAGCAGGTTTAGTTACTTGATCCTGCATGTGTCTTGTGGGCAGGCGACACTCCCGCACAATCCAGTAGTGGACTGCCCCTTGTCATCTTTACATCCAGAGCAGGGCTATGGACCCTGCTCTGCTCTTGATAACCAGAGCGGTGGAGCATTGGGTGCAGATGCTGTGGAGAGGAGGATTGGGTCAGTATATTCTCCCCCCCAACCTACATATAAAACGAGCAATTAATCCTTGCAGTAAAGGCACAGCTCCACTGCAAAGGGAGATAATTTTCATTCTACTTGGAGTTGGGCTTTAAGTATTTCTGGCATAAATGATTGACGCATATATAAAAACACAATCAGTAAATTTCAAGCTTTTAACATGTTAATGTAATTTCAAAAGAAATTAACATTTTTTAAATCTCATTAAAATATCTAAGCAAGCACTTCCTGTTATAGGGTGACGACCCAGTCACACAAGCTTGCTCCTTATAAAAAGGAACTCATTATGAATTGTTTTTTGTTTTTTTAAATGATCGTGGTTTATGATACAAAGTAGAAAACAAAATGGAATTCTGTTATCAGTTACACAAAAACGTTGGAGATGAGATATACAAAGGCAAGAGTAGAAATCCAAATTGATGTTTATTGTACATGTGGCAAACTTAAAAAACAAAAAACAAAAAAATTACATAAAAGGTTTGTTGCACCAGTCAGTTGCCAGTCAGACTTTACTTTGATCCTGTAGACAGCAGAGCAATAAGACCTGAAGAAACACTTATTGACAAAATATAATTTCTGAGAGGGGGAAATTTAAGGAAACTAATTCAATAACATACATGAAAAGCAAACAAACAAAAACACCACCACACACAAAAACTGCTATTACACTGCTGACAAAATGCAAACCTATAATTCATTTGCATATGTGAAATATTTTATAATTTCATACATATTTTTCTACATTTATATTTCTATTGCACATTTCAAAAATAAAAGAATGCCCCTCCCAGCCAGAAAAAAAAGTGCATGTGGCACTCCCATTTAGATCTGCACTGTCATTTGGAAATTGGTTGGCACATTGGTATGTGATCCGTAGCTCCACCCCTGGCTGAAGCTCAAAATATGGGCGTTTCCATAGTAAAGCCTTGGAGCCCCAGCCCCCGTTCCTCTGTGCGCTTCTATTGCAGAGTAATGTGCCTATGGATTACATGACTGGAGGCACAAACATCAGGTCAACATACAAGACTAGCAGTGCAAATTGATTCACTGTACTGTGTTATGTACTGTACACTCAAACACAATCCGAGTCTGCTCCCTCTGCCAGTGTGCAGCCTCACTTCAGTTCCAACTCAGCTCCTCTTCTTCATTCCCCTCCTAGCTGCGTGTCTCTCCTCTGCTCACCCCAGCAGCTGTACGCTTGGGCAAGAGCCTGCACCCAGCTCTAAAACATTTAGGCTCCTTTCACACCTCATATAGCAGAAACGCATGTTCCAGCTCTTTTTTCATGCACGTTGTTTGTGCATTACACATAGTGCAGCCCATTTACTTTAGGCCCCATTCATATTTCGTGTAGTGTGAAAGCTAATCCCATTTGGGGTGCCATTAACAATTAATGGCACCACAAGCACAATGCATGTTTCCTGTGCATTTTTATTCATGTGACAAATACACCAAAGAAGATCAAGAACCTTTTCTGGTGTGGAGCTCTGGGCTTTTGATGTGCATCTGCTAACAGTGTTTGGTGGCACCATTAACAATGAATGGCACCGCAAGTATGTTTGCATAATTTCCAATCCAATCGTGCATTCTGAAAAGTCAAGTGCGAGTGCGGCCTAACTCTACGCTCTCTCTGACAGCCACACCAGCTACATGAGTGAATGAGTGGTGCAGCGAGGAACTACAAGTCCCAGTGCTGTTTATGCACTTTTCTTAGACATAGGGCAGGAGGAATTTCATGTACACAGCAGCCTCACGCTGGCAGGCTCCCTTTCCCTTGCTATGGTGAGTGACAGAGCTGATCTCCAGTGGCTCCTGCTGGCAGAGATGAGAGCTGTTACTCACACATCCACCTCCTTTGATCCATGAAGATGGGAGTGGGGGTAGCTGCTCAAAGACAGCATGGATTCGAATGGGATTAAAGTGTGCTGTGCACTGGATCCCTGGGGTTAAATGATTTAGAATACTTCAATAATATTTTTCAAATAAAATTACTATGCTTATATATTTCTAGTGTAGATTTATAAAACCTCACTCCTAGAAGAGCAGAAGAAAAAAAATAAATAAAAATATAGTACTTTAGACGTTCGTTATATAATGTGTAGTAAACCAAGCAAATATGTTCTGGCAAAAGATTCAGTCATGGATAGCCTCAGATGAAAAATCACATCAAAATCCCAGTGGGATATTGGTGTACTCCGTTTACCTCTCTACCACTCAGCACATCACTAATTTACTAACCAACATATCAGCCTGGATGTCACACTATTTCCTCAAACTCAATCTATCCAAAGCAGAGCTCATAATTCCTCCACTACATGCCCCTTACTCTGACTTCGATATCAATGACACAACTATCAACCGGTCTCCAAATGCCAGGGTGCTAGGTGTAATACTGGACTCTGAACTCTCTTTTCAGCCCAACATCCAACATTTCCAAAATACATCACATAGCTCCTAATCCTTTCCCTTGTCATCTCTCTCCTCATTGGCTTGACCTTTACATAGGCTATCCCCCTTCAGTCCAACATAAATGCAGCTGCCAGGTTCATCCATTTTACCAAAAGCTCAGTGTCTGTTGGAGAGGCTTCTGCTCACCCAACGAATTACATTCAAAATAATATTAACAAAAACTTACAAAGCCATCCACAACATCACGAACATATCTCTCACACACACACACACACACACACACACACACACACACGTCAGGTGCTAGCCCGACTCGCATGCTGTGTATCAAAGTAAAAATTCCGGATGGCTACACTTCCAATTTTTTTTATTGAAGCTTCATATGACGACAAGTGGTTAACAGATGGAGCAGGGGACAAAGTGGTAGACACGTTTTGCATGATTATTAATGACTAACCAATTGTCATATGAAGCTTCAATAAAAAGGATTATTGGAAGCGCAGTCGTACAGAATTTTTGCTTTATGATCATCTCACTATATCCTACTCTGTCCATGTTTATGCGATTGCTGAAAACCCTTCTCTTCAGGGAAGCCCAACCTTCCTCTACCACCAAATATCCATTTGTATCCTCTCCATCAGCTCATCCCCCAGAGTTATCATTTGTATCACTTGGCACTCCCTTTTAGATTGAATGCTGTAACAAGCAGTGCCCTCCAATTCCTCCACATTGAACTGTATTGTCTGCCCTCAGGTTGTGGGTAAACTGCTGGCGCTATTTAAACCCTGAAAAAAAAAAATAAAACCAAAAAAAACACAACCACACACAAAAAAAAAAAAAAAAAAAAAAAAAAAAAAACAAACCCTCCCCCCCCCCTAGAAAAAGGATACACTGTTGGGTTTAAGTTTTTCAGTATAAAGAAGGAAGCAACAAGGACCACAACCAGGAAGAGTGCGTTGTTGTAGAAGATGGAGAAGGTGGTGGCTTCATAGTCAGCAACTTCATTTTTCTTCCAAAGAATCCTGAATCAAATAAAACAATTTCTTAAAAACGTTTGTTCACATTTGATAGCATCATAAAAAAAAAAATCATTACCACATGGTAGACATAATTGTAGCATTATTGGCAGATTTAGAAAGGAAAAAAAAAAAAAAAAATAAAAAACACCCCAAAGGTGTACATGAGCACATGTATCAAAACGCACATATTCTGTTTCTTGAGATTTCGAAAGCTTGTTCCTTCTTGGTACATGATGAAGTCACTAATCCCATCCTATGCATTTCATCACTAGAAGCATCATTCAGAACATCCTCATGACACACACTTTCAGATTACTAGCGGTAATGCTTTACAAATTAGTTCTACTGCATCAGAACAGATGTCATCCCCATGGCAACAACAGTGTTTTTTAATTAGCACCACCCATCATCCAAGCAGCAACGTAAAAAACATTCTCACACAGGTGAACATTTTTGGGGTTTAGTTCTCCTTTAACAGAATTTTAGCAGGATAATGTACTTTGATGCCTTCAGTTTTTCAGAATAAATTAATTGTAAACTAAAACCAGGGGTCGGCAACCCGTCAATCAAGAGCAGGTTATGGGTAGATCACGTTCCTTAGTTACAGACCCTGGAACCCGGGAAGGAGAGGCGGTGGGGCACCATTTAGTGGAACTGATGGGCTGTATTTTCCTCCTCGCCCTCCAGCATTCAGCTGCTGCATCGGTTTTACTGAATGCCAACCCTCCTCTCCAGGTTCTTCTCGTGTTGCCCAGTCCCCAGTGCACTCCCTTGGCCCCCCCGTCCATGCAGCACTGCCGGGCTCCCCTCCTCACCTCTCCTGCGGAGGAAGTGTCAGGATGAAGAGAAGGGAAGGGTACCAATCACTGACTGTTCAAAAAAAAAAGAAAAAAAAAGAAGAAGAAGTGTATATATGTATGTATTTATGTATATGCCAGACCTCCATCTATCACTTCTGAGACAATGAACAGTCATTTGCATTGTTTTTTTTTTAGTGGGGGATAGAACTTAGTTGGGGGAAGGAAATATGGGATGCCCACCATAGAACGATTGCTCTGCCATAATATTTACACAGTAAGGTTGAGCCGTGAGGTACTGATGTACACATAATATCTACAGTCACTTCCCCTGCATAACACCATGCAGACTATTACTCCTCCTCTGCATATCTCCCGCAGACTGTTGCTCCCAGGACTTCCACCCTCCTGCACAAATTTCCACTGTAGATCATTACTCTTCCTGCCACATCATCATCTTCACTGACAAAAGAGACCACTCTGAACAGTCTCAGTTGCTGGCTAGAATTGGTTGCACTGTTACTAGGCCAGAGGTCTGCAGTACCTCTCCCAGGCAGCCTAGTAATTTAGTAAGATGTGTTTGCAAGTCCGGCATGCAAATCCTGTGCCCTCAGGCCACAGCGATTTGACACTCTCCCCACAGTCTCTCCTCTGGTCTTGCACCCAATTCCCCTGACATGATTAATCTAGAACTCCACAAACCACCTTCTGCCCCGAGTCCATGATAGAGAACTTTAATTGGACATACATTCCGGCAGCTTCTCCAACCACTCTGTTCCAGAACACCTAATCCATGACCGTGTAAGGATGAAGCTCCAGTTGGTGATTGGTCAGGACTCCTCACATGAGCTGCTTGCCACTCCAGAACATTCTCCCTGGAAGCAGGGGAGACGCCTCAGAACTAGAGCGCAGGTGGTCACACCCACTGCTGCACTAACCACCCCTTGCCCCAGATAAAAACAAGCAGGTCATATACACACACACACACACACACACACACACACCCTCTTTTTTCAGATTCTGGTCCCCTAAAGCAGATTACACAGCACGGTGCTTGTGCTGTATAATTTGCCCCCCTCTAAATTGTAACAATAAAAAAAACCTCCCTGATCCTGCCACTTCCTGTATGTCCTCTCTATACTGACCACGATAACCAGGGCTCAGCCCTGTCCACTGTAGTCAAAGTACGTCCCTCACTCATACGTAGCTGTCCTCTCTGTCTCTCACCCCCTCCATGGCTTCCAGATTCCGATAAGCCGCCCGCAGACCCCCACAACCACCGGCCAGGGTTGTGGGGATGAGGCCCTTGTCCTCATCAACATGGGGACAAGGTGTTTTGGGGGGCTACCCTAAAGCACCCTCCCAATGTTGAGGGCATGTGGCCTGGTATGGTTCAGGAGGGGGGGGGGCGCGCACTCTCGTCCCCCCCTCTTTTCCTGCGGCCTGCCAGGTTGCGTGCTCGGATAAGGGTCTGGTATGGATTTTTGGGGGGACCCCACGCCGGGGTTTTTTTTGGCGCGGGGTTCCCCTTAAAATCCATACCAGACCTGAAGGGTCAGGTATGGAGTTTAGGGGGAACCCCACATCATTTTTTTAAAAAATTTTGGCCGGGGTTCCCCTTAATAACCATACCAGACCTGAAGGGCCTGGTATGGAATTTAGGGGGACTCCCACGTCATTTTTTTTTTAAATTTTGGTTCAGGGTTTCCCTGTGTTGAATTCCCATGCCGTTTAATCAATGAACTTCTATGTGTATTGTCGGCAATGCAATAGCCGCGGGTAGTTTTAAATGGAATTTTTCCTTCGAAATGTCATTTTGCTGTCAGACTGTTCTAAACACGGGAAACATGCGCCCCTTTACAGGCATACTATAGACACCCCGAGGTACGAAATTTAAAGGGATATTACACTTTTATTGTTTGACTTTAAGCATTATTAAAATCACTGCTCCTGAAAAAACGGCCGTTTTTAAAACTTTTTTTTGCATTGATCCATGTCCCCTGGGGCAGGACCCGGGTCCCCAAACACTTTTTATGACAATAATTTGCATATAAGCCTTTAATATTAGCACTTTTGATTGTTCGAGCGAACTTTTTTCCTGTTCGCATGTTCTGGTGCGAACCGAACAGGGGGGTGTTCGGCTCATCATATATATATATATATATATATATATATATATATATATATATATATATATATATATATATATATATATATATATATATATATATATATATATATATATATATATATATATACACACACACACACACACAACCGTTCAAAAGTTTGGGGTCACCCAAACAATTTTGTGTTTTCCATGAAAAGTCACACTTATTCACCACCATACGTTGTGAAATGAATAGAAAATAGAGTCAAGACATTGACAAGGTTAGAAATAATGATTTGTATTTGAAATAACATTGTTTTTACATCAAACTTTGCTTTCATCAAAGAATCCTCCTTTTGCAGCAATTACAGCATTGCACACCTTTGGCATTCTAGCTGTTAATTTATTGAGGTAAGCTGGAGAAATTGCACCCCACGCTTCTAGAAGCAGCTCCCACAAGTTGGATTGGTTGGATGGGCACTTCTGGCGTACCATACGGTCAAGCTGCTCCCACAACAGCTCAATGGGGTTCAGATCTGGTGACTGTGCTGGCCACTCCATTACCGATAGAATACCAGCTGCCTGCTTCTGCTGTAAATAGTTCTTGCACAATTTGGAGGTGTGTTTAGGGTCATTGTCCTGTTGTAGGATGAAATTGGCTCCAATCAAGCGCTGTCCACTGGGTATGGCATGGCGTTGCAAAATGGAGTGATAGCCTTCCTTATTCAGAATCCCTTTTACCCTGTACAAAGCTCCCACCTTACCAGCACCAAAGCAACCCCAGACCATCACATTACCTCCACCATGCTTAACAGATGGCGTCAGGCATTCTTCCAGCATCTTTTCATTTGTTCTGCGTCTCACAAACGTTCTTCTTTGTGATCCAAACACCTCAAACTTGGATTCATCCGTCCACAACACTTTTTTCCAGTCTTCCTCTGTCCAATGTCTGTGTTCTTTTGCCCATCTTAATCTTTTTCTTTTATTGGCCAGTCTCAGATATGGCTTTTTCTTTGCCACTCTGCCCTAAAGCCCAAAATCCTGCAGCCGCCTCTTCACTGTAGATGTTGACACTGGTGTTTTGCGGGTACTATTTAATGAAGATGCCAGTTGGGGACCTGTGAGGCATCTGTTTCTCAAACTAGAGACTCTAATGTGCTTATCTTCTTGCTTAGTTGTGCAACGCGGCCTCCCACTTCTTTTTCTACTCTGGTTAGAGCCTGTTTGTGCTGTCCTCTGAAGGGAGTAGTACACACCGTTGTAGGAAATCTTCAATTTCTTTGCAATTTCTCGCATGGAATAGCCTTCATTTCTAAGAACAAGAATAGACTGTCGAGTTTCAGATGAAAGTTCTCTTTTTCTGGCCATTTTGAGCGTTTAATTGACCCCACAAATGTGATGCTCCAGAAACTCAATCTGCTCACAGGAAGGTCAGTTTTGTAGCTTCTGGAAGGAGCTAGACTGTTTTTAGATGTGTGAACATGATTGCACAAGGGTTTGCTAATCATCAATTAGCCTTCGGAGCCAATGAGCAAACACATTGTACCATTAGAACACTGGAGTGATAGTTGCTGGAAATGGGCCTCTATACACCTATGTAGATATTGCACCAAAAACTAGACATTTGCAGTTAGAATAGTCATTTACCACATTAGCAATGTATAGAGTATATTTGTTTAAAGTTAGGACTAGTTTAAAGTTAGCTTCATTTAAAAGTACAGTGCTTTTCCTTCAAAAATAAGGACATTTCAATGTGACCCCAAACTTTTGAACGGTAGTGTATATATATATATTATACATACATACATACATATACATACACACACACACACCTATATAGAATATAAATCAATTTTGTATCATTCCTACAAACTTCCCTCTCAATTTGAATCCCTCTAATTTCTTAAAAGCCTAGACTCACTTTTTTTTTTTTTAATATTATTCCTATTTAACTACTTCAATACCAGGCACTTATCCCCCTTCCTGCCCAAGCCAATTTTCAGCTTTCTGCACTGTCGCTGTTTAAATGACAATTGCGCGGTCATACAACACTGTACCCAAACAGAATTTTTATCATTTTGTTCCCAAAAATAGAGCTTTCTTTTGGTGGCATTTGATCACTTCTGCGGTTTTTATTTTTTGCTAAACATAAAAAAAAAAAAAGACCGAAAATGTTGAAAAAAATAAATAAATAAAAGTTTTGCTTTTGTTTCTGTTATAAACTTTTGTAAATAAGTTTTCGCTTTCACCAATAAGGCGGCACCAATGAGTGGGCACCGACGACGGGCACTGGTAGGCAGCACTGATGGTAATTGATAGGCGGCACTGGTGAGCACTGATAGGCGACACTGATAGGCTGCAAAGATGGGTACTGATGGGTGGCACTGATACGTAGCACTGATAGGCATCCCTGGTGGCACTGGCAGTGGTAGGCATTGTGATTGGCAGCTGCCTGGGCACAGATTTGGATTTCCCTGGGGGTCTAGGGGGGGGGGGGGAGCATGCCTGGTGGTCCAGTGTGGATGGCCATCCTGAGTGGCACGATGGTGGTCCTGAGGGGGGGTAGGGGCTGTGCTGATAATCAGCACAGACCCCCCCCCCCCCCCCCCCCCCCCGTCAGGAGAGCAGCCGATCGGTTCTCTTCTACTCGCATCTCTCAGACGCGAGTGAGGAAAAGCCAATCACCGGCTCTTCCTGTTTACATCGTGATCCGCCGTGATTGGACACGGCTGATCACATGGTAAAGAGTCTCCGGCAAGAGACTCTTTACCTAGATCGGAATTGCGGTGTGTCAGATTGACACACACAACGATCGCCGCGATGCAAGCCCCCGGGGGGTGCGCAGTGGCTTAATATCCTGAAAACGTCATATGACGTCAGGTTATTGAAACCAATTTGCTGCCGTCATTTTGCTATATGGCGGGCGGCAAGTGGTTAAACATTACTTCAATTCTTTGACCCAATTGTCTTGTTGTGCACCCTATATATTATAACCCAAATGAGCACACCAGTAGAGGAAAAAAAAAAAAAAAAAAAAAAGAGAAGAGGTTACATGGCTGGCACCACACAGTAGACAAAAACAGTTAAATTTCTGTTTTCCATTACTACTCATAGTAATCCTTTGCTTTACTGGTGGGTCTGTCACATGGTTGACCAGTTTTGTTGAGTTCTCAAAAGATGAAGCCTTTCTATAGATAACCCAGATACCATTACCTTATGCCTCAGTAAAGCTGAATATAAAAATATGTTAGCTGATGTTCTCTTTACCTCTCATCCTTTTCCTTACGGGACATCTTCCTATTGTCAGCCTCAGACAGCTTGCGGGTCACTTCTCTGGAGACAGCATCCTCTCGTTTCTGTGCCACCCTGTGCCAAAAGGAAATTCAAAGCAAATTTAAAAAACAAAAATCAATCATTACATGTCTTGTTAAACAGCACAATGGAACTAGACTTTCTCTGATTTAGTGAAAGTAATCAGATCAATGTGTACATTTTAAAAACCTTGTTTGTTATGTATAGTTTGTGAATGCATACTGTATGTACATGAGGGTAACCATATTTGCTCATTATATGTGCAGGTTCTATTTCCTGCAATTTCATTGCTTTACAGTCTGCTCTAGGTCCTGAAAAAAAAAAAAAAAAATGCATGTGACTGTTAATTCAGTTACTAGAGAAGGAATTTAGAGTGATTGCAGTGCTCTGGATATGGAAGCTACAAAGTGTGAGCATTAATACGAAGTAACCCTGTGCCCTCCCCCTTTCAAAGAGAAGTCACTGCCAATTGGTAGCCACAACTTGTTTAACAATAATGAAGCAGCTGGATCAGCAAGGCTGGCAAATGCCATTTTTGGAAAATTAACAATGGCAGGATACAGGATTTTATAATATCAGCTGCCAACTCTGTAGCGTTTATGGTTATTCTAACTTTACTACATGAGTGACTGACCTGCAAGAAAAGAAATAAGACTTTCAAGACTTTATTGGATGCATGCTTCTTCAGGATCACCTGTACTTCTGTTTACAAGGCTGAAAGAAGAACTTCATCCCCACTAAATTATTTTTTTTTAGTTTTAAAACCCCTCTTCGCTGGCTTGCTGGTTTGTCCACAAATCCATAATCACACACCCAGCAAACCCATCATTGCTCTGTCAATCCTCAACAGGTCCAGCTCTGCCATCTTCTCCTCTGACATCAGGAGCAAGCTGTCTCTTCACGGTTTTAATAGCCAATCCCCGGATGACAAGCATGCATGGCATCAACAAAGGGCTGGCTGCAAGAAGCAACAGATGTCTCTCGGATAAATGTTTGTGCATTGCTTTTCACATAACTGATCTGAAACCTCCTGGGATGCATGACAAAAAGTATCCCAGGTTGCTGTGGGTTACGTCATTTCAGCCTAGGCAGGAAATCTGGAAGGGGTGTTGGTGGATCTTTAAAAAATGAAAAAAAAAAAAAAATAAATAAAATACTTACTTGTGTTTGAGAACAAATTTCACATTCTTATAGGCAAAGGCCACAAGGTATGTGCTGACAAGGGTCATGACACTGTACAGGACAGCTGATTGCACCAGATCCATGTGCCAAATTCTCCAGTACAACCCTGCAATAGAAAAATAAAGAGAACATTGCTCAGGCAGACATTACACACAATAACAAACCATCACCAGAACCACAAGCTATAGAAAGATCAGTGACAGATGATGAGAGTATGTGTTCCTGAAAACAACTCAGTGGTGCCCAGGAGGCTGGATATAAACTAAGGATCCGTATGTCTCAATACACAGAAGTGATCAGTGAAGGGTACTGCCTACAATTGGCCGCCCCTAGGTAGAGTGCAGACAGCTCAAAGAACTCCTAGGGAAACCTCAATACTCATAAGTTGCTACAATAGGCTCAGTTCACAAGGTTAACACAACCAGATAAGGAACCTTAAGGCGCCTTTCACACGGACGGCTATTCTGCCGCAGTTAAAAGCATATTTTTTTTCCTGTGAACTTTAAGACTCCAGGCACTGCGATCAGCTGCATTTGCACAGTGCGATTAGCTGCGGTCGCGTTTAGCTGCGGTTTGCCAATTCCATGGCAACCCGACAGGGTATCGACTCGCACTGTTTGGTATGTATCTTGAGGGGTAACTCCACGCCAAATTTTGAATAAAAAAAAAAATGTCGTGGGTTCCCCCGCAGGGGCATACCAGGCCCTTCATTCTGGCATGGATTTTAAGAGGAACCCTTACGCCGAAAAAACGGCGTGGGGTCCCCCCAAAATACCAGACCCTAATCCAAGCACGCAGCCCGGTCGGTCAGGAAAGGGGGTGGGGACGGGCGAGCCCCCCCCCCCCCCCCCGAGCCGTACCAGGCCGTATGCCCTCAACATGGGGGGTGGGTGCTTTGGGGGAGAGGGCGCCATGTGGGCCCCCCACCCCAAAGCACCTTGTCCCCATGTTGATGAGACCCTGGCCGTTGGTTGTCGGGGTCTGCGGGCAGAGGGCTTATCGGAATCAGGGAGCCCCCTTCAATAAGGGGGCCCCCAGATACCGGCCCCCACCCTATGTGAATGAGTATGGGGTACATGGTACCCCTACCCATTCACCTAGTGAAAAAGTGTCAAAAAAAAAAAAAAAAAAAAAAAAAAACACACTACACAGGTTTTTAAAGTATTTTATTAGACAGCTCTGGGGGTTTTCTTCCGGCTTCGGGGACCTTCTTCCAGCTTCGGGGGTCCCTCCGGTTCTTCTCCGTGCTCTCCGGGTCTTCTGCCAGGCTCCTCCGCTATCTTCTTTTGCTAGCGGAAGAGCCCGGTCTTCTGCCTTCTTCCCTCTTCTCTTCTTCCGATGTTGACACAACGCTCTCTCCGGCTGGAATGCACTCTGGGTGCTCCGCTCTGACTTATATAGGCGGTGACTCCGCCCCTTATGCCATCACAGTCCCTGGGCATGCTGGGACTGTGACGTTGTAGGGGGCGTGGTCAACATCACCCGGTGACTACGCCCCCTACAACGTCACAGTCCCAGCATGCCCAGGGACTGACGGCATAAGGTGCGGGGTCACCGCCTATATAAGTCAGAGCGGAGCACCCAGAGTGCATTCCAGCCGGAGAGAGCGTCGTGTCAACATCGGAAGAAGAGAAGAGGGAAGAAGGCAGAAGGCAGCAGACCGGGCTCTTCCGCTAGCAAAAGAGCAGAAGATAGCGGAGGAGCCCGGCAGAAGACCCGGAGAAGAACCCCGAAGTCGGAAGAAGACCCCCGAAGCTGTCTAATAAAATACTTTAAAAAACTGTGTAGTGTTTTTTTTTTATTGACACTTTTTCACTAGGTGGATGGGTAGGGGTACCATGTACCCCATACTCATTCACATAGGGTGGGGGGCCGGGATCTGGGGGCCCCCTTATTAAAGGGGGCTCCCGGATTCCGATAAGCCTTCCGCCTGCAGACCCGACAACCAACGGCCAGGGTTGTCGGGAAGAGGCCCTTGTCCTCATCAACATGGGGACAAGGTGCTTTGGGGTGGGGAGCCCCCTCCCCCAAAGCACCCACCCCCCCATGTTGAGGGCATGCGGCCTGGTACGGCTCGGGGGGGGGGGGGGGGCGCGCTCGCCCATCCCCACCCCCTTTCCTGAGCGACCGGGCTGCGTGCTCAGAAAAGGGTCTGGTATGGATTCTGGGGGGACCCCACGACGTTTTTTCGGCATAGGGGTTCCTCCTAAAATCCATACCAGACCGAAGGGCCTGGTATGCTCCTGCGGGGGAACCCACGCCATTTTTTTATTCAAAATTTGGCGTGGAGTTCCCCCTCAAGATTCATACCAAACAGTGCCGGGCATTGGCAGGGATCCGAGTCGGATCCCCATACTTGTCGCTCATTGGGAAAGGAAAAATCATTTTTCCTTTCCCGATGAGCAGCTCGGCGCTGTTATACGCAGCTGACAGTGCATTGCGATTACGTGCGGATAGCTGCGCTAAATCGCTCCTGGAAGCAGTCAATTATATTTTTTCTATCCGCACAGAACCGCATGTATCTAATGCGCAGCTAAACGCAGTGCGTGAATGGGGCCATAGGAAAGCATTGTGTGCTTTTAGCTGCGGTAGAAAATGCGCAGCTAAAAGCACCATTCTATCCGTCCATGTGAAAGGGGCCTAATTTTCAGCGATTAAATTTGAAGTTGGGGACAATAAATATCTTTATCCCTGTGTAAATGCTTTGGGTATTGAAGTAAATTGGAGGCATTTATCAACTCTGAAACAGCTGTGCATAGCATTATTCAGTAAGGCACCATTCACATGGTGCGGATTTCTGCTCCAAGCAGTAGTGGATCAACTCACAGATCCCCTGCTGAGTGGCCAAACGACACTTCTGTGTCTGCTCAGATATTGCAGTGCAGCCACAGACAGAGCCCACTCTGCTCTATGGGCAGCTGAGAGTAAATGGACTCTGCTGTCTGTTTACACCCACCTGTCCAAAGGAATGCATGGACACAATCTCAAAACGCAGGTTTAGATGCCATTATGTTCAATGCGCATAAAACATGGTGTGGCGTTGCTGCGATTTATTGTGTGACAAATTGCATTGCGTGAAGCTCATCTGTCAAAAAGGAGCAGGGGCTTCTTCTGGGCAACATGCTTCACACGATGCAATTTGGCTCGACAATCGCAGCAAAACCGCACCATATTTTAGGTACCATTGAAAAGAATGGAGCCTGAACCTGGGTTTTGCAATCACAGTGCGTTTTGAGATTGCGGGCAGTAGTTCTGCTGTGATTCCCAAAATGCCCAAGGGGTGAAATAAGCCAAAAAGACAGGTTCACCTTTTGTAACATGTTACACCTATATACAGGGTGTAACATGTTACAGATGGATCAGTCCCTGCACCCCTCCTCGAGTCACCCGAGATAGTCTCTCCCAGCTCGCAATCTAAAAAAACACCCCAGTACTGTGAATGTGAAAAACTACAAGTAGTCTGCTTGTAGTTCTCAATGAGCTACCAGGGTGCTGTTGATCACTCTAGGGCAGGGATATGCAAGTAGCGGACCTCATGGGACTTGCAGAACTACAAGTCCCATGAGGCATAGCAAGACTCCAATAGCCACAAGCATGACACCCAGAGGCATGATGGGACTTGTAGTTTTGCAACAGCTGGAGGTCCGCTAATTGCATATCTCTGCTTTAGGTAGTTTATTGAGTTTCCAGTCATTCAGTAACTATCTGCATTAGAGGTACGGGCACACAGCTACACAGACAGTCTGCAGGAGTCCTGCATTACACTCACAATCTGCTGATCAAAGATGCAATGCTTTACAAGCACATGCATTTTTTTTTTTACTAAAACACCTGTCAAATCACATTTCGCTGCAATGTAAATGAGGGCTCAATGCCGGCAATCGTTCTTGGTAAAAAGCCCTATTATTGGAGCTGCAGCTGACTGTTATACATCGATTGTACATAAACAGCCATTGCTTTGTTTTGGATGGAGGGGTAAGGCTCAGACCTTATACCATGTTTTTATGGCTGTCTGTGTCCCCATTGGGCAGTGTCACTCACTGTCACCCCTTGTCCTGGTGGTCATTGTCACAGAGACTACTAGTGATGGGCACATCCAAAGTTTTGTGTTGTCACCAGAACAGGACTAGAGGGAAAATCCTCCAATGGGGACACTATGGAGAGATGTCCACTTCCTTCCCATTGTGTCTTTGTGACAGGAAGTGAAGGTAAATCTCCCCAAGTAGAACAAACCAGAATCTATCCCCTAACACTACCCATGGCTTTAGATGTATGTCAGCGGTGGCATCTCTCCTCCAATCAGCCCACACACAGAGGGAAGCCGATGACATACAGGGGGGGGGAGCGCGCACACATACAGGGGGGGGAGCGCGCACACATACAGGGGGGGGGGGGGGGGGGGGAGCGCGCACACATACAGGGGGGGGGGGGGGGGGGGGGGAGAGCGCGCACACATACGGGGGGGGGGGGGGGGGGGAGCGCGCACACATACGGGGGGGGGGGGGGAGCGCGCACACATACGGGGGGGGGGGGGGGAGCGCGCACACATACGGGGGGGGGGGGGGGAGCGCGCACACATACGGGGGGGGGGGGGGGAGCGCGCACACATACGGGGGGGGGGGGGAGCGCGCACACATACGGGGGGGGGGGGAGCGCGCACACACATACAGGGGGGGGGAGCGCGCACACATACAGGGGGGGGGGGGGAGCGCGCACACATACAGGGGGGGGGGGGAGCGCGCACACATACAGGGGGGGGGGGGGGGGGGAGCGCGCACACATACAGGGGGGGGGGGGGGGGAGCGCGCACACATACGGGGGGGGGGGGGGGGAGCGCGCACACATACGGGGGGGGGGGGGGGGGGAGCGCGCACACATACAGGGGGGGGGGGGGGGGAGCGCGCACACATACAGGGGGGGGGGAGCGCGCACACATACAGGGGGGGGGGGGAGCGCGCACACATACAGGGGGGGGGGAGCGCGCACACATACAGGGGGGGAGCGCGCACACATACAGGGGGGGGGGGAGCGCACACACATACAGGGGGGGGAGCGCACACACATACAGGGGGGGGGGAGCGCACACACATACAGGGGGGGGGGAGCGCACACACATACAGGGGGGGGAGCGCACACACATACAGGGGGGGGGGAGCGCACACACATACAGGGGGGGGGGAGCGCACACACATACAGGGGGGGGGAGCGCACACATACGGGGGGGGGGAGCGCATACATACGGGGGGGGGGAGCGCATACATACAGGGGGGGGGGAGCGCACACATACAGGGGGGGGGGAGCGCACACATACAGGGGGGGAGCGCACACATACAGGGGGGGGGGAGCGCACACATACAGGGGGGGGGGAGCGCACACATACAGGGGGGGGGGAGCGCACACATACAGGGGGGGGGGAGCGCACACATACAGGGGGGGGGGAGCGCACACATACAGGGGGGGGGGAGCGCACACATACAGGGGGGGGGGAGCGCACACATACAGGGGGGGGGAGCGCACACATACAGGGGGGGGAGCGCACACATACAGGGGGGGGAGCGCACACATACGGGGGGGAGAGCGCACACATACAGGGGGGGAGCGCACACATACAGGGGGGGAGCGCACACATACAGGGGGGGGGAAGCGCACACATACAGGGGGGGGGGAAGCGCACACATACAGGGGGGGGAGCGCACACATACAGGGGGGGAGCGCACACATACAGGGGGGGAGCGCACACATACAGGGGGGGGAGCGCACACATACAGGGGGGGAGCGCACACATACAGGGGGGGAGCGCACACATACAGGGGGGGAGCGCACACATACAGGGGGGGAGCGCACACATACAGGGGGGAGCGCACACATACAGGGGGGGAGCGCACACATACATGGGAGCGCAGTGCACCCCCCGCCACGTCTGCAGGATGATTGGGCTGTGAGGGAGGCCGGGCACACACTTACAGATGGGGATGGCGGACACGATAAAGGCGTTCCCATAGAAGAGTGCGGAGGATTTGGCGGACAGGTTACGGCTGAAGTCCTGCAGTAGTAGGTCCTCCTCGGACTGCTGCTTGTTGCTGCCTTTGGGAGCCATGGCCGGAGAGAAAGGAGGTACAGAGAGGAAAGCGACACGTCTTACACTGAATGACTCCCCTCGGTTTCCGTCAGCAAATACCTTCTACTGATTCGTCAGCATTAAGACACCGGAACCGGAAGTCCCGCACGAAGGGCGGAGGGAAACATTACTACGTATGCCAACCACAGCCATTTACTTCCGTACACCTGGGCCGGTGCTGGGGGCGTGGTTTGTGCTTGTCATTCACACTGATTTGGCCAGCTCTATTCATAGCATCAGATAGGAGAGGACATTGCTGCTCGGCATTCCAATGTGTCAAGCGGCCGGATGGCTACCAGATATTTACAATGAAATAAGGGGGCGATCTCCTGGCCCTGCCAACCCTTCATTCTTAATCAGTTAAGGACCAGAAGATTTTTCCTCTTAATGACCAGGCCATTTTTTGCGATACGGCACTGCAACGCTTTAACTGACAATTGCGCAGTCGTGCGATGTTTTACCCACACAAAAATGACGTCCTTTTTTCCCCACAAATAGAGCTTTCTTTTGGTGGTATTTGATCATCTCTGCAGGTCTTTATTTTTTGCGCTATAAACAAAAAAGTGTCAATTTGAAAAAAAAAAAATATTTTTTTTACTTTTTGCTATAATAAATATCCCCCCCCCCAAAAAAAATTCTTTATTAGTTTAGGCCAATATGTATTCTACATATTTTTGGTAAAAAAATTGCAATAAGCGTATATTGATTTATTTGCGCAAAATTTATAGCGTCTACGAAATAGGGGATAGATTTATGGCATTTTTATTTATTTATTTTTTTTATTAATAATGGCAGTTATCAGTGATTTTTAGTGGGACTGCAACATTGCAGTGGACAGATCGGACACTTTTGAATTTTATTTGGGACCATTGACATTTATACAATGATCAGTGCTATAAAAATGCACTGATTACTGTATACAGTTGTGCTCATAAGTTTACATACCCTGGCAAAATTTATGATTTCTTGGCCATTTTTCAGAGAATATGAATGATAACACAAAAACATTTCTTTCACTCATGGTTACTGTTTGGCTGAAGCCATTTATTATCAATCAACTGTTCTTACTCTTTTTAAATCATAATCACAACAGAAACTATCAAAATGACCCTGATCAAAAGTTTACACACCCTGGTGATTTTGACCTGATAACATGCACACAAGTTGACACAAAGGGATTTGAATGGCTATTAAAGGTAACAATCCTTACCTGTGATCTGTTTGCTTGTAATTAGTGTGTGTGTATAAAAGGTCAATGAGTTTCTGGACTCCTGACAGACCCTTGCATCTTTCATCCAGTGCTGCACTGACATTTCTGGATTCTGAGTCATGGGGAAAGCAAAAGAATTGTCAAAGGATCTGCGGGAAAAGGTAGTTGAACTGTATAAAACAGGAAAGGGATATAAAAAGATATCCAAGGAATTGAGAATGCCAATCAACAGTGTTCAAACTCTAATCAAGAAGTGGAAATGAGGGGTTCTGTTAAAACCAAACCATGGTCAGGTAGACCAACTAAAATTTCAGCCACAACTGCCAGGAAAATTGTTCGGGATGCAAAGAAAAACCCACAAATAACTTCACGTGAAATATAGGACTTGTGGTGTGGCTGTTTCAAGGGGACGTACTAAACTGCATATTGGGATGATGGGATGATTGGATTATTGGCTGCAATACTGAGAACTCTCACTATCCAATCATCCCAATATGCAGTTTAGTACGTCCCTGTTTCAAGGTGCACAATAAGGAGGCACTTGAAGAAAAATGGGCTGCATGGTCGAGTCACCAGAAGAAAGCCATTACTACGCAAATGCCACAAAGAATCCCGCTTACAATATGCCAAACAGCACATAGACAAGCAAACCTGGCACAAAGTCATTTGGAGTGATAAGACCAAAATTGAGCTTTTTGGCCACAACCATAAACGCTTCATTTGGAGAGGATTCAACAAGGCCTTTGATGAAAAGTACACCATTCCTACTGTGAAACACGGAGGTGGATCAATGATGTTTTGGGGATGTATGAGCTACAAAGGCACAGGAAATTTGGTCAAAATTGATGGCAAGATTAATTCAGTATGTTATCTAAAAATACTGGAGGAACATTTACATTCATCAGCCAGGAAGCTGCGCATAGGACGTCCATGGGCATTCCAACATGACAATGATCCAAAACACAAGGCCAAGTTGACCTGTCATTGGCTACAGCAGAATAAAGTGAAGGTTCTGGAGTGGCCATCTCAGTCTCCTGACCTCAATATCATTGAGCCACTCTGGGGAGATCTCAAATGTGCAGTTCATACAAGACAGCCCAAGAATTTACAGGAACTGGAGGCTTTTGCCAAGAGGAATGGGCAGCTTTACCATGTGAGAAGATAAAGAGCCTCATCCACAAATACCACAAAAGACTTTAAGCTGTCATTGATGTTAAAGGGGGCAATACACGGTATTAAGAACTGGGGTGTGTAAACTTTTGATCAGGGTCATTCGGATAGTTTCTGTTGTCATTATGATTTAAAAAGAGTAAACACAGTTGATTGATAATAAATGACTTCAGCCAAACACTAACCGTGAGTGAAATAAATGTTTTTGTGTTATCGTTCATATTCTCTGAAAAATGGCCTAGAAATTATAAATTATGCCAGGGTATGTAAACTTATGAATGCAACTGTAAATGTCACTGGCTAGGGGCAATCAAGGGGTTAAATGCGTTCCCTGGGAGGTGTTTCTAACTGTGGGGGATGTGACTGACTGGAGGAGGAGAGTGATCGCTGTTCCTAATCACTAGGAACAGACGATCACTCTCTACTCCCCTAACAGAACAAGAATCTGTTTGTTTACATTGACAGGTCTCCGTTCTGCCTCTCTATGGAGTGATTGCGCTTGGCAAGCGGACATCGTGGCCGCTGGCCACGTACATCAGTGCCCCCACCGTGCAGCGGGCACACGTGCGCCTGCTATAGCTGTTTAAAGGGCCGACGTACAGCTACAGCGATTTGCGGGAACAAGCCAACCTGCCGCAGTATAATGACGGCGGCTGGTCAGCAAGTGGTTAACACAGCTTGAAATAAGTGGTCACAGACTTTTCTAACACCAGACAAGACATAAAAGGCAAAGCCTTGGCCACTACCACCAGAGGAATGATGTGATTGCAATACACGTGCCCGGGCGAATTGTGGGTGTGATCAGATTGTAGTGGGAGGGGCCATAATAAACTATTCTTTACACTGACAGTGTGCCTGCAGGGTGTGCTGTATTAAAGAGAAGTTCCACCCAAAAGTGGAACTTCCACTTATCCGCCCCCCCCCCCCCCGTTGGTGCCACATTTGGCACCTTTTGAGGGGGGGAGTGGGTACCTGTTTCTGACAGGTCCCTGTCCCCACTTTCATCAGACCTCACCATGGCGAGGTACGTCAGAAGTCTTGCCCTCGACAGCCAATGGACACATCAGCTGCGGTCTTGACATTGCTGCACTCCAGGGCAGGTAAGTGTCCTAATATTAAAAGTCAGAAGCTACAGTATGTGATACAGTAGCTGCTGACTTTTAATTTTTCTGTTAAAGAAAACAATGAAGGAAATTCATCAGCATATGCTGGAAACATTGGGTGACCAGTGCCCATCATACTCAACAGTGAAGAAATGGTGTGCACATTTTTGCCCAAAGATTCTGGAGGACCCACCACCATCTCCTGAAAATGTTGATTGTGTGAATGACATGATTTTGGAAAATCTGCGAATTTCAATAAAAACATTTCTTGAGACTCTATAGATATCTAAGGAACGTGTGGGGTTCATATTTATGATCATTTGGAAATGCACAAGGTTTCAGCCAAGCGGTACCGAAATGTTTGACTGCTGACCAAAAATGTGAAAAGATCCAAGCTGACTTTGCAGCATTTTAAGGAATCAAGAGCTAATGTTTGGGTAAGGTTAGTAACTGTTGATAAAACATGGTTGCACCACTATGATCGTGAGACCAAATAACGGTCCTCACAGTGGCGGCACTCGGGTTTTCCATGGCTCAAAAAAATCAAGACCCAGAAGTCAGCAAGCAAACTCATGGCCACATTTTTTGGGGGTAAGAATGGCATTATACTATCAGACACTATTCAGAAGGGCTACGCAATTACTGCCGACTACAATTGTGACTTGCTGAACAAAGTACATGTGGCACTGATAGAAAAGCTGCGGAAAGGTGTGCTGTTTCTGCGGGACAATGCACCCTCGCACGTGGCAGACAAAACAGTGGCTGCTGTGAAGGATTTAGCATACCTCCCAACATTTTGAGATGGGAATGAGGGGCACCTACTAGCAAATGTATGTAGGCATAGGACACGCCCCTTAAAGGAGAATTAACCAAAAAAAAGGTTAATTAAATCCACAAGGGACTTTTTTAACCACTACTATTAGACCTTCCATTCCATTAAACCTTCCATTCAATTTAGAATTTGAATGAAAGGTTTAGCACTGGGAAACACTTTTTGAAAGATAAAAGGTGCATTTTATATACAACTATATGGATCAGACCAAAATGAGGGACAAATGAGGAGGAAAGAGGGACAGAGGGACATTGTTCCAAATCAGGGACAGTCCCTCGAAATCAGGGACAGTTGGGAGCTATGGATTTAGGGTTTCAGTCAATAGACCGACCACCTTATTCACCAGATCTTGCTCCATTTGACTATAACCTATTTCCTAATCTTAAAAAGACACTGACATTTTGGACAGATTCAGAGGACACAAAGGCAAACAGAGCACTCTTTAGCACTTCTTTGTTTAACCACTTCAATACCACGCTATAGCTGAAAGACGGCTACAGCGTGGTCATCCAGTTCTGGGAGGGCGTTCATGGACATCCTTCTCGAACCTTGCCCCCTGCGCAAATCACTCTGTGACTGGGTGCGATCACAGATTGGGGTAAAGGAACAATCACAGCTGCCCTTTACCATATGATCAGTCGCAGCTGATCACATGTAAACAGACTTGCTGGTTATGGGCAGTCCTTTACTCTGTGTGGGGAAAGGAGAGCCGATAACTGGCAAAGCTGTCAGCACACTGTTGATAAACAGGGCACTGATCCTGATGATCAATGCATCCTTATCAGTGCCACCTCATCAGTGCAGCCTCATCAGCACACATCAGTGAAGAAGAAAAATTACTTATTTGCAGATATATATAACAGAACTAAGACGTTTTTTCCCCAAAATTTTCAGTCTTTTTTTTTGTTTGTTTAGCAGAAAATAAAAAAAAAATCCAGTGGTGATTAAATACCACCAAAAGAAAGCTCCATCTGTCTCAAAGAAATGATAAAAATTTTATTTGGGTGCAGTGTTGCATGACCACGCAATTATCATTCAAAGTGCGACAGTGTTGAAAGCTGAAAATTGGCCAGGGCAAGAAGGGGGCGAAAGTGCACGGTATTGAAGTAATTCAACTTTTTTCTATATCAAGGAGAAAAGTATGCAATATATCTTCTTCTCCATTCAAGAGGAGTAAAAAACACAGGGATGGGCTGGACAATGACTTATCACTGTGAAAGCCAATCAGAGGATCGGAAACTGGGCCTCCTGGTTCCTGATCATTAGTCTTTACTAAAGATCCATCATAAGGCTGCATATATGTGTACAGTCAGCAGGAAGGGGTTAAATAAAACCTGAGACTATGCTGCTAAGGCTCAAGAGTGTGTTTTAATGTGAAAAGCATTATTTACTTTTTTTAATAGTGTGACATTTCATGTACTTCTATGCACTACAGCGTGAGGGTGAACAAGGCACATAGAAAATAATTGTTTTCTGTGTGCCCTCGCGGTTTTCTAGATTGAACAAGACCTTACTGTTTGTTTGCAAACTTGTTTTCTTTTTTCATTTATTTAGTTTGTATGCCATTATTTTTGAAAAAAAAAAAAAAAGATGCCGAATTCAAATAAAAAAACTAAAATTTAATAGCCTCTATATTTTTCTCATTACAGTTTCTTTTAAGGGGTCTTCAAGCTATATATAAACATCACTTTTTCTCTGTGCAATAACTATGTATTTATGTGCAGTTCAACTGACATCTGGTGGTCAAACAGTCTGTGCACAGTGACTACAGCTGGCTATTTTATGAATCATACCTACATTAATTAAAACAAATACCTGGAAATCCAGGTTTTAAAAAAAAAAAAACTCAAAATAATTGTATATTGATTGGTTTGCCTGAAAGTTATAGCACTTACAAACTATGGCATGTATACTGTAATTTTTATGTTTTTATACTACTAATGGCGATGATTAGCAACATATAATGGAACTGCGATAGTGCAGCGGGCAATCTCACACTTTCTGACACTGGGGGGGAACTAACTGCCACTGACATCACTAGTGACATTAACCACTTAAGCCCTGGATCATTTGGCTGGCCAAAGACCAGTGCACTTTTTGCGATTCGGCACTGCGTCGCTTAAACTGACAATTGCGCGGTAGTGCGACGTGGCTCCCAAACAAAATTGACGTCCTTTTTTCCCCACAAATAGAGCTTTCTTTTGGTGGTATTTGATCACCTCTGCGTTTTTCATTGTTTTCGCTATAAACAAAAAAAGAGCGACAATTTTGAAAATGTATTTATTTATTTATTATTTTTTACTTTTTGCTATAATAAATATCCCGAAAAAAATATATAAAAAAACATTTTTTTTCCTCAGTTTAGGCCGATATGTATTCTTCTACATATTTTTGGTAAAAAAAAATCGCAATAAGCGTTTATTGATTGGTTTGCGCAAAAGTTATAGCATCTACAAAATAGGGGATAGTTTTATGGCATTTTTTATTAAAATTTTTTTTTATTTTACTAGTAATGGCAGCGATCATTTTTATCGTGACTGCGACATTATGGTGGACAGATCGGACACTTTTGGCGCTATTTTGGGACCATTCATATTTATACAGCAATCAGTGCGATTAAAAATGCATTGATTACTGTGTAAATGTGACTGGCAGTGAAGGGGTTAACCAGGAGGGGGCGCTGCAGGGGTTAAGTGTGTCCTAGGGAGTGATTCTAACTGTGGGGGGGGATGGGCTATGTGTGACACGACACTGATCACCGCTCACAGGGAGCGGTGATCAGTGTCATTAGGCAGAATGGGGAAATGCTTGTTTATATCAGCATTTCCCCATTCTTCCTCTCCGTGAGACGATCGCGGGTATCCCCGTGGACATCGAGTCCGCGGGACCCGCGATCACACTCACGGAGCTCGCGGCAGGGTCGTGCGCGCGCCGCCGGCAGTGCGCACGCGACCACACGGCGGCATATTTGAAAGGGACGTACCTGTATGCCCATTTGCCTGTCCGTTCCATTCTGCCGACGTAAATGTTTGTGCGGCGGTCAGAAAGCAGTTAATACAGTGATCAGTGATAATACTATACACTGTCACTGTACTAATGCCTCTGGATGGGAAGGAGTTAACGTTTAGGGCGATCAATGGGTTAAATGTGTGGCTAACTATGTGTAAAGTGTGCTCTAGATGAGAAAGCGACAGATCACTCCGTATGTCTGTACAGAGCGTTTATCAACACAGAGCTCTGGGCTGTGATTGCACACAGCCTTTTAGCAGGTCCTGGGCCTGAATCATTAGCCGACTTTCTGACAAGCTCCCGCTGTGTACAATGACAGCTGGTGCCAGGCGGGGGGGGGGGGGGGGACCTGGAAGACCTGGACCTGGAAGTAGGCAGCAGCATATAGGTACATTGCTTTGCCTACCTCACAGTACATTGCGGGTGGGCAGTCAGGAAGTGGTTAATATTAATTGCCAAAGAGCTGTATACTTTTTGAGTAAAGTGTGGCCCTCTATAGGCATAATGTGGCCCCTTGAAGAATTATTCCACTCAATTGTGACAACTGTTGGGAAAATTTGGACAACTGTTTCATTTAAATTTGACATGCTTGTTCTATGATGAAAGTTTTATTCTAGACTTTCTACGTTTTTGCAGCATCTTCTGTTACCCTTTTCTTTGCAGCCAAATTCATTGGAGTTTTCATCATACAGTGTTGGACACGTTTTAACCAAATGATGGCTGACCTTTTGTTGACTCTGCATTTCCCTTCATTCATGTACTTCTCCAGATCTACAGTACATTGCAGCAACAGGGGAAGCCAACCTATTTATTTTGGGGCATGTCATACCAGCTTTCAGAGAAAATCATGTGCAACCCAGGGGGAGAAGCACAGTGTAAAAGTGCACCGACTGTATCAATTAAAATCTGCACACAGCATTACAACTGTAGTTAGGGTTGCCCCCTTTTCTTTAATGCCGCGTACACATGGCCGGACTTCCCGACAGAAAAAGTCCGATGGGAGCTTTTGGTTGGACATTCCGACCGTGTGCATGCCCCATCTGACTTTTTCTGTCTGCATTTCTGATGGACTCAGATATAGAACATGTTCTAAATCTTTCAGTTGGAAATGCCGACGGAGTTTAGCCCGTTGGCAAGTCCGCTCGTGTGTACGCGGCATAAGTCAAACCCGAACACTTTAGCAGCACACGGCGATTTATTTTTTTATAGTATAAACTATACATATATTTTGCTATTAAATAACATTTCTAATCATATGAAGTTAAGAACAAGAGTCCGCCTTTACATTAGAGTCCACAGAGTTCCCCTTTTACATCTGAACTCGCAGAGTTCCCTTACGCTGTCAGAGGGGACTCTGCAGACTCTGATGTAAGGGAGAACTCTGGGGTCTCTAACATAAGGGATACTCTGGAAACCCTGATTTAAGGGGAACCAATGAGAACTCTGTTGTACGGAGAAGACTCTGATGTAATGGGAAACACTGTGGCCTCTGGTGTAAAGGGGAAATCTGATGTAAGGGGTGCTCTGAGAACCCTGATTTGCCTTAGTGTACTTATTAGGCAGGAGAGAGAAGGGGGAGACTTCAGTCACAGACAGGGATGGATGGTGAGCTCACTGACCCCTTGGCAGTCAGCACCTCTCATCCAGATGTATCTGAGGCTGTTGGACTTCAAATTTCCGGCCCCAACTTACTTTCCTATTTTGAGGCACAGCGCTGGGGATTGGAGTGTGGGCAGACACACAGGGGTAGGGGTGGGGGGAAGAGGCGCAGATCTCTCCCTCTCTCCTCTTCTGTCTGTCTGTGTGTTTGCGGGGGGGGGGGTTATTAGTGCTGGCTTTGGGCAGTGTGAAAGAGTGTAACAGACACTCTCAGCTTAGACAACTGCAGCCAGCAACCCTGCTGGGGAGCCACAGTCCAGTCTAAATAATGTGTCCGGGTTTCAGGCAGTCTGAAACCCGGATGCATGATTCCAAACCCAAACTGTCCGGGTGAATCCTGGACAGGTGGCAACCTTAACTGTAGTCACACCTTATTATAGCCACAAATCACTCCTTCTAATATAAATTTTTTAATTTAGTATACTGTTTTACTGCCGCTTCTGGTAGCTTGTAGTATTAGTATTACAGCCTAAAACACAGTAAGAAAATAAGAGAAAAAAAAAAAAATTCCCGCTATTATCACTTTAAAGGATAAGTTCACCTTTAGTAACATGTTACACCCTTATTTAGAGTGTAACAAGTTACTAATGCAGCAGCTCAGCTCACCCCCTGATCCCCCACTGTGACAGCAGACAGGGCCACTTTTGAACACCCTTCTACAAATCTATCCACAATTGTATCCACAGCACTGTAATATTCTGAGGCTGAGGCCAGTTCACCACTGCTTCAACCAGGCATGTACTGGCCATCGGGACTACAGGGAGTTTCCCGGTGGGCCGATGGCTCAGTGGGCCGGTTTCAGTGACAGCCTGTTAAAGTAATGGCTGCGCGGCTCGCCCCTCAATTTCACGCAGTGATGTGAGAAGGATGAGAAAAATACAGAGGAGAATACGCAAAATAATAAAAGAGGTTAGTGAGGACCCCTTATGTTGTGCTACTTATGTTTTTTTTGCACAATTGCGTATAGTTTATATACTGTTTTTGTGCTTGTTTGCAAAATTAAAGTGGGCCGGTCTGGATGAAGTCCAGGACCAAATTTTTGTCCCAGTCCAGCCCTGGCTTCAACTTTGGGTGGATCAGTTGCTGCTCTTTCAGCAGAAGGCGATGTGACCTACATAGGTGACTGATGACCTACAGAACTTGGTAGGTGGCTGAAGAACACATAAATAGTTTGGAGTCTGAGGCAGCCCTGTTTGTCTCCAGGAGGAGAAGTTCACAGCCTGGAGGGCTTACAGCAGCTCATAGAGGTCCCAGCTAAGCTAGAGCTGGGGGCCTTACTGTTCTGAGAATAGCTAAAGCTGATCAAGGGAGTCCACTGAGGATCTGGTCTGGAAAATTCATGGAAGGAATGTCTGTAGGATAATGGAAGGAGGCATTCATGTTTACAGGGACATTGTGCGTACAGACCTGAGTGTAGGATCTTAGTGACTGTTGGGTCATGGTGTTCCAGTGCAGCTCATTCCCTTAGCTGTTAATAGAGGGGCTGTACCAAGATCTTATTACTGTACAGTGTTGCTGGAGTATTCCACAGCTCCCTGTATAACATCCAAGTTTATACAGCGATAAATCTCAAAAGAGTGACCCCCTAGGCTGATCATTGAGCCAGTATGAGTGGATTATTGCTGTGTGCTTGGCTGCCTCTACGTTGACTCCTACGTTTGTTCCTATTTATGCCCTTATTAACCTTGGTTGAGCTTGATTCATTTTAATTAACTAATTTTTCCTCTTTATCCCTTAACCTTTTTTTTTTTAATTTTTTTTTTTTGCTGTTTCTTCATTGCTTTTATTTATTTTGTTTAGGTGTTTATGTAGTACTGCATTAACATAAATTACATGCATTAAGTAAACTAAATTATAAAAAAACAACTTTATTTTAAAAAATGTTAGTTCCTTCATGAAAGTAACAAGTCAGAGGATATAATTATACTTACTGAAGAATTATAAGCTGTATTAGTCCTTAAAGTAGTTCTAAGGGCTCAAGGTTTTTTTACCTTCATGCATTCAAAAACCTCCTCTGTGCAGCAGCCTCCCCTCTTACCTGAGCCCCATCTCAATCCAGTGATGTGCATGAGAGCCTCGGCCCTCTGGGGACTCTCCCTCCTCATTAGTATATATAAAAGTGCTGCGCTTAGGATAAAATGTAAGGTATGCAGCCCCCCTAAAGGAGCTTCCCTAAGGAGACTCCGCAAAATGTATAGATTGTGTAATGGGGTATGGCACTCCCTTTAGGATAATGGGGTTTTAGAGTGTTGGGGGAAAAGTTTTTTGTTGCAAGGTTCCTTGTGACTGGAACCAATTATTTACTCCAGCTATACCCCTATTAGTGGTACGGAGTACCATCAACCTAATAAAGTGAAGAACCTAATGTGCAACGATGCAGTCTTCAGATGAAGCAATACATAATTCATACATGTGACAAAAAAAAAAAAAAAAATATATATATATTCCCAATTTCAGGTGTGCTAAATCAGTAATTTTCCCTTATATCACATGCATTCTTGCTCAAATAAGTGCAAGTGTGTGCAATGACAATTTAGTGATAGATAATGTGTACAACAACGATTTGGTAATAAGTAATAAATAATAAATAATTATAGTCCATGTGGTGATCAAAATCTTCAAATCCGATATTCAAATGATTTCCAAATGAACTGTGACAACGGTGCTTTCAGATGATAATGGTGACTTATTGTGCTCCCCCTCTCGGTCCCCACTCACCGAATCCTGCAGCCCCTGCAGGGGCAAAACAGCTTAGGGTATCACGGCCACAAACTCCTCTCCTCCGCGATCATCTGAGGTGTCCAGTTTTGGTCTCCACTCCCCGTGTTTTTCTCAAATGGCTCCCTCATGTAAAAAGGAATAAAGTGCTCCCATAGTGTAATAAAGTAAAACCGTTTTTATTCCACAACTTTTCCAATTAATTACACCATCAGGTAAAAATAGTTAAAATTAAAAATATATATAAACTAAAAAGTATATATCTAAAAGATATATAGAGAGAATCCAGTGCTGGTAGGTCAAAAAATACCATCCAGGGTGCATACACTAGTGGAACGTGCCTAATTAGCGTGGAGGCGACAGCATGGGCTATGGCCGAGATGTTAGCGCTCCACCTGCGTTCCAACAGAGTCCGCACCCGGAAGTGACGTAGCGTGCGTGGCGCCGTCGTACGCGTTTCGTCATTGACGTCCTCAGCGACGGTCTCCCTCCTCATTGGTTCCCGCTGCTGTCAATCACAGCCAGTAAATAAATGAGCAGAGAGAGGGGCGGGGCCAAGCCGCAGCTCTGTGTGTGAATGGACACGCAGAGCCGCGGCTCAATAACGAGCCTGCTTGGGTGCCCCCATTGCAAGCAGCTTGCTCCGGGGGCAATCGGCAGGAGGGAGGGGCAAAGAGGGTGAGAAGGAGAGGATCGGGGATATTCTGCGCAAAACCACTGCACAGAGCAAGTGAGTATGACATTTTTTTTATAAGTAAGCCGCAGTATTAATTCCAAAAGGAAACATTTATTATATTGCAGCTTACTAATTCTTAGATGTGATGGCTGCATTTGTTTTCTTTTTTAGGCTTTCTTTCCTTTATTTTCAGCTGGGGATCCAGCCAGTAAATCTGTTGTTTTTCAATAGAACTAGCTGTCCTGCAGATCTAGCAGTTAGAGGGTTGGGACAAATCATTTACCAGTGATAGGGGTGCTTTTATTTAGTCGTGTAAAACCTTTATCCCAAAATTAATACAACTGCTTGCTGTAACTACTTATAAAATGTTAGCTGGAGTTTAGCTTTAGTTTATTAGTGTATCTAAATCTGCTAGTCCATCTAACACTCCCCTCCCCCCAGACTGAAAATGCTGCTGTCCCTCTGTGCTCCTTCATCCAGTGTGTAATAAAGGGAAAAAAGCCTAAAAAAGAAAAGAAATGCAACCACCACATCTAATTATTGGTAAGCTGCAATGTATTACATTTTTGTTTTGGGGTTTAATACAGCTTTAAGCTGAACGTTCATCTAAGTAAGATTGTTTGTACAAAAAGTCAGTCTTTTGGAACTGACCATATTAGTTGTATGAACGATCTATTCTCATGTTTGTTTTTCTATCTCATTTGAATAGAATGCAGGCATATGAAAAATAGAACTATTCATAGGAGTCAGCTTCTATTCGATAACATTGGCGAAATGAAACACAGATTTTGATTACTAAGGACAACAGCCCCCGTATTCTTTGTTCTGTTTTCACAGTTAGGAACACATCTGTCTGTACAGACAAGGATGGCTCAGCAAAAGCTGAAAGGACAGTTAACCTCATGTATAAAAGAACTGTCTTTCCCCTTTAGCAGTCGGCTTTTCACTTTACTTTAGTTGGTACGGATTAGCAAAAAAAAAGGGAGATGCTGATTGGTTGGTAGGGTAAACACCATTTTAGATACTCCTTATAGGAGATCCATTGAGCCAAATGTATTAAAGTGTAATGTGAGCTGAAGGGAACCGCATGGATGAGCCATGGATGGAGCATGAATGAGCCATGGATGGATGGATGAGCCATGGATGGAGCATGGATGAGACATGGATGGAGCATGTATTAGCCATGGATGGATGGATGAGCCATGGATGGAGCATGGATGAGCCATGGATGGAGCATGGATGGATGGATGAGACATGGATGGATGGATGAGACATGGATGGAGCATGGATGAGCCAGGGTTGGAGCATGGATGAGCCATGGATGGAGCATGGATGGATGGATGAGACATGAATGGAGCATTGGTGAGCCAGGGATGGAGCATGGATGGAGCATGGATGAGCCAGGGATGGAGCATGGATGCACCATGGATGGAGCATGGATGAGCCAGGGATGGAGCATGGATGAGCCATTTATGAGCCAGGGATGGAGCATGGATGAGCCATGGATGGAGCATGGATGAGCCAGGGATGGAGTATGGATGAGCCATGGATGGAGCATGGATGAGCCATGGATGGAGCATGGATGAGCCAGGGATGGAGCATGGATGAGCCATGGATGGAGCATGGATGAGCCATGGATGGAGCATGGATGAACGTGGGATGGAGCATGGATGAGCCAGGGATGGAGCATGGATGAGCCATGGATGGAGCATGGATGAGCCAGGGATGGAGCATGGATGAGCCATGGATGGAGCATGGATGAGCCAGGGATGGAGCATGGATGAGCCATGGATGGAGCATGGATGAGCCATGGATGGAGCATGGATGAATGGATGAGACATGTATATGCACAGGTCAGCACTGTGGGAACTTCAGACCCAGCCCACAGCGCTGCTGCACCCCCCTCAGCGTGAGGAGAGGAGCCGAACCGGGCATACTCCGGTTTGTTTAAAAGTGATTATGCTGTCATTAGATGGCGTGATCACATGGTAAAGGGCCGCTGTCAATGACCCTTTACCCCGATGCGTGACACGAAGGGTCTGGGAGACACAACGGTCATGGACATTCCCGGGTGCGTGCCCCAGGGGGAGTGCGGGAGCGCGATTCTGGGAGAACGTCATAGTACACCCTCCCAGAGTTATCTGATCATGCTGTAGCTGTCATTCCCCTATGGCTCAGGTCGGCAAGTGGTTAAAGCTTGTAGGAGGAGTTTTCATTCTCCCACGATTGTCCTATGAGGCTGCAGGACCCCTGACCCTATGTCTGGACAGTGCTGATTGTCCCTGTGCTGATCACATGCATTCTCCCAAAAAAACTGTCTAGCAATACACACCAAACTGAGCATGTGCAGCTTGCCCCCTGGCTCTGTAAATATCAGGAGATAGATTGAGGACAGTCTTTTTACACAATGCAGATGATTAACCCCTTAGGTTCCACAGTGAGTATAACAAACATGCTTTACTGCATATACAGACTGATTTTACTGTTGTAGGTTTAGTAACACTTTAAATAAAATACCGTTATTTACCACTAGATGGAACTCTATATTATAAATATAAAATCGTTTACCACTAGATGGAACTCCAGAACCATCATTACTAAATCCAGTGCTCCTTGGTTATCTATTGTGTTAATCTTTTTTTTCAGCAGCAGTGCAATATTACTGTACCCAAGATATGCTGAAAACAGAGAAAATGACTAAACATACAAACTAGAGCTGTCAACAGGAAATCCACTTCTTTTTGTTTGACTATATTAAACTGTAAAAGCGATTCTTACAGCTCTATAAATATCTACAGTATATATATATCAGTGGACATATTTTATGAGCGTGTAGGCAGACTGTACTCCATGGCACTGTCTGCATACTCCCCATAATGCTACAGTGTTGCTTTCATGCACACTTGGGCTTTTATAAATGCTTTTCTCCTGGAAGGAGAAAAGAAGCTTCAAACACGTTTAGGCACATCAAGCGCTTGGTGTTTATTTATTTCATTGGTCAGAATATGAATTTATTATTATTAATTATTATTATTTTAGATTATTAATAGCTTATTCTGGTCATTGAAATGAGAATACATTCAAGCTCTAAATGGGCTTAGTGTTTAGACACCTTTAGACACATTAAGGCACGTCAGGCGATTTATGCTCCAAGCTCTTCTCCTGAATGCAACTTTGATGGGTTTTTTTTCTGTTTATAAACAACCCTACCTCTAAACGTCTGTAAACAGCTACAGTGTTCATGGAAACAAACGTAACACAGATGGTCAGGGGAAAAAAAAGGCTCAAACGCCTGTAAAAGCAATGTTTTTGTGCTCAAGTTCTTGCGAGACAGGGTTCAGAGGGTAAATTTGGGACCATTTTATTCCTCCGATAGTCCCCTGTCTTGCGGGGTCCCACAAGGATCGGCTTTATCTCCGATCCTCTTTAATATCCATATGAGGCCGCTGACGACACCCAGATCTACTTCAAATTATCCAAGAAAGGGGAGGATCAGGTCATGCTGGCCTCCTGCCTGGAGGAAATCCAATCCTGGATGGGTGCCAATTATCTAAAGCTAAATGGCACCAAAACTGAATGCATCATCTTCAGTAACCAGGGTGTATTCCAACCTGTTTCCATCCTGGCCGGAATCTTTTAAACCTTTTCCAATTCCGGCCACTCAGGTCAAGGACCTGGGCGTCATCTTTGACTCTAGGTTGACCCTGCGCCCTCAGGTAAATCAGGTGGTGAGTTCATGGCACTTCTACCTGACACTACTGAGGTTGACTTTTCGCTATATCGCAGACTCTGACAAGATCGCCATGGTCAATGCCATTATCAGCAGTCGACTGGACTACTGTAATGTCCTGTATCTGGGTTTGCATGCTTGTACCATCTACAAGCTCCAGTTGATTCAGAATGCTGCAGCAAGGTTACTGACAGGTGTTGGTCGTCGTGACCACATCACTCCATCTCTTAGAGCCCTGCCTTGGCTGCCCATTAAAGAACGGGTTCTGTTCAAAACCGGATGCCTTGTCCATAAGGCATTGCATAGACGTGGCCCAGAGTATCTGAAGGAAAAATTTTGTCAAGTATGTGCCTACCCAATCCTTGAGATTGGCGAACTTGGCCATACTGAAGATTTCATGCGGAGGGAGAACGAGTGAAGTACAAGGAGCTGAATTTTGGAACTCCTTGCCTCTAGAGGAAACTGAGACTTGAGAATGACTTTTTGAAATTCCGAAAGAAATTGAAAACCGTACTTTTTGTACAAGCTTTTGGAGTCACCTAATTTTAATTGGGGTGTGATGGACAGACTCCCTGGATTTTATTTTGTATGTTGCTGGTTTGCAATGCTGGTTTACTGGTTCTCTTAAGGTCTTTTAATGTCAATGTCCTTTTGTTTTGCGCATCGAGGCCTTCGGGTAAGACTGCATAGGTTAAGCATTTTAATTAATAAATAAATAAATAAGTGTACCGGAGGCCTTAATGTGTCCTGCTTTGCTTGTCATTCCAACGCACAAACATTGCTGAGATTAATTGAACACTTTTATCTGTAGATGATCTTGGTTTATTTTATCTTTCATTTGCATTTCCTTGGTAACATTATTTTTCTAAAGCATCTTGGACTTGATTGGTTTGAAGCCAAAATCTGGGGAAAAAGTTTTTGTATGTTTGCGATGTAAAAATTAATTACTCTTAAAGTGATTGTAAAGCTTCAAGTTTTTTTTTAATTCAAAATAACAAACATGTCATACTTACCTCCACTGTGCAGGTCATTTTGCACAGAGTGGTCCCGATCGTCCTCTTCTGGGGTCCCCCGGCGGCGCTGGTAGTTCCTCTCCACATTGTATAACCCCCTAGGAGAAGCAGTCTCTCGGGGGGTTACCTTCACGCGCACGCTCCCGAGTCTAGCATTCAACGTCCATAGACGCAGAATGCCGGACTTGGCCCCGCCCCCCAGCTCCGCTTCATTGGATTTGATTGACAGCAGCAGGAGCCAATGGCTGCGCTGCTACCAATCTATCCAATCAAGAGCTGAGAACCCATAGGAATAGGAAGAGCGCGTCTCCGCCGTGGGAAATTCCAGGGCTCAAGTAAGTAAAATGGGGGGCTGGGGGGCCGGTCACTGCCAGGTGTTTTTTCACCTTAATGCATAGGATGCATTAAGGTGAAAAAACACGAGGGTTTACAACCCCTTTAATGGTGTGTTATCCTTTTGGTGGATGCTGCTGCTGCGTTAGGAAAAGATTCTAATTTCATTCATTCTGACACTGCTGTAATAGCAGAAACTCCGTTTCTGAAAATCACACCCTCGGCTCTCAGCAAGCCTTCCCTGTATGTACTGCACAAGATCCAGGAGTGTCATTTTCAAAGCCAGAAGTTTGGCGCTTACAGCAGTGTCTGAATTAATTAAAGTTCTTTACCTAACGCAATGGCATCCACCAATAGGACACACATCATTAGGGGTAATACATTTTTACATAGTAAACATGCAATCATTTTTTTCCTAAGGTTCAGCTTTTAAAGTGGAGTTCCACCCAAAAATGGAACTTCCACTTTTTGGATTCCCCCCCCCCCTCCGGTGTCACATTTGGCACCTTTCAGGGGGGCGCGGCACTTGCGGTGATCACCGCGGCGCTTGCGGTGATCTATGCCACTTCCGGCGCCTACCCTGTCCTCCCCCGCTGTATTCTGGGAGACACACAGGTCCCAGAACACAGCAGGGACCTGAGAGGACGCGCAGCACGACTCGTGCATGCGTAGTAGGGAACCAGGAAGTGAAGCCGCACGGCTTCACTTCCTTATTCCTCCACCGAGGATGGCGGCGGCAGTAGCCGGGAGCCGAAGGACGGATCAGCTTTGGCTGCCGACATCGCGGGCTCCCTGGACAGGTAAGTGTCCATATATTAAAAGTCAGCGGCTGCAGTATTTGTAGCTGCTGGCTTTTAATACTTTTTTTTCAGCGGACCTCCGCTTTAAGTGGTTGTAAACCTCAGACATGAAATATGAACAAAACATATCCCTCTGTAGCAGCCTTTTTCAACCAGGGTGCCCAGGCACCCTTGGGTGCCTTGAGGTTTCTTCAGGGGTGCCTTGGCTAAATGCCTAAAAATTGATCAATAATGGATGTGCTACAAACAACTATAGTTATATAGTTACTCAGGTTGAAAGATACAATTCCATCTAATTCAACAAATTTAAATAAATAAATAAATAATGCTAAAAATTGATCAATAATTGTATACAAGCCAGTAGGTGAATCAAGCTTACCTTTTAATTACACAAAGCCAAGGGTTTTCATTACGCACCATTATGACTTTCCAGACACTGGCATCCTAACAACCAATGACGTCATCAGTCGATAAGGAGGATGCCTGTCATCTACACAGCATCGTTTTTTACCCGACTCTGCACCTCTCCATCAGCACTGGAGTGACATTAGCTGACTGATGGAGAGAAATTGAGGGAGAAGAGAAACATTGGCATACTAGTCAGTACCAGTGTGCGAAAGTGTATTTGCTTTGGTAGAAAAAAATCACCTCTAACGTTGGGTGTCCTGCATGTATGGATGTTGCTGCATTATGTAAAACTATTAGAACTGTTTTTTTTTACATTTTAGAATGGGGTGTCTCAAGGCCGGCCATAATTTAAAGGGTGCCTTGAGATTGTCTATAATTTTAAAGGGTGACTAAAAAAAGGTTGAGAAACACTGCTCTATAGTGTGTGCTTGTCTCAATCCAGAGCACTTGTGTCATTTAGTGTCATTTCTTTCTGCTGCTTCATTCCTCTGCTATCAGCTCAAGTCAATTCTGACAAGATTTCCTGACACTAAGAGAAAAAAGGCGACAGAGAAGGGATCTTCAGCAGATTGACAGCCTCAGATCTGTTCCTGTGTGTTGTGTGAAGGGGGTGTGTCCCTTCCCTCCAATCAGCTCTCAGAGTTCTACTCACTGAGCTCTGCAGAGTGTGACTTCAGCTCTCTGCCCCCTTTTTTCCTGACAGCTCGGACAAGCTTTGTAAATTCTGCACTTTGAACAGATTTAGAGAGGAGAAGACTGCAGTTAAACAACTAATGTAGGTGAATCTGCTTCATTTCTGTGTATCACCTGAGGCAATTCACATCACTGGGTATATGTGAGAGTTTACAACCACTTTGAGTTAACCCTGGCAAAGTAGAAAGACTATTAAGCAACTAAGTACATTCGCCATTCTCATTCACAATTTACTTATTTTCAAGGAAATGGGGCATACAGGGTCCATGCTCATGAAGAAATTGATCACCACAATATCAATTTAGTCTGGAGATCTACCTTTCCCAGTACAAACACATCTTTTTTTAATTTCTTCTAAGCATAAAATAATGTGAAATATAGTAGTTTTTGGCATATTTTTTTATAGGTTTATTTGAGAATAAAGGAAAACTGTCAACTGGTTCCCAACCTCTCCCGTTACACCAGAAATTGGTGTTGCAGTCCAAGACATGCCCCCTACTGGTAAAGCATGGTATTGTAGCCACATTATTTATTAATTCCGTCAAGCAAATGTTTGTATTGAGTGTGAAGTATCTTGCTTTTCCAGGTGATGGCGGTATTGAGTGCAGTATTTTCATAGTGATACACAAAAAAAGTCTGTAGCAACTGTGTTGTTTTTGTTTAACTCGGTAAAACAAATTCTTTACATGTTTGTTAACTTTTTGAGGAATAATAACTGAATATTAAGTTTTAAGGACACAATCGTATGAGATGTGCTAAGGAGCAGACCTGCACAGCTTGGTCTGGGTGAACAGCAGTTAAAAATGGGCCTTGTGTAATTTTTACAAGTCCCTTTTCCATGATATGATCCTTGCATGAACTCACCCCTGCTCACAAGCAAGTGGAGGTTGACATGGGTAGTCATCATAAGAAGTGGTAATATATTTTTTTGATAAATTGAAAGGCATCTAATCATCCCTGAGGAAGAGATTAATTAATAAATCTAGAATCGCGTTGGATGCATGAAGCTCAAGCAAACTATCTGCTGAATATCAAACCCTCCAAAGAGATATGTAACATTGCCAAAGTATCAACTGCATATTGATTTGTACAATTGATTCTGGCCCAAATATGGCCATGTGTGTTTTCAACAAGGCTATGTCTTGTTTTTTTTGGTTTTATATATAAATGGTTATGCATTTTCTTTTTTTTTTTTTGTTTGCCTTCAAAATCCCATAAGAGGATCTTTTTCCCATTTCAAGTACAGAAATAGGGATGGTGGCAACCATTTCCCAGAACAGAATAAACATGCATTAGAAACAATTCTTTACATATTTGTTAACTTTTTTGGGAATAATATTTGAATATTAACAATAGTGCTTATTATGTTGATGGATTTTCAAATGCGTGCTTTATCTCTGTAAGGACAAGCCTTCCATGATGCCATTTTTATGTCAGGTGACAGTGCTTATCTCCATAAACATAAAGCTGGCTGTAATTGTTATTTCAGCTGCGGCCTTAACAAGATAGTGTGAGTGAAAGCGATCTATGAACATACTTTCCAGCTCCAGTCCAGAAATGTTATGTCATTTGTAACCTGATCTTGACACTTGACAGTAATATAAATGCTGCCTTGTCCAATTGGGTGCATTAGGAAATGTTAGCATTTACAACTGTGATGTAAGTGCCATAGCATGATCTGTTAGCAACAGGACAGCCACATAAACATTTTAACGGCCATTTGTTTAGTCTTTCCCCGCTATGGTACCAAATCTAATCACACACTGTGGTCTCCATAATAAACATAAACAGACTTCTCTCATATATCAATGGAGCTAGCAACTAGTCCTGCTTATATCTGTGCATGATACATGATTTCCTGGGGTCAGGCTAACAAGCACCGCACTGGTTTTACCTTCTAAGGAAGACTACAAGAGCTAGAGAAGTTTTCAAGGAGAAGTAATACACATCAACAATTATATTTACCTGGTTCTAAAACAGAGTTATATACAGAAAGTAGATATACATACCATTTACTTTATTCTGGAATGCACGATACATGAGACTACACAGTACAAGACTGATCTTAGAGAAGGATGCATGGTATGATGCTACAGATATGTCATGTTAGGGACAAAGACTGTCAAAGAATGCTTTCAACTTTAAGGGGATTGCTACAGGAAGCAGCAACCATGCGATGCCACTATGAGCACAAGTATAGCTCCCAATGTACTCTGCATGTTACGGCACTTGCAGGATAATGCCCTGTGTTAATGGTGGTAAAAAGCAAATGAATGCAATGTACCATGGTGCAATGTGGTAGAAATCATTTTGAATTGCACCCCAATGCACTAATACAACACACCACCAAAGCATGATAACACACACAGCGTGCAGCAAGTTGGGCTGGACAGGGAAAAATGGTGCATTTCCAATTTTAGTTGTTGTCCGATTACGTCTTAAGGCCCATACACACGATCTGACTTTTTGATAACAAACATGCAAATTAGCTGTTTTAAGGCAACATCCGACCGCGTGTACGCTCCATCGGACAAACTTTTTCAGTTTTCATCGGACAAATGTTGGCTGTGCGAACAGAAAAACTTGGCGGCAACAAAAGTCCGACGACGGCAAGTCCGATCGTGTGTACACAAAACCATCGGACTTTAGTACAAGGTACAAGCACGCATGCTCAGAACCAATGCAAAAGAATAAACAACAATACAGAAGTTGAATAAAGAATGGCGCCGGAGAATTGAACGTCATCTTTTGAAGTGTCGTTGGTACGTTGAAACGTCACTACGTTCGTGTTTGTTGCCTAAAAAGTCCTGCCGTGTGTATGCTTAACAAGTTCACGGCCAACGCCTTTGTACAGAAATCCACGGGAAAGTTTGTTTGAAGTCCGATCGTGTGTACAAGGCTTTACTCTATTAGCTTTTAGATGATCCCTGAAAACCCTCCTCTTCAGAGAAGCCTAGCCTACCCACACCTAAAAACTGTATTTTCATTTTCTCCATCAGCTCATCCCCCACAGTTATTACATTTTGTATCACTTGACCCTCCCAACTAGATTGTAAGCTCTAATGAGCAGGGCCCTCTGATTCTTCCTGTATTGAATTGTATTGTAACTGTACTGTCTGCCCTCATGTTGCAAAGTGCTGCACAAACTCTTGGCGCTATATAAATCCTGTACAATAATAATAATCACAATTTAATTTGCTGCCTCAACCCAACGCAAGTTAACGCACAACACATTGCGCATTAGGGCACTTTAATTAGTGCACTATAATACAGCTCAAAAGCTGTATTTACAACACTCATTTTTTAAAACGACTTACATGGTGTGCTATGCCAGCCTCTAATAGGGGGGCTGGCATAGACTTAAAAAAATGGCTTAACAAACACTTTAATTATGAATCAGCTGCTGCACCTGCAAAGCTCTATGAACATATTTTAGACGTGTTCCTATTGGGATTATTCTCACCAAAAATGACATTTTTGTTTCAAGGGATGTATCTTAGTGCAAACTTCTGGGAAAATCAGTGAGCCAATCACACAAGCAGGAAATGACATATCTGGGGGGCGTTCTGTACACATTCCGTGTACAGAACTCCTCCAGGTAGCCATATTGCAATGCATTTCACAGAAAATTACAGCAGCTGCATATTGAAAAGGAAAGGTCATTTTTAATAACATTCAATTACAGTATGACTTGTGTCACAATTGTATACACTATATTATTTTTTTTTTATTTGCTATTTTTTCCCCACAAAAGTGGAATTACCCTTTAACCACTTCAGCCCCGGAACGATTTACCCCCTTCCTGACAGAGCACTTTTTGCAATTCGGCATTGCGATGCTTTAACTGACAATTGCGCGTCATGTGATGTTACACCAAAACAACATTTTCGTCCTTTTTTCCCACAAATAGAGTTTTCTTTTGGTGGTATTAGATCACCTGTGTGGTTTTTATTTTTTGCGCTATAAACAAAAAAGAGCGACAATTTTGAAAAAAAGCTATATTTTTTACTTTTTGCTATAATAAATATCCCCAAAAAATATTAAAAAAAACAAATTTTTTTCCTCAGTTTAGGCCGATATGTATTCTTCTACATATTTTTGCTAAAAAAATCGCAATAAGCGTATATTGATTGGTTTGCTCAAAAGTTATAGCGTCTAGCGTATAGATTTATGGCATTTTTATTATTATTATTGTAGCGCTGGTAGATTTGCAATCTACCATCTGATAGGTAAATTTAGTAAATTGCTCGTTAGGGGAAGTTAGATTTGCCTCTGTTCCAGCTTGGCTGACGTTGCGTGTGTTTCCATACTGGGTGGGTGTCATTGTTACTATCAGCTAGTGTTGGAAAGGCAACGTGTCAAAGCGTATGGATGCTCTTCTGTCCCGGAGATAACTTGGTGGAGGTGGTCCTCCGAGTGGGATTCTGGGAGAGGGTATTTATGGGACAGACGCCATGTTTTAGGGTCGTTTTACAGCCACCTGCTGGCCCTCCTGGCCGACAGGTATGCGTCAGTGCTACCTCGTGGTCCTCCGTTCCAGAGGCCCGTGTTGCTGCAGCGCATGGGTGGGCCCAGAAGCTTGTTTGGGGCCTACCACAGCACTTGAGGAATGGTCCTGAGCTGTCTATCCAGAGTGAAGAAGCTGGACAACCGAGGAGATCCCAGGGGAGGACCCGTCATGGAAGGATCATGCAGAGTGCTGGTCTGGAGAGGGGCCTGGTGACTCGGTTGGAGGACGTATCCTAAAGTAACTTTACAGCATAGTGTTGCCGGGTTTGGCTTAAAGGTTCAAGCACTGTGACTGACATTCACCGCAAAACCAATACATCCTGTGGCAGAGGATCGTACGGGTTCATCCCAAGCAAGTATGTGGCAGAGACTTTTGTTCGTGCTACGTACTGGCTGCTAGGCAAGTGAGAGAGGCCTATCCAGGCGAGCAAAGAGTGTGTCCCACAAGGTGAGCGCATTCTACTGTAATATTCAACTCTAAAGAACATTTCTCAAGAATCCTACAGAGAGGTATTTGAGCTTCCCTGCAGTTTCCCTTCTGCCTCTTTCCTGCTACTTCCTTCGTTATTTGTTCAATAAAGCATTGAAAACGTACTCAAGTGTTGGTGCTTGTATCGTCCAGAGGTAAACTCAACGGAACCCTAGACCCGGTGCCGGTGAAACAGAGGGAAGGAGAGTGAAGGTAACAGGCCCGCTTTAAACCAGCAGCTCCACCGAGAGTTATTGCTACATTATTTTTTTATTAGTAATGGCAGCGATCTGCGATTTTTATCATGACTGCGACATTATGGCGGATACATCGGACACTTTTGACACCATTTTGGGACCACTGTCATTTATACAGCGATCAGTGCTATAAAAATGCACTGATTACTGTGTAAATGACACTAGCAGGGAAGGGGTTAAACACTAGGGGGCGATCAAGGGGTTAAGTGTGTCCTAGGGAGTGATTCTTACTGTGGGGGGGATGGGCTACCACTGACATGACAGCGATCACTGCTCCCGATGACAGGGAGCAGTAGGTCCCTGTCATGTCACTAGGTAGAACAGGGAAATGCCTTGTTTACAATGCCTTGTCTCCCCATTCTTCCGCTCCGTGACACGATCGCGGGCCCCCGGCGGACATCGAGTCCCACGGGATCCATGGGCACGGTCACGCTGTACGCGTCGGGCGCACCCACTAGCCCTGCAAGTTAAAGGGCACGTACATGTATGCCAATTTGCCAACCGCTGCCATTGTGCGGACGTATATCGGCAGTCGGCAAGTGTTTAAGGCTTAGTACACAGAGGGTTCAGCTTTTCCATTATAGTCTGCAGTATGTAAAGCAATCATTTGCAAAGTTTTCAGCCAGTTTCAAGTAGTTTTCCTTGAAGAGGAACTAAACTCTCTCAATCATCATTAACTATTTTTAATCCTTGGACTGCTAGCATTAATAATTACAGTACATGGGAAGGTATATTTTATTTACTCGTTTTAAACTTTTGTTATATATAATTTCTTCAGTTGATTTGTGAACTGGGGCAAAATGATGTCATATATGCCATGAGTCTTCATGGGCTTTTTTTCTTTCACCTGAAAGAGGAGAGGAGGGCTTTCTCAGCTAAGCACACCCTCCTGCCTGTATGCCCAAGCTAAGGGCAGATGGATTCCAGGAAGTAAAATCCGTATCATATGCCCTTACACAAGATGTTCGCATCTAGAAGTGCTGGGGGGTGTTTTCTCAGCAAAATAAAGCATGGAGACATGGATGGATGGGTGAGTTTGCTTGAATATTAAAAATTAATTGAATAGCATTTTCAGTTTGTGGCACTCAGATACAGTTTAGTCCTGCTTTAAGGAAATCTTCAGTTTTAGTTTGAAGATGTTAAACACAGGTCTTAATGGAAATGCTGTCACTTTTAACAGGTTACTTACAGACTTCCAGAAAGTAAAAGCTAGCTATACCTATGGCCCTTTTGACTAGAATTTTCAAGCTGAAGCCAATGTGTACTTGGTCCAATGCTGTACTTAAACTTGACCCAGTGCACAAGACATCTCATTTATTCCACAAACTCCACTGGCTACAGGAGTCAGGAATACGGTTCCAAGTGACCGATCAGCAAAACCTTTTCACCATAGAGGGAGCAGAAGCAAGGGCCTGGTACAGGTGACGATTGCTGCATAGGTTACTAGTCAAAGGAGGGAGCTTTGAAAATCTTCTCTGCTGAGTGTAACAGTGGGGTCTACCAAACTGCGTTACACATACTCATTTTGGAATGGTTTCCAACCACTGTCCAAAGATAAAAGCTCAAAGATTATTTTAAAGGTTAAGTACATGAAGGCACTAGATGCCAAACTTACCTCCACGGGGGGAAATTAAGCGTATAAAAACTGTATTATCAACCCTCGCTCAACCTGCACTCTGCACTTATCTTGTTAGCACAACTTTTTGCTGAGTGCTTAAAGTGATTCTAAAGGAAATAATATAAAAAAAATAACAAACAGGTTATATTTACCTGCTCAGCAATGGTTTTGCACAGAGCAGCCCCAATCCTCTTTTCTTTTACCCCCCCGCCGAGTGCCCCCAATGGCAAGCCACTTGCTATGGGGGCACTCGAGCAGGCTCCCTCCCGAGCCATGCTCTGTGTGTCCATTCACACGTGGAGCACGGTTCAGCGCCGCCCTCTGCTCACTCCTCATTGGCTCACTGGATGTGTTTGGCAGCAGCAGGAGGTCCTGGCTCCTACTGCTGTGTGAGCCAATGAGGAGAGAGAGACCCAGGAGAGCCACTGCTCTAATGCATATTGCTGGATTGAGATGGGCTCAGGTACTGTAAGTATAAGGGGGGCTGGGGGAGAGCTGCACACAGAAGATTTGTTACATGCATAGAATGAGCCTTTAAAACCACTTTAAACCTTTAGAATCCTTGGGTTTGGTAAACTTCGCCTGCACTTGGTGGTGGGGAATGCTGAATGCTTTTTATTGCCATTCATTTGGTGCTTTACTTTTGATTCTTCAGATTCAAACTGACAATTTCCCTACTCATTTTCCCATCCATATAGCCTACACTCTATCGACTCATCTTTATGTTTTTTTTTTTTCTTTTTTTGCTTACATGAGAAATAGCGCTGTAATAAATACAGTACTGGTAATGCTCACTATGGATAATACTTAAATAACATTTCTTATGTTATAGCAGATCATCTACAAGTCACAAGAGAGGTAATTCAATCGAATTAGATGCAGGGATGTTCAGTTGAAAATGTGCATGGATAATATGTAGCTTATGACATCTTACATATCACAAACAAGCCTTACTTTTGGTATAATGTGTTGCTTTGGAAACAGCACACTTTCCTTCCTGATCCTATATACTGCAATAGGGCTAAAGGACAACTCTGGGCAAGAAGTGAAACCAGTCAGCCAATCGCTGAGGTTATTCAGAAGACGTTTTAACTGTTCTAACTTACAAAGTCATTCAGTTAGCCATTGATCAAAGCTGCGTGTAGAGTCATATGCAAAAGTAAGGGCATCCCTGGTCAAATGGCATGAGAGTGAAAAGAAGTAATCACACATTCACAGGGAGCAAATATATATTATATTTTCACACATTCTGTTATCAGGAAAATTGGGGGTAAAGGGCTCTGAAAGTGCTAGCATGTAGACCAATGCAGGGCAGAGATTAAAGTGAACCTGTCAGCCATTACAAACTGTCAGTAAAAGTTCTGCCTAGGAACTGGCATTACAAGACACCTGCTGTTACTTTTTTAATTTTATTTTTTTAATTGATTGAAAAATCTTCTTCTGTGCCCCTGTATGATGTGGCTTCCCTTTGTTACTGCATCTTGACTTCCTCTGACATCTGTCAGGTTCGCTTTCAGTTCATGCTAATGATAGGAATTTGTTGCAAAATACATTGTGACATAGGAATACACAGACTAATGCAAGAAGACAGAAGTCCGGGCCTCCGCTGGCAAAAGAGCGACATGAAGACAGCGGAGGAGCCGGCAGAAGAACTGGAACACCGGGAGAAGAGGCCAGAGAGAGCGGAAAAGAACCAACCAAGCGCCGGGAGAAGAGGAACCAGAGGGACCCCCGAAGCCGCAAGAAGACCCCCCGAAGCCGGAGGAAGACCCCCCGGAGCTGTCTAATAAATTATTTTAAAAACCTGTGTAGTGTGTTTTATTATTGACACTTTTTCCCTAGGTAAATGGGTAGGGGTACCATGTACCCCATACTCATTCACATAAGGTGTCAGGCCGGGATCTGGGGGCCCTCTTATTATAGGGGGCTCCTGGATTCCGATAAGCCCCCTGCCCGCAGACCCCGACAACCAATGGCCAGGGTTGTCGGGAAGAAGCCCTTGTCCTCATCAACATGGGGACAAGGTGTTTTGGGGTGGGGGGGCCCCGCAGGGCATGCGGCCTAGTATGGTTCAGGAGGGGGGGCGCTCGCTCGCCCCCACCCCCTTTCCTGGCCGGCCGGGCTGCGTGCTCGGATCGGGGTCTGGTATGGACTTTAGGGGGGACCCCACGCTGTTTTTTCAGCGTAGGGGGTTCCCTTTATAATCCATACCAGACTTAAGGACCTGGCATGCCCCGTGACGGGGCTCACAAGGTGTCAATCTCGCCGATAAAAGCGGCGAGATTCACTTCCTTTTCTAGTCCCGTCGTACACGAGTCACGTTCAAAATGAACGGACTTGGCCGTGTGTGGGCAAGTCCGTTCATTCTGAAAGTCCGCCGTAACTCTGGCTAAAGTCCGTCGGAAAGACGGGCGGACCTAGCCTGCTGGAAAGTCCGGTCGTGTGTAGGCAAGTCCGTCCGTTCAGGTAGTCTGCCGGAAAGTCCGGCGGAAAGACCGTCGGACCAAGTCTGCTGGAAAGTCCGCTCGTGTGTACGAGGCATATCAGATCTGCTTGGTAATGGAAGTTGTCAGGTAAGTTACCAAAAAACTACTGGGAACTACAGTATCTGGCTGTAGTCAGTGCATTAGATCCCAGTGACTTAGAAATCAACAAATTAGTGCACAAAATGTTTCTGGAACTGATTGCTCCTCCCTATGCTCCGGTGATGAGAAGAACCTTCACCATTCCATTCTAGGCTGAGCTAATGGAACTCACAGAGTGAAACATTCAGCACACCTCTATGATGAGAACCTCTACATCAGTGGTCATCAACCCTGTCCTCAGGGCCCACTAACAGGCCAGGTTTTATGTATTACCTTGGGAAGATGAAGACTAGAATACTGCAATCACTGAGCAGAAAATGATATCACCTGTCATGTATTTCAGTTATCTTGCAAACCTGGCCTGTTAGTGGGCCCTGAGGACAGGGTTGATGACCACTGCTCTACATGTCAGGCTGACCATCTGACATAATCTTTGTCAGTGGCAAGGGCAACAAATGCTTATATTTCATCACTGGCCCTGTTTTAGAGACCTGAGAGTTAAATATTCTATTCCAGAGGCAATATACACTCACCTGTCACTTTATTAGGCACACCTTGCTAGTACTGGGTTGGACCCCCTATTTGCCTTTAGAACTGCCATTCCACCACATCCCAAAGGTGCTCTACTGGATTGAGATCTGGTGACTGTGGAGGCCATTGGAGTACAGTGACCTCATTGTCATGTGTAAGAAACCAGTTTGAGATGAATTGAGCTTTGTGAAATGGTGCATTATCCTGCTGGAAGTAGCCATCATAGATGGGTACAATCTAGTCATAAAGGGATAGACATGGTCAGCAACAATACTCAGGTAGGCTGTGGCATTTAAACGATGTTCAAAAGGGCCCCAAATTGTGCCAAGAAAATATCCCTGACACCATTACACCACCACCAGCCTGAACAGTTGATACAAGGCAGGATGGATCCATGCTTTCATTTTGTTTACGCCAAATTCTGACCCTACCAACTGAATGTCGCTGCTGAAATCGAGACACATCAGACCAGGCAAAGTTTTCCCAATCTTGTATTGTCCAATTTTGGTGAGCCTGTGTGAATTGTAGTGTTGGTTTCCTGGTCTTAGCTGACAGGGGTGGCACCTGGTGTGGTCTTCTGCTGCTATAGCCCATCAGCTTGTGTTGTGGGTCCAGAGATAATATTTTGCATTGTAACGAGCGGCTATATAAGTTAATGTTGCCTTTCTATCATCTCAAGCCAGTCTGCCCATTCTCCTCTGACCTCAGACATCAACAAGGCATTTTTGTCCACACAACTGCCGCTCACTGGATATTTTCTCTTTTTTTGGACCATTCTCTGTAAGCCCTAGAGATGGCTGTGCGTGAAAATCCCAGTAGATCAGCAGTTTTTTAAATACTCAGACCAGCCCGTTTGGCATCAACAACCATGTCAATTGAGTGACAAAGGAAACCCCCTACGTCACCTTTCTGATGCTCGGTCTGACATTCAGCAAGTCTTCTTCACAATGCATTGAGTTGCTGCCATGTGATTGGTTGATCAGCAATTTGTGTTACCAAGCAATTGAACAGGTGTATCTAATAAAGTGGCCAATGAGTGTATATTTTTAGGTATCCCATTGTTATGCAAAATGTATAACCTATGCTTTTATTATATGCATTTATTTACTAAAAACAACTATTTAGATCTGCTAATTAAACCCATTGCTAAAGGCAAAACTAGAAACTCTTTTGCTTTATTTTGTAATTACTAATAAAGTATACATATAATATATATGTATTTCCACAACACCTCCCAACTAAATAGTTCTGCACCAAGTGGACAAAAAAAAGTGGAAATAGAAACTTTACTTTCTAGATTTAATTTCTGAAACTTAGCAAACAAATCTCAACATTTCCCATTTTACGAAATATTCTAAAAGTAGACAACTCAACTCTTTTTTTTTCTCGTTGCATGTGGTTTTGTAAAGGAACCATAATGTTTTAGAACAGAGTGTGCCATTTTAAAGTGTGTATATATATTGTAAGTGGGAAAATGCCCAAATAGGAGTGGCAATAGTAAATCATGCACAAGACAGGGACAATCAGGAGCAGTCCAAGCAGGTTTTTCCAGCACCTTATTTTCAGCAAGGCAGCAAACAAACATATTTTCAGTGAAGGGCTTTATATAGGAAATCAATACCATAAAACAAACAAAACAAAACATCTGCTCATCCGAGCCACTAACTAAACTTCTGACTAACAGGGTATCCCCTGGTGGGTTCCCAAAAAACAAACAGGTAGCACTTGTAGCCTCTTTAGTGTACTATTATCAGTCAGATATTTTCATACAGCAAAAGGCTAACAGAACAGGGGGAGCAAGAGAGAGAGAGAGTCATGAGCATCAGTCAGCTCACATATGTAAAGGACTGTGGAGGGCTGAGATTTATAATAATGTCTAGCTATCAGGTAATATGTGGACCTAGGAATGGAGGCTTTATCCCTCCCGAAGCTCTATAAAGTCTCTGGGTCCATGACTCAGAATAAAACCTGGGTCATGGAGGTCATGTGTACATGAGAAACCTAGGTGGCACATACTGTATACTAAGGTTACCAGATACTCAAAATGAAATCCAGGGACACCCTATTGACCATCCTGTTTATAGCCACACCAACAAAATCACATCCCTATTTCATAGTTGCCAACATTGTAAAAACATTTTTAGGGATACTTTTTTGGCTATAAGCGGAGTCTTATTATAATTCGGGGGTTGGGCATGCGTTTGTAGGCGTGACATAACAAAAAAAGAAAAATGCAGCGTGGTTTACATGAAATAGTGGGCGTGGCTTAAATGGGCGTGAATCAAATGGGGGTGTGGTTAGAGTCTGAGATGAATAAGAGATGGAGAAAGAAAGGGGAAAAGAGGGAGGGAGAGAGAAAGAAGGAAAGAAGGAGGGAAGGAGAGAGAAGGAAAGAAAGAGGGATGGAGGGACACCAGGCCCAGATCCTACACCACAATAGAAATGTGTATTCCAGAGTTTAACAAATCAGCAGATAAAGATACTCCAAACACCTGGTGTTAGTGCTTCAATCATCCCAGCACTATGGTTGTTGTGGTGTCAGGATGATTAAAGAGCATTATTACTATTATTACATTGTAATATAGAATGAAATCATTCAACTCAAGATAATCCAGAATCAGTGGGTCCCCTGAGCATGTCACCTGCCACGTCGCCTGCCACCAGATGCCACTAGGTGCCCCCAGCAGAGTCCGTCCTTGCATCAGGTGCCCCCAGCAGAGTTTGTCCTTACATCAGGTGCCCCCAGCAGAGTCTGTCCATACATCAGGTACCCCCAGCAGAGTCCGTCCTTACATCAGGTGCCCCCAGCAGAGTCTTTCCTTACATCAGGTGCCCCCAACAGAGTACGTCCTTACATCAGGTGCCCCAGAAGCAGAGGCCCTCCTTACAGATCTGTGTCCCTGGCAGTGGAGCCCCTACTTACATCTGGTGTGCCCAGCAGTGGAGCCCTCCTTTACATCTAGTGTCCCCAGCAGCGGAGCCCTCCTTTACATCTGGTGTCCCCAGCAGCAGAGCCCTCCTTTACATCTGGTGTCCCTGGCAGCGGAGCCATCCTTTCAATTTGGTGTCCCTGGCAGTGGAGCACTCCTTTACATCTGGTGTCCCCAGCAGCAGAGCCCTCCTTTACATCTGGTGTCCCCAGCAGCAGAGCCCTCCTTTACATCTGGTGTCCCCAGCAGCGGAGCCCTCCTTTACATCTGGTGTCCCTGGCAGCGGAGCCCTCCTTTACATCTGGTGTCCCACAGCAGCAGAGCCCTCCTTACAAATCTGTGTCCCCCAGCAACAGAGCCCTCCTTACTTCAGTGTCCCCAGCAGCTGGCAGCAGCGGAGCCCTCCTTACAGAGCGATCTGTGTCACCAAGCAACAGAGCCCGTCTTACTTCAGTGTCCCTGGCAGCAGCAGCGGAGCCCTCCTTACAGAGCGATCTGTGTCCCCCAGCAGCGAGGCAGCTACAGTTCCCGGCAGTTTCTGGCTTTCTCGTGTGTGTGTTCAGCGGAGAGGGGAGAAGCTGTTTGGCTGCCCCTCCCCTATCCACTGAACACAAGGGGAAATAAGACTCGTGATGGCGTCAGAGGCCATCTTTTTGTAGCCCGCCGGTTGTTTTTTACTAAAACATTCCTGATTTTCCTGGGACAAAGGCAAAATCCCAGGAAATTAATTGGGACGAGCTCTGATAGGGACGAGGGTCCCAAAATCGGGATTGTCCCAGGAAAATCTGGACTGTTGGTAACTATGCTATTTGAAGCCACAACTATAAAATCATGCCCTCATTTTAACACACGCCTAACACAGACTTTTGAAGCAAGAGGCAAACGTCCAAGATATAATAACAAAACAAACAGAAAAAACAAGATATGCATGCATAGTTTGGAGAGACACCTTGAAATGCAGTGCTGCTTTCCAGACAACTGGAGGCATGTCCAATAAAGTAGGTGTTGCTTATCTTGTACTAGGGAGGAAGAAAAAGCTCCAGCATTGGTGTCCTTGGCAGTAATAGTAACCTTCAGCTTGTCATTGACAGCAAAACGAAACCGCAATGTCAGCCTCATGTTTCTTTCAGGAAACATTTACTTTAATCAGCAGACACTTATGGATTATACAGTGAGGGAAAAAAGTATTTGATCCCCCGCTGATTTTGTACGTTTGCCCACTGAGAAAGAAATGATCAGTCTATAATTTTATTGGTAGGTTTATTTTGACAGCGTGAGACAGAATAACAACACAAATATCCAGAAAAACACATTTCAAAAATATTATAAATTGATTTGCATTTTAATAAGTGAAATAAGTATTTGATCCCCTATCAATCAGCAAGATGTCTTCTATACAGGTAACAAGCTGAGATTAGGAGCACATATATAAAAGACACCCATCCACAGAAGCAATCAATCAGATTCTAATCTTTCCACCATGGCCAAGAACAGAGAGCTGTCCAAGGATGTCAGGGACAAGATTGTAGACCTACACAAGGCTGGCATGGGCTACAAGATCATCGCCAATCAGCTTAGTGAGAGGGTAACAACAGTTGGTTTGATTTTTCACAAATGAAAGAAACAAAATATAACTGTCAATCTCCCTCGGTCTGGGGCTCCATGCAAGATCTCACCTAGTGGAGTTTCAATGATCATGAGAACGATGAGGAATCAGCCCAGAACTACACGGGAGAATATTGTCAATGATCTCAAGGCAGCTGGGACCATAGTCACCAAGAAAACAATTGGTAACACACTACGCCGTGAAGGACTAAAATCCTGCAGCACCCACAAGGTCCCCCTGCTCAAGAAAGCACATGTACAGGCCCGTCTGAACTTTGGTAATGAACATCTGAATGATTCAGAGGAGAACTGGGTGAAAGTGTTGTGGTCAGATGAGACCAAAATCAAGCTCTTTGGCATCAACTCAACTTGCCGTGTTTGGAGGAGGAGGAATGTTGCCTATGACCCCAAGAACACCTTCCCCACCATCAAACATAAAGGTGGAAACATTATGCTTTGAAACTGTTTTTCTGCTAAGGGGACAGGGCAACTTCACTGCATCAAAGTGACAGTGGATGGGCCATGTACCATCAAATCTTGAGTGAGAAACTCCTCTCAGTTAGGGCATTGGAAATGGGTCCCGGATGGGTATTCCAGCATGACAATGACCCAAAACACATGGCCAAGGCAACAAAGGAGTGGCTCAAGAAGAAGCACATTAAGGTCCTGGAGTGGCCTAGCCAGTCTCCAGACCTTAATCCCATAGAAAATATGTGGAGGGAGCTGAAGGTTCGAGTTACCAAACATCAGCCTCAAAATCCTAATGACTTGGAAAGGATCTGCAAAGAGGAGTGGGACAAAATCGTTCCTGAGATGTGTGCAAACCTGGTGGCCAAGTACAGGAAACATCTGACCTCTGTGATTGCCAACAAGGGTTTTGCCACCAAGTACTAAGTCATGTTTTACAAAGGGGTCAAATACTTATTTCGCTCATTAAAATGCAATTCACTTTATAACTTTTTTGAAATGCGTTTTTCTGGATATTTTTGTTTATTCTGTTTCTCACTGTTAAAATAAACCTACCATTAAAATTATAGACTGATCATTTCTTTGTCAGGGGATCAAATACTTTTTTCCCCTCACTGTATTAAGAGCAGTGCAGAACTGATATTACTGGACCGGTCTGTACATGTTAGCTTGGCTGGACTTCATTTTGCCCTGGCCTTCAGGACAATAAGATAAAGACTAAAGTGTAGTAGCGCACAACAACCATCCAAAACTAAAATCTGATTGATTGCCCTAGATTACTGCAAGTCACAAGTCATCCTTGCTCATTGTACACCATGTTATTGCAGAAAGAAGACAAGGCCATATTCTAATTCTGGCTTGGACCTTTCTCTATCCCCCCCAAGTATTCCACTGCCACCAGAGACAGGGCTACCATCATGGGGCCCTGTACACAACATTATATTTGGTTAAAATCCATGGACATGTTTCTTTTTTCAAACTGTCTATGCATACATTGTCCCCATACCTCCATGATCACGTTCATACAATGAGCAGGCTGGTAACCCAGGAAAGTGTTAAACTAAACCAGAAAATAGTAGAACGATTTTCCTGACTATGCATTGGGGCAAACATATGTGAATCATGAGACTGACTGAACAGAATAACTAATCTTTGGCAAGGTAAAACTGTTCACGTATACAGTACTGTTCAAAAGTTTTAATTTTGAGCAGGTGTGAAAAAAATGCTGTAAATTAGGAAAGTTTTCAGAAATAGCAGTGTTAATAGTTTATTTTTATCAATTAAAAATTGAAAAGTGAATGACGTTCACTTGGACCACCAGGACATGTCGCATGTGAAAGCGATAGCAAGCTAAAGTTCCTCTTTAACCTTTACTAAATCAGAGTTATTACCTTGAACCAAATAACAATTGAAAGGTAATTAATTTCCTCTCTTTTGAAATATTTGATTAATTATGCCATTAAACAAGATTCTTTGTTCAGCTATTTAGAATTTGTTATGAGTCTTTGTTTATGCTTCATTAAAACAAACAAGTATTGATTACACTAAATATACAATTTTTCATAATCTTCCCTTCATCTTTAGTTAATTCTGTTTACTCCTAGCTTGTTCTTTTTGTGACTTGTCCTTCTCTTTAGTATCCTCACCCATTTCTTCCTTCTGTTCCTTACCATTTGTATATGACTGTTATATCCTTCATTAGTGGTTACCCACATTGAAATTAAACCAGTGTATTGTTTTTTGGAAATCAAAGCTTCCCTATCCACACATACAGTATAGGGGTGGGTTGACTATATCGTTATGTTGTTGATTGAATTTCCTAATTTCAAAGAGGATCTTGCTTTATAATTGACGTTTTTTTTTTTCATTTCAACTCTAGATATCAGAGATGTTTACGCTACAGGCTGGTCCATGACATATTCACCATGGCCTGTGATTGGTATATCGGTAAGATGGCATATCTAAGCATCCTTTTTTCAAGTCTTGCAAGATTTTAAATACAGGAAGCTCTGTGTGCATTCCCTGTGAGTACTCTGTGTGCTCAGGTAAAAAAAATAATGCTGACATCACATGACCAGCTTACCGAGGACATTGCAGGGTTGCATTCCTGACATACTTAGAGAAATCTAAATATGGTTGAGGTTGGGCTTGCTACACTAGCAACATAATGGCCTCTGTCGACTGGCTTTTGTTTGCTACAAACAGGTTTTGCATTGCCATACAAGTCTTATGCCCTGTACACACGATAGGATTTTCTGACAACAAAATCCATGTTTTTTTTCCGACGGATGTTGGCTTGTCTTGCATACACACGGTCACACAAATCTTGTCGGAAATTCCAAACGTCAATAATGCGGTGACGTACAACACGTACGACGAGCCGAGAAAAATGAAGTTCAATAGCCAGTGCGGCTCTTCTGCTTGATTCCGAGCATGCGTGGAACTTTGTGCGTCTGAATTGTGTACACACGATTGGAATTTACAACAGTGGATTTTGTTGTCGGAAAATTTGAGATCCAGATCTCAAATTTTGTGTGACAGAGATTCCGATGGAAAATGTCCGATGGAGCCTACACACGGTCGGAATTTCCGACAACAGGCTCCCATCGAACATTTTCCTCCGGAAAATCCTATCGTGTGTACAGGGCATAAGGGAGCGCACAACTCATTAGCAGAAAATCAAATGCATCCCGGAGGAAGGAATCCGCAGGTCAAATGTACCTGTCAATAAATTCTGGATAGCTTCCCAAACCGATGTCAAAGCCCAATAACATGGGCCCTTTACACAGGGATGTTTTTTTATAGGTTTTAGCTCTTACTTTCCAGTGTGCAAAACAAATAAAAATTAAAAAAAAAAAAACGAATTGGATTTAAAAAAATATTGCTGGAAATCTTCATGCTTTGTCCAGCATGAAATGATAGATAACATAATAGGGTCTATGTATAATGAATTTGACACACATCTTCACAGCACCAATGAAACTTGATGTATTCTGTTTAATATAACTATCTCCCATGATGGTAAACCCTATCATGGCATTTACCATCATTAAAGATAATTATATTACATAGAATACATCAAGTTATGGAAGGTTCGTAGGAGCTGGACAGATGTGTGTCACATTCATTCAGCAAACTTTTTATACATAGACCCCATACAGGCATACCCCACTTTTAATGACACAATGGGGTTTATTTACTAAAGCTGGAAAGTGCAGAATCAGGCTCACTTCTGCATAGAAACCAATGAGCTTCTAACCCCAGTTTGTTAAATTAAGCTTTGGTAATAAAACCTGGAAGCTCATTGGTTTCTATGCAGAAGTGAGCCTGATTTTGCTCTTTCCAGCTTTAGTAAATAAACCCCATTGTGTACTTAAAAGTCGGGTATGCCTGTAGTTATACCACGAATGTAATATCAGTTGTATGAATGTGAACATATGTAATATCTTACATACTGTATGATGTTGTGTTTTCATACCTGTCTTCAGACCATCAGTTACATACAGGCAAATATTGTAGTGTAAATGAACATACTCCCACACCATATGTATATTATGGGATTTCTCAGTAACTTAACATGCAATTTAAATTAGATATGAGTAGGCCGAGTTGCATCTAAGTTTTTAATTAGTATAAAGATGTGTTAATGCTTGTGATTACCAGCACTCTAAAAAGATTAGCTTCTCACACTGGGACCAATTAAAAAGTTCCTCATTATTGCAGTGTTCTGAGAAGTGTTATTAATTCATTCACTTCGATATACAAGTGTGTGGTTCAAGACTAGTTTACGACTCCTAGAGGTAATTTATGACAGGGAGTGTGTGGGCAGCAGGAAGTCTGTCAAAATGTTCTATGCTTTCATCTATACAAAAGTGTGTTTGCGATTTGGCTTGTATCATAGAAACATCTGCATTTCTACTTCACTATGGTTACCAGTGAGAAAACTTGACTCTGTCCCATGTTGAATTTCAACTACCAATGAATGTCTAATCAGGAAAATAGTGTTGAAGAAACACACGTTACAAGGATAATGCCCACCCCCCACCATCTGAGGGTTTTTGGGGTGGAGCGAGGGGGATCATCAGGGGTTGGACCCCAAACATGCTGCTACCTATTATAGGAAGATTGAGCCAGCTTCCATGTGTGTGTGTGTATCGGTATGAGCACCTATGCACAGGTTGCCCAAACACCAACTTGTAAAGAAAATAAGTTAGGTTGTTAGGTTGAGGACCTTTATTGGTGTTAAAAACAAATGAATTGAACAAATATAACTTTACCAAAACTTTAATACTTAAAAAATATAAACCAAACATTTAAAGCCTGACTTTACATTGTATGCCCCTTTAAATAGCTAGTTTAGGTCAAGCTGGCCCTAACAAACTTTACTGCACTAACAGGTACAGTTGCTGGGAGGTGAGATTAGCACCTATTAAGTATGATCATGCCCATTTCCTAGTACATATATGATACTGCTTAATACAATCATCATGTGGGACAATAAAAAAGGAATATAACTTTGCATTTTAAATTTTTTTATAATAATTCTTCCCTTTTTCATTGCCTCTTTTTACCTGATGCACTATACTGTGTATACACACATTTCTTTATTGTCACTTATTATCTTTTGGGAATTGTTTGCTACAGGTAGCCTAATCCAATCTCCTCCGAGCACTGTGAACATGGTCCTTTGTAAGCAAGTTACATTGGGCCCCCGCAATGTGGATGGTCAGAATGACCTAAGAGACCTAAGAGAGGTCTGGGATAACAATTTTTTGAAAAGTTCTGGTTTCAACATTGTCTACCTTCGGTTGGAGATAACTATACCCTGCAAACCCATATGGGTAGTCAAAAGCTTTGTGATACTATGTACTTATACGCTTTGATATGTTTTTGAATTCAGATAACACACTCCCCCTGAAGAAGACTACAACTTGCTTGGTTGAAATGCGTTGGGGCATTTGTCTGGGGCAGGATCGTTTACTGTAAAATTTTTCATGAGTATACCTGTCTATTTTGTATGTTATTATGATTGATGGGTCATGATGAAGATTTTTGTAACCAGAACTCATATTTTAAAACCTTCGTAAGTTATAATGTTTGTACAATAAAATACCCTTTTATTCATTCAAATTTGTTACATAGCTTGTTTGCTGCAAAAAAAAAAAAACCCAGGGAAATTTTAGTTTTTATTCTGCAATACAATATTTGGGGTGTGCAGCTTTCTTACCTCCATGTGCTGTTCAAAATTTCTCATGCCACTCCTTACCCTTTTTCTGCCTGTCACGCTATCCAGGAACATCTGGACTGGAGATGTAAGAGAGCCTGCCCTTTTCATTTTGAACTCCCTCAGCAGGGGCGTTGCTAGGGGGTGGCTATTGGGGCTATAGCCCCGAATCTGGAGCCCATAGCCCCGAGTTTCATGCTGCAGGCTCCCTGCCTAACCAGTGGGTTGCGGCTCCTATGGCGGGCAGGCTGGCTGCACGAGAAAGGCGGAGGAGAGGAGAGGAGAAAATTGGGCGGACGAGCAGAGATGATATCTCTCTCCGCCCGCTCCACATCAGCGCTCTTCACAGCCTGGCATCTTCAATCTGAGAGCGAGGTGCGGCGAGTGGCAGAGAGATGACATCATCTCTCATTGTTCTCCACACATCAGCGGTCTTCCACCCTCACAGCACGGTGGAGTGGAGGTCACGTGCTTCCTGTCATTGTGGAGCTCCACTTTGCAGCCAGACCCCCTTGCTTCAATATCGGAGGTGCGGCAGGGAGCAGCAAGATTACATCATCTTTCAATGCCCGCCCCGCATCACCACTCTCCTGCTCTCTCTAAATGGACTAGTGGTGTCAGCCTGCCACCAATGCAGTGTCAATGCACATTTGGTGGAACTGGCTGGCATGGCAAGTGACAATCCACATCAGTCGACAAATGACAACCCACATCTGGTGGCCGGTGACGTGGCAAGTGACAATCTGCAAATGGTGTCAGGAGACGTGGCAATTGACAATCTGCAAATGGTGGCAGGTGACGTGGCAATCTGCAAATGGTGGCAGGTAACGTGGCAAGTGGCAATCTGCAAATGGTGGCAGGCGACATGGCAAGTGACAATCCACATCTAGTGGCAAGTAACACGCTGCATCTGGTGACAGTGGCAAGTGACACGCTGCATCTGGTGGCAGGAGATGTGGCAAGTGACACGCCCAGGGCTCCCACTGATTCTGCAGTATGGTGAGTTGAACCACTTTATTATATATTAGAATGTAACAATAGAAAAAATGCTCTTCAATCACCCTGACACCATATCAACCATGGTGCCATGATGATTGAAGCTCCAACACCAGCCATCGCCCGTGAAAAATTGCTTACCACCTCCCCCACGCGGGCATACAAAAAGGTTGATGACCGCTGCTATGGGCTCTAGCCCCAGATCTTTTGCAGACCTAGCAACGCCCCTGTCCCTCAGATACAAAAAGAGGAACTTTACTCCCCCCCAGTTTTTGTTTTTGTTTTTTTACAATCCTTGTTACCTTACAGCACTGTCCTCAATTCACATACTCATCTTCCCAGTAAATCCAATGTTGTCTCTCTGCATCTCGCTGTTCAGGTGTCTCTTCCTGGGTCCTACTTCATTAGGAGTTTTCTAAAGTGGCCAGCTCTGCCCTCCAGCCAGGTGTGAAGCCTCCTGAAATATGTGACTTGGATACACATCATTCTTACCAAGGCAAGAATGGTGGTGGGGACAGGGCAAGAATAAAAAAATAAAAAAGTAAACAAACAGAAAAATCTTGTCTTAAAATCTGCTTATAGTGTGCCTTTTTTGGTTCATCCTTGCTCCCTTCAACAACATGTTAGTTGAATTTTTAAACTATCTATGTAGACCCAATTATGTCATCACTAGGTGTCTGTGCATCTCTATGCAATGCAATGGGATCATGGCTGGTGATAGGGGTTGCACATAGCTTTCTGAAAACATCAGACTGTCCTAGGTAATATCCAGATGTGACACCAAAACTCCATTATTGACAGAACTGAAATCCAATGAGTAAAAGCAGCGGGCCAGGGACAGTTCAGCTTGGAAGAAAAAGGCTAGATGATGATGGATATCCTCAAGTCAGGAAATAAGTCAGTCTACATTTGGATTGCTGCGACTTGTAATGCACACTGTGGTAAGCTCAATGTGTGCAGTGAAATCAGAGTAAGCAATTTCAAGGAGAGGAGCCTGCACACTTGTGCAAGACTGAAGGTAATAAAAGAGGTCAACTTCACCCTTTACCCACTTGCTGACCGGGCCATAGCCCAATGACGGCTACAGCGTGGTCAGCTAATTCTGGGAGGGCACACAATGACATCCTTCCAGACTCGCGCTTCCCACGCACTCCCTGGGGCACGCACACGGAAGTGTCTATGCTCGCCGCGCTCACCGGACCCGGTGCATCACGGATCGCGGTATAGGGCCAATGACAGCGGCCCTTTACCACGTGATCGCTCCGTCCAATGACGGAGCAATCACTTGTCAACAAACTGGCGCATGTCCAGTTCAGCTCTCTACTCTCCTCACTCTCTGTATAAACCGATCGGTACAGCGTGCGAGGAGAGGAGGGAGACTGCAGAGACACTCACTCCTGCTTCATCCATGCCTCATTCTAGCCCATCTGTGCCTCATTCATGCCTCATCTGTGCCTCATTCATGCCTCATTTATGCCCATATGTGCCTCATTCATGCCTCATCTGTGCCTCATACATGCCCATATGTGCCTTATTCATGCCTCATTTATGCCCATATGTGCCTCATTCATGCCCATATGTGCCTCATTAATGCCCATCTGTGCCTCATTCATGCCCATATGTGCCTCAATTATGCCCATCTGTGCCTCATTCCTGCCCATCTGTACCTCATCCATGCCTCATCCATGCCCCATCAGTGCTCATCCGTGCCACATCAGTACTCATTTATGCCCCATCAGTGCCACTACAGTGCTTTCAGTGCCCTACAGTGCCTCACAAAAGTACAATAGTTAGTCAGGAAATTTAATTTGTAATTTTATATCGTCCCTAGAGCACCTGCCGGTGCCCTCTAAATGTTGGGCCTCTGTATGTGGCCAGGCTGTGTAAAAGTCTCACATGTGTGGTATCACCATACTCAGGAGGAGTAGCAGAATGTGTTTTGGGGTGTAATTTTTGCTATGTACATGCTATGTGTTATATATATCTTATAAATGGACAACATTTTGTAAAAAAAAAAATTGTTTTCATTTTCTTTCCACATTTTCCAAAAACTTGTGGAAAAAATGACATGTTCAAAAGACTCATAATGCCTCATAGCATATACATTGGGGTGTTTGCTTTCCAAATAGGGGTCATTTTGTGGGAGTTCTCATTGTCCTGGTGCTCCAGGGCCTTCAAAAGTGTGATAGAACACCTGGAGGTGCTACTTGTAAAAGTCTCACACATGTGGTATCGCCATACTCAGGAGGAGTAGCAGAATGTGTTTTGGGGTGTAGGTGCAAGTATGCCTATAGAGTGTGTGAGAAAACTTGGTAATATGACAATTTTGTGAAAAAAATCTTAATTTTGAAAAGAATTGTGGGAAAAAATTACAACTTGAAAAAAACTCACCATGCCTCTTACTAAATACCTTGGAATGTCTACTTTTCAAAAAAGGGTCATTTGGGGTATTTGTAATTTCCTGGCTTGTTACTGCCTCAAGAAATGAGGCCATCAGTATATCAGGTGTGATCAATTTTCAGTGATTGTCACCATAGCTTATATATGCTGTAAATTTCACAAAGACCAAATAATATATACTTATTTTGGTTATTTTCACCAAAGATATGTAGCAGTATAACTTTTGGCAAAAATGTATACAGAAAAATTACTAATTTGGAAATTATAATAATCGAAACTAAGAAAAATTTATTTTTTAACAAAATTTTCAGTCTTCTTTCATTTACAGCGCAAAAAAATAAAAAAACCCAGTGGTGATTAAATACCACCAAAAGAAGCTCTATTTGTTTGAAAAAAAGGACATACATTTCATATGGTACAGTGTTGCACGACTGAGTAATTGTCATTCAAAATGTGAGAATGCTAAAAGCTGAAAATTGGCCTGGTTAGGAAGGGGGTTTAAGTGCCCAGTGGGCAAGTGGTTACAGAAGTATACAGTCACAGGTATGTATTGGTTAGTTTACTTTCTGTCAGTAGGGAGCATAATTTATTCACTTTCCTCACATCCATCTTTCTTCATGTACTACAACACATCAGGATGAAGGTTGAGGCTCTGTGATCATGAAAGTTCATGGGGGAACATGTGTGAAAGTGATGTTTTTATCTTCAAAGCGTAGTAGTGTGCATTCCATCTGGGTGCAGCACAAAGACCTCACTCCATCATCTCAGTCACATAAAAGCCCATTTTACCAGTTATTTAATATCTGTCAGAAGGGAGATAGTGTAACATGTCCATCTCATAGATGTATACCTATAAAGTGATGTAATGTCTGTGATTCCCCATGTGTAGTGTGTGTGATTTGTTGCCTATGTGGCATGTTAAATATTGTTCAGATGATTACACTGGTAGAGGACACAAGGCTGTTGTAAGGTTGGGATAAACTGATTTACCTCTTCTGGCAGACTTGTAAACCAGGTCTGGTCAGATGACCAATGGGGCGCCCCTCTATGTTGGGACAGGGACTAATGTGTATATGCCCTAATAATGAATTAATGTGGATAAAAAATAAACTTCCTAATAAACACTTAAACACAAGAAAATAACTACAAATTATTGACTAGGTGGTATTGTGTGCACATGGCTCTGGCCCAGATATACCCCTCTGTTACTGCTCTCTGTTGGGGAGGCTGCGGCCTGAGAGGTATGCTCTTGCATATATGTTGAGACTATCCCCAGATTAGACTCTTCTGGGAGGATGTCCGGGATCGCATAGCTGAGATCCTGCTTGACCTTCCCCTCTAACCGGCCTACTTCTTCATGTCCCCACTGTCCCCCTAGTACGCTATAAATGAAGCGCTCTCCCTCATTTGCTTAATGCAGCTAAAGGCTCATACTGATCCATTGGAAGAGCACCCATGTTCCTAGCCATGAGGACTGGATCAAGAAGGTAACAGAGATTATGGAGGCCAAGGAGTTGAATGCTACATGTAGGAGAAAAATAGATAGTTTTGATTCCATTTGGGCTCCCTGGAAGCAATATACATCCAGGGCAAATATGGTCTCCTCTAGTTTGGATGTTGCTTTATTTGCCTTAGCTGACCCCTCATTTCTGCAACTTGTCCAAGCGAACCAACCAACCTAATCATTTATCCTTTTTTTTTTTGGTGGAAGCAAATAGGAAATTCAATTATACCAGCGTCTCCTTTTTCACCTGTTTTTCTTGCTACCCCCCCCCCCCCCCCCCCCCGTTTTTTTGGAGGAGTAATTTATTTTTATTTTCCTTTTTTTTCTCTTTGGCATATTGTCTGCCTTTTGGTGTGTTTCCGTTCTTACCTATTTAGCAGCTTTCCCCCTGCTGTGACTTAATTGGTACATTTTAATGGCCAGTCACCGTGGGGAGGTACCTGAGGCTCTGCTGCCCTACTCACAGAAATGGCAGTAGTGTGAAAGTTGTACAGACCATGCACAGTTTGATACCACTCATATTTGTCTGCCTAAGGGTTATCTATTTTTGCTGTGGAATGCCAATGGACTTACATTTGTGTTACCTTTAGGAATTGTTTTGTTTCTTTTTATATACATTCCTGGCACATAGAGTATAACACATTTTGTTTACATGCATTGAGACTGTGAACCTTTTAGTTACTGTAATGAGCATTTCTTCTAACTGCACTGCAATAACACTGTTTTCTATGTGCCTTTTCTCTTTTGTAATGTAAAGTTAAAATAAAGATTATATATATATATATATATAAAAGTGGTAGTTCTAAATTAACTCAATGGATTGGTACGGGTTCGAATTAATGGTGGTTTCAGAATAAATGAAAAATAGTTCATGTTGATTGAGAGAATGAAGTTCCGCTTTAAAGTCCCACTTTCATCTTCATTTAAAAGGGCCTTCTAGTATGTGTGCACAAAAAAAAATCTACTTTTACTGTGCCAGAATAAAAAAACTGAAGCCTCATGTGACTTCACACCTGTGAAGGGGCATGCTCACAGGTCTTCCCTTTGTGACAGTTCTCAAGTTTAAGAATTCCATTATTCTCAATAGGATCGTTCACACCTGAGTATTGTGATGTTCAGGAAAAGTATGTGAGCTTCTTGGGGCAGAATTGTGTGTTTTTGGCCCCATAGACTTTAGTGGGAGCACCTGAAAAACATCTGTTTCAACGTGTTTTCAGGTGCTCCCATTTAAAAGTTTATGGGGTCAAAACATGTAATTCTGTTCCTTTACTACAAGTCACATGTAAAAACATGAAAAAAGCTTGGCTATAGTCACACTTGAATGGGAGCCTCATGTGATATGCAGAAAAGGGTGGTGAGTATACTGTCATTGTGGCAAAGTTTGGGGTCCTAAATTTACACCCGTGCACAGATAGGGTACCACATGAGGGTGAGTATTCTCACCTTGCCTCATGACAATTATGCTCCTGTTCATGGGACCCATACTCAAGGCGAGTATTTATATTAAAGCAAGTTTGCATATATCTTCAATTTCCTGTATATCTGAATCTACTGATCCACAAACTAATCAGATCCTTCTTTTCATTTTTAAATCTACTGTAAAGAATATAAAAGTAGAATTCTGATTGGCTTCCATGGACCAAATGTACAGTAAAGTATTCCTTTTTCCAGCACTCCCACTTAACAACTCTGCCAGTGACAGATTTTTTTTTTTTTTTGTAGTTTCTTTTTATAGTACATTTTCTGTAGCGAACACAGTTTAGGATCTTGAATAAGCGACACACTAAGTGAATGGACCTTGAGTAAACTTTCTATCATGTTTAAAAATAGCATAAAGGACAGACAGAGCTGGTGTCAAGGCTCTGTTGTGTACAGCTGGCCTCCAGTGATCCAGTGATAAATATGAAACACACAGCTATCAACATTGTAAGAATTCTCCATCTGCACTATTACAACTGCCTTCCTGTTCTACATTGAGAAAAAAGTCAAAGATGAAAGGTTGTATGCGCAAATGACTTTATACTGTATATGATTATTTTAGAAAAAATAAAATTTATGATACAGACCATAACCTAAAGCTGAGTTCCACCCATAAAATGGAACTTCTGCTTTAAGTGATGGTGACCCCCTGACATGCCACATTTGGCATGTCATTTTTTTTTTTTGGGGGGCGGATACCCTCTTTTTAGAGGCATCCAGCTTCCACTTCCTCCCGGGGCTCTGGGGCGCCGGAAGGAAGTTCACCTCTCCCTCCTCCCTTCCTGCAATCTTTTGGGACATGTCACAGGTCCCAGAACCCAGAAGATTACCCGGCCATTCACATCGCGGAGCAGCCTTTTTTTCTTATCTTCATGTTACACTTACCTGCTCTGTGCAATGATTTTGCACAGAGCAGCCCAGATCCTCCTCTTTTAGGGTCCCACGTCGGCACTCTTGGCCCCTGCCTAAGCAGGTGCACTCCCAGCCCGCAGGAATGGACACACCAGTGTGTCCATTCACACATGGAGCCCTGACTTGACTCCGCCTCCTCTTTTTCCTGATTAGCTCACTGGCTGTGATTGACAGCAGCGGGAGTCAATCAGCATGTGCAGTGTGTGCCTGGCTGTGAAGTCACAGCTGGGCGCCCACTGTAAGAATGCCGGCGCCGTGCAGAGGAGGGGAAGAGGAGAGGGGCTCCGTACACCCGCATCGCTGGACCGTGGGACAGGTGAGTGTCTGATTATTAAGAGTCAGCAGCTACATTTTTTTTTTTTTTTTGGCGGAACTCTGCTTTAAATCGTTGTTCTATATAAATTACAGTGCTCTTTTGAGGTACAGTGTGGAGTTTGCATACCAATGCCATCTCCAACTGAGAGTTATGCTGGACATACAGGGCTTGAATTTTTTTGGGAAAAAAAAACACTTGTCATCTTTGAAACAACAAAGGGAATACTTCTAAAAGCACTTTTGCTGATCGGTAGTATGAGAGGCAAATTATTCTGGTGAACCTGTGACCCGTGGGGAATAGTATCATGGTGAGATTATTGGATGAGTCACAGAATAATATGAACTATTAGTAAAGACAAATGGACATTGAGAGACACTAATTTGTGGACTTTTATATCACGTGGACTTTAATATCACATACTGTATCTCTTGCACGAGGTTGTATATTTGTTGTAAATGCAGTTATAATTTAATTGTAAGGGGTAAGATTGTTGCACTACCTATGTGGAAAATGTATTTTCTATTTTTTTGGTTTCTGGGTATATGTATCAATTAAAGGTGAAAGCAGCTGCACAATTATTTATTTTAGGAAATTAGGTTGTAATTCTTCTGTGTGCAGGGTTATAATATTAATTACCATAAGGGCATGAATTTTGTCTGACTGCTGCTGACATTACCACCTGGCTCCACAAATTTGGAACTGAAAATTGAAGGAGCCCATTAGTTAGATTGTGGTCCAGTTGCTGCTGGTTACTGTACTTTGTGCATTAATGGCTGATATGCAAATTATTCTTGCAAATACCTAAACAGTGGCCACTACTCTTTATCATTAGACCACAGATAATTTCAAGGAACATTGCTTTAACTTCAGAGCCAAAACCATTAACATCCCTGGGACCATCCAGAACCACCTGTAGCCTAGTGCTGGATTACAGAAACATGGGGAAGAAGACATTGTCCTCTTTATAGTAAGTTTTACTTTCTATTGCTATGCTGGATAATGTGTTGCACTATCCCCCCCAGTCCACGGGGGGGAGCTATAAGCAGGAAAGCCTATGAACTTCTATGCAGAATGCTGAGGATCATGGGAGTTGAAGTCCAGGACACAAGCAATAGAATGGGACTCATGGATCCTTTTCACTACAATTCTCAGAGGACACTGAGACACAGAGGGAGTAGTGGAATAGCTTTTACTGTACTGTTCTAAGAACTTCTTCCTTTTGGAAGCATAGGAGTCCATGTGAGCTTATCAGCCTGTGTGCCTACATCTCCAAGGAGACCAGAGCAGTGGGGACTAGAGTTTGAGGCTTGAGAGAGGTGACACAAAGGCAGCGCTGCTCAGACCCCAGCATTCCCTTGCTACAGGAAGACTGAAGCGCCCTCTCACATTCCCCTCCTTTAATCCAGATCACCAGGGCCATCTGTACAAAGACAAGCAGCCCCTTTCCTTCAGTGGGAGTCTACAGCCGCACCGCACAGACTGGCGAGAAGGCTCACCATTCACACACTGATAGTGGGGACTGACTTGCTGAAAGCAGGATACTTATTATATAACATCTACACTGCATGCTGATTTATTAAGACAAGTTGACAAGTGCACCAATGTTGTTTATGGGCCCCAACTATAGCCAGCTTAAGAATACAGCAAAGAACTGACCCTATAAGGCTGGGTTCACACTTGTGCGGATGCTCCTTACAGCAGGGGTCTATTGCGTCCCTGTTCTCCGTTTCAGGGAAGAATCAGGCCCGAATTTGTGCCTGAATTCGGATCTGAAAGATAGCCAAAGACGCACAGAAACCCTGTACAATCTGCTCTACGACTGTCCCGGAGAAGTGTGAACTGGCTCCATTGAGAGCCGGGCACACCCTACTGTCATGCGAATTGGATGCGGGGAAACTGCATCCAATTCGCACTAGTGTGAACCTAGCCTCAAGCCTTTCCACAAGCCCCTATGTATTACTTACTAGGGTACCTCTGTGCAGTTAGCCTAGGCCTAACATAGTCACCCTTAGTGCTCTTTGGCTGTCTACCTGAAAACAGTTAATCCAAACATACAGTGCCTTGAAAAAGTATTCACACCCTTTGAAATTTTCCACATTTTGTCATGGTACAACCAAAAACGTAAATGGATTTTATTGGGATTTTATGTGATAGACTAACACAAAGTGGCACAGAATTATGAAGTGAAAGGAAAATGATAAATGGTTTTCCAATTTTTTCACAAATAAGCCAAAACTTTGTAGAACCACCTTTCACTGCAATTAGAGCTGCAAGTCTTTTTGGGAATGTCTCTACCAGCTTTGCACATCTAAAGAATGACATTTTTGCCAATTCTTATTTGCAAAATAGCTCAAGATCTGTCAGATTGGATGGAGAGCATCTGTGAACAGCAATTTTCCAGTCTTGCCACAGATTCTCAATTGGATTTAGATCTGGACTTTGATTGGGCCATTTTAACACATGAATATGCTTTGATCTAAACCATTCCATTCCACACCACGTCATTGCCCTGCTGAAGGGTGAACCTCCGCCCCAGTCTCAAGTTTTTTGCAGACTCTAATGCCCCGTACACACGATCGGAAATGCTGCTAGCAAAACTCCGATGAGAGGTTTTGGTCGGAAAATGCAACCGTGTGTATGCTCCATCGGACTTTTGCTGGCGGAATTTCTGCCAGCAAAAGATTAAGAGCAGATTCTCTTTTTTTCGGTTGGAAAAATTTCCTATCCGAAAATGCGATCATCTGTATGCAATTCCGAAGTGCAAAAAATCACGCATGCTCAGAATCAAGTACGAGGTGGAAGCGCTCGTTCTGGTAAAACTAGCGTTCGTAATGGAGATAGCACATTTGTCACGCTGCAAATTATTGGATCTTTTAATGCAGCTCATTCTTTTGTTCTTTATAATGCTAGAATAATGAAGTTGTTTTGCTGCTGATATTCACACAGAGTTATAACAAACTGATTTCTTTATTATTTCTTGTGATCTCATGAATAATCTTTTTTGTTTTTAAAGCCATATCTCCATAATAATGTTTAGAATAATTTTTTTATAGTCATCTTTTTTTAATCAAGATCTCCTGTTTTTTGGATTATTTTGAAATTATTTTCTAGTGATCTCCATAATTTTTTTTTGGTGTGTCAAGTTTCCACAACAACATTACTATCTTGTATTTTTATACAGCTCAAGGAGGTTGGTTTGTGTTGGTGTCCCTTGTTAATTTAACATTGTATTTTTGAAATGTACCTGCCTACTCACAAACAAACTGTCCTTTTTGAAGAAAAACACATAGGCAAGTATTTTCATATAAAAAAATCTACATTTATTCTGGTTCATAATAGCATAATAAAGAGGAAGGCAGCGCTGGAGAAACTGCTTGAATTTGGGAAGCCTTTGACCCCCAGGGCACACATCAACTCTTTGTAAATTGAAATTGGTAGCCTGAGAAGTCCATATTTTAGGGAGCACAATCTGTTCCAGAACTCCCAGAGATCAGGAACAGCAGCAAATGACATATATGTCCCCAGGCTGTAGTACTACAACAGCCTGCGTCTTCTGTCAGACCTGACTGAACCCAGGCCATCACTTTCTTGTCTTCCCTGCAGTCTTCCCTCCACGCTTCCCTGCAGCCTTCCTTGCAGTCTTCCTTGGAGGCTGTGGCTCTGGAGGTGGACTTGTGGCAGGAGGGGGAGGAGGATGGGCGAGCGCACATAAGTGCATATTCTCACTAATTTGGCCCCTCAAACCCTTCCAAATGGCGTGAAAAATTAGATTCTAACACATGAAGCGTTGGCCCTCCTCCATTTGCTGCAATTTGGCAGTTACCTAGCAGCCATAGGCCTCTTCAGCGTCGGGGGGTTTTTTCAGGGTCGCATTAGCCTCTTTAATGAGGCCCAGTGTTACCTCCTCCACGTTACTCCCCTTCCTGGCCCTTTTTGTTGTAAGGCGAGCGGAGGCACCTGGGATTGGGTGAGGCTTCAGGGCCCCGCCACTTCCTGGCTGACACTTACCCTGGCCTCCTCCTGTGTGCCACATTCCAGAGCCTCGTCCTGGCTGAGGTCTTCCTGTGTATGAAAAAGGGACATAGTTTTAGTTTTTGGTTCATCGATCACACACAATTTTCAGCTCATGACTGTTGCAAATTAAATGTTAACAAATAGAAAAGACTATCATTCTGAGCCCAGCATTTTTCATTCTTGTCACAATCATTTTTGGCCCCTACTGTCTATTGATATGTAAAACACTTTTTGTTAAATCATTCATTTGTTATCAATAATCACATCTAGTTAAACAACAATAATTTTTCGGACAATAAATATGTTAAAAAATACTATACCTGGCTCCAGCTGAGCTCCTCCACTTCTTCCAGGATGGAAGGCCCAGGTTGGTCCTCGGAAGCCTCAGCTGGGGTTGAGGGAAGGGTTGAGGGAAGGCTGGATGGAAGTGTAGAAAGCGATTCCCTGGCTTCCATCTGGTCTTCCAGAAACCACATCCTGTTGTAGTACCATAGACTGGGTACATACACAACCTCTGTAACAGAAGAAATAGGGAGTCCGCGCTAATGGGTGTAATTAGAAGCCTAGGTGGGAAGTGTATTCCTAAATTGATAGACTGCTGCCCTCATATACGCTGACTCCACAGGGGGTGAAATGAGCAAAAAAAGTGAAAAAAGAAAAGTATGTGAGTGTGGCGCTGTCCCAGAGTTGTAAAAGAAATGTCTGCATATATACAATTATATCCAAAGTGTCATGTGTGTATTCCTTTAAATCGCATCCAAGGTGTCTAGTGCTGTATTCCCTCAAGAAAAAAAAAAAAAAAACAGTATTAACCACTGCCAAGAGCATGAAGTGGTCTGTGTCTAAACACTAGAAAACACAAAGTTGCAATAATTACATCACACGTGACATGCAAAAAATTCTAAAGTGTCTGGTGCTAAATATATAAATATTAAAATATTGCTCTACAAACGTTGGGGTGACGAGTAGTCACAGTATGTGCCACTGTGCAGCAGTACTTGGCAAGACCAGGACCAGGATGATATCATAAGGACATAAGAAGAAAGGATTCCATAGTGTGAAACCGTTTAAAAACACTATTTATTAGGTCAGATAAAAAGGGTACTCACTCACATTGTAGTGGAAAAAATGAGCGGTGTACAATGCTTGCAAAGATGTTCCTAAGCATCAGCTTTGCAGGGAGATGTCAGCAAGGCATTCAGTCAAAGGCCACGCCCTATGTACGTTTCGTCACACGGACTTCTACGGGAGCGTGGTCCCTGCATCGTCTCCCCTATCCTTATATGCTGTGCGGTCCGTAGTGCATCTGCGTTTCAGCGGTCATGTTTGGTGTGTTTGTGTTCCAGTGGCCATGTTTTTGTGTGTCGGCGGCCATTTTCCCTGGGACAATGCAGACCGAAGTCCGCATCCCCATGACAGCAGGCCATGTTTTTGTGTGTCGGTGGCCATTTTCCCTGGGACAATGCAGACCGAAGCCCGCAGCCCCAATAAAGTGATTAAATCCCCGTGGAACGGCCTGATACAGCGCTGATTTCCTGGTGACACCTTACTAATATATGGGTCAATTGCATGTGTGTCACATTAGTAGCTATTACGTTATTTATGCACAATTCTACCGCACAGGATATATGGTATGTAGTAAATGGTTGGCCCTTACTTAGGAAACCTAGACAATAGTGATATAGACAACAGAATATACTAAACCATATTAAAAATATTAAAATTGTGGTTCTTCAAAAATTTATGAAATGACCTATATCCTAGCAATACGATATACAAACAGGTAAATTGTTATATTTTAAAACAGGTAAATTGCTATATTTACAATGCTAAAAAAATGCTAAAAATGTTAAAAATATTTTATTATGAATATATATGTAAAAATAAAAATAAAAAATATGTTTAAAAATATGTAAAAAAGCGAGGCAAGAACGTCATGTGCCAGTTATATAAGGCAGATAGTAGGATAGTAGGTGTATATTAGAATACTGAAAGTATTTTGAATAGCTTGTTAGCCAATAGGGGGAGCATTATCATCAGAGAGAGGAGCATTATCATTAAAAAAGAGAGAAGAAGCGTTTACCATCAGAAAAGAGAGGTTTTTTTATATAAAAGGCGCTCAGTAATTGGTAAGAAAGCAATTGAGATCCACATCTATGTTCATTCCAGACGGTTGAAGTGTATCCAGCTGGAAGATCCATCTGGTTTCATTTTGTGACACCTTTGTTTTCTTGTTGTCACCCCTCCAGTGTCCCTTAATTTTGTCAATTCCATAAAAAAGCATACCACTGGGGTCCCTATTGTGATGATCTCTAAAATGTCTGGATACGCTATGTTTTTTAAAACCGTTCTTTATGTTTGTGACGTGTTCTCTAATTCTAATGTGCAGTTTTCTGGTAGTGCGTCCCACATACTGTTTACGGCACGGGCATTCTAGCACATACGTTCGTGTGATGAAACGTACGTAGGGCGTGGCTTTTGACTGAACGCCTTGCTGACATCTCCCTGCAGAGCTGATGCTTAGGAACATCTTTGCAAGCATTGTACACCGCTCATTTTTTCCACTACAATGTGAGTACCTTTTTTATCTGACCTAATAAATAGTGTTTTTAAACGGTTTCACACTATGGAATCCTTTCTTCTTATGTCCTTATGATATCATCCTGGTCCTGGTCTTGCCAAGTACTGCTGCACAGTGGCACATACTGTGACTACTCGTCACCCCTGCAGGGGATATACAGCTGGTGAGTCTCTGCACAATCACAACGCGAGACACCAGCACTGGATTAACACCTGTTGTGTGCTTTGAGGAATCCTACAACGGACGCCTTTTTTTCACTTATAGTGCACCGGGCACATACCCTATGAACTGTTTATTATCATAGAACCATTTGCATGACACGTGTGTTTATTATTTTTCAGAGTGACCTTTTTATAGGGCACTTGTCACTTTGTTATTTGCAACGTTTGTAGAGCAATATTTTAATATTTATATATTTAGAATTTTTTGCATGTCACGTGTGATGTATTTATTGCAACTTTGTGTTTTCTAGTGTTTAGACACAGACCACTTCATGCTCTTGGCAGTGGTTAATACTGTTTTTTTTTTTTTTTTCTCTTGAGGGAATACAGCACTAGACACCTTGGATGCGATTTTTTGCACTCATTATGCTTTTTATGTTTAAATCACTAGTCACTTTAACCCACAGGAGTGGTAATAACTGCCATACATGTAACTAGGGGGAGACATACATGGAAGAGAGCAAGGGTGCTGCACACCCCGAAATGGATAAAAGAATATTGGATTCCCCTAATTGGGCTTTAAAGCAGCAAAATATACCATTACAAAGGTCATAAATAAAACAATTTATTTGACAAAATGTCCAATGTCATATTTTCATGTGAAATCTAGTACAATGATCAATTCATATTCCATAAAACGGCAAAATGCATATCACATCATTACATTACATGGTGTAGTAAAATGTCGAAGCCCCGGCGCGTTTCGACCAGTATGCGGTCTCTTCAGGGGGCACATCTGAATCTATAAAGCAATACAAATATTGAGAATAGTAGATAATTTTCTAAAAAAGATCACATTGGATAAAACATAATGATGGGTTTTACCGTTGAAGTGAAGTAGACGTATCTAGTGGGGGCATTGGGGAGCCATGGAGGGGTCCGGGCGGTGCGCAGGCCATCCCCAACCCCCCACCAAGGGAAAGAGCCAGCCCCAAGGGCTTGCAAGGAGCCACACAGATACACGTCCCCCCGGGGGAGCGGGAGACCGGACACCTGCAACAGATATCCATGAGCAGCTATTAGAGAAGTAACATGTTTGTGTATAAGTCATCGTTATAAGTATTGATTTAAAATGTATATGGAGACCAAAAATGTGTGTATGTTTTTAAGGATGGTAGTTGAATCACATAAATTAAACAAATAAATAATCAAATTGAATTAGTGTTACTAGCAACCCCAATACAATGTGTAAGTAGTGCCTGATGTGTGGGTGAAAATGTGTGCTGTGGGTGAAAAAAGGAAATCCTTGGGAAAGTGCATAATGAGGGAAATCATAATGTGATAATGTAATGAACCAAGTGTTGGCAAAAAAGTGAAGGGTAAGGAACAAACCAAACAAATACAGTGAGGAAAAAAAAAAAAATTATAAAAAAAATAAAAAAATAAAAAGCCAACCAAATGGCAGTGTGTGAGGAAAAGAGGGATATGAAATGGGATAGTGTAAATAAGAAACATATTGAATTTACCTTGTGCTATATAGAGTTGTATGAGGTATGTGAAGCTGGTTGGCTTGGCAAAGACCAAGCTGCAATTACTGAAAAAACAGATACCGTTGGTCCTGACCAGCATGGAAAGACTGTTGACTGGTAAACATTTTGGTCTCCTATATATAGCTAGGCTGAGGCTGATGGGATAATCACATGCAGGTGCCCAATTCCCCCACCCATCCAGGATAATGTGTGTGGCTCCTTGCAAGCCCTTGGGGCTGGCTCTTTCCCTTGGTGGGGGGTTGGGGATGGCCTGCGCACTGCCCGGACCCCTCCATGGCTCCCCAATGCCCCCACTAGATACGTCTACTTCACTTCAACGGTAAAACCCATCATTATGTTTTATCCAATGTGATCTTTTTTAGAAAATTATCTACTATTCTCAATATTTGTATTGCTTTATAGATTCAGATGTGCCCCCTGAAGAGACCGCATACAGGTCGAAACGCGTCAGGGCTTCAACATTTTACTACACCATGTAATGTAATGATGTGATATGCATTTTGCCGTTTTATGGAATATGAATTGATCATTGTACTAGATTTCACATGAAAATATGACATTGGACATTTTGTCAAATAAATTGTTTTATTTATGACCTTTGTAATGGTATATTTTGCTGCTTTAAAGCCCAATTAGGGGAATCCAATATTCTTTTAACTGCCATACATATTTCACTTAAAGGAATACACACATGACACTTTGGATATAATTGTATATATGCAGACATTTCTTTTACAACTCTGGGACAGCGCCACACTCACACACTTTTCTTTTTTCACATACACACCTCTGCTGCTGCTCCTGATCTCATGGAAGCCTAGACCTTATTAAGCTCCTTCCTATACGTGCTTCTCAAGCTACAAATTTCCTTCTCCGCAAACTCGATGTCTGCGTCAGGGACCTGCTTCTTCACAAACTGCAGCAGTTTCTCCAGCGATGCCTTCCTAGCTGGTTCATTGCGATATAAGGGGTTTTTAACCTCCCACAAAATTCTCATATCCCTGTATTTGTCTCTGAACTGGCCCATGAATTCAGGGTCTTTGAATTGTTTCATATTTACTGCAAGACAAAACACAAGACAAAAACACTAATATCAGGCTAAATTCTCTTAATCTTAGCCCAATATAGGCCTTAATCTAGTATCAGTATAGGCCACTGATGTCCCAAGTTAAAATGTTACCTTCGTTATAATTTTCGGCGCTTCCTCCGCACACAGAATGTAGGTACGACACACACGTGTTAGCTTTATATACACTGTGCAAGCGTGAAACTCCGCCCGCGTCACCCACCTCTGATGTTCTTTCTAGAATATTCCCCGACCCTTCTCTTTTAGTGCAGTGGGAGATGAAAATGGTGGAGACACAGCAGGTGCGTAATAGCAGTAACGAGGAGGAGGAAAGCCCGGAGACCAAAATGTCCCGATCCCGGAGGAGAAGATTTAAAGGCTCAAATATGGCCTTTGTAGAGATGGTGGAGATGATGGACATCTTGAAGAGGGCAGACTATGACGGGAAGTATGGACCGTACCTAAACCCAAATGTGAGAAAGGCCAAGATCATGACTAAAGTTGTGAAGAGTCTGCACAGGAATTTTGGGGTAGGACAATGCAAGGAGCAATTGAGGAAACGCTGGTCAGACCTGAAATTTAGGGAGCAGGATCAGTACAGAAGAATCAAGAAAGTGCTTCTAAAAAGTAAGCAGTTGTTGTGTTCTGATTATTATTATTATTTGCATGCTGCTCCATGTGCTTTTCTTTACTGTTGTACAGTTTAAAATGGCAACTTTCAGGCTCGTGGGCACAGTAATTGTTTGCAGTAAACATTGTTCGTTCGCCAACTAAATACGATGTTTTGTGTAGATGTGTTTGTAACTAGAATGAAATGCAAACTTGATTCAGTGTAATGTAAGGAGAGGACACTCAGCAGCTGTTTACACATCTGGACTCAGGAGCACTAGTGTGGGACACAAGAACAAACTTTTTAGGGTGTCCCACACAGGTGCTCCAGTGGATACTTGGGGTGTCTCCATGTGTGAGACGTCCAAAAAAGGTAAGTATTCCAGCTTTGGTAAGGGAAAAAAAATCATGTCTTCAGGTTGGAACTCTGCCCAAACAGACAATTATACCCCACTTCCAAGCAATGTAAAATGTAAAATGTAACTAAAGTTTTAATACAGTGAACTCCTCCTCACCCTGTTCATGGACTGGGCTTGGGTCAAAGCAAGAACCCCAACACTAAGCGCCCACACAGCACGAACTCTACGACAAGCACGTACCCGCAACATGGCTTCAAAACGGTCGGCTGGTCAGAAAGAACTAACAGAATGAACTGAAGAACAGCAAGGCCTGTGAAGAGCGTGCTAAAAATCAGAAACAAGCGGACAAGAATGCACTGTAAAACAGATATGAACTGACTACAGGCACTGAAAACCAGATACAAACCTACAAGCACAAACTGAACAGCAGTAACATTCTCTCACCAAACTTCTACTAACACGAGATTAGCAGAAGGAGCCCAAAGGGTGGCTCAGTGGCTATTAAACTTCCTTTTTCTAGTCCCGTCGTACGTGTTGTACATCACCGCATTCTTGGCGGTCGGAATTTGGTGTGACCATGTGTATGCAAGACAGGCCTGAGCGGAATCCCGTCGGAAAAACCATCATACCTTTTTCCGACCAAAATTCCGATCGTGTGTATGCGGCATAACAGGTTTTCTTCTAAGATTGCCCTGTATTTGGCTCCATCCATCTTTCCATCAACTCTGACCAGATAGTATAGCACAGTAACTGGACACACTCACTTTTCTGGACTTCTGGACACAATAAAGATTTTGTTGGAACTCTTGTAAGAAATCAACATGGCAGGACTAGGTTCTCAGGCTTAACAAAAACAACAGATACTCTTAACCGCTTCCAGACCAGCCGCCGCAGTTATACTGTGGCAGGTTGGCTCCCCTGCGCAAAACCACATAGCTGTACGTTGGCTCGCGGGGTCCGGATAGCAAGCGCGCTAGAGGCCCGCTGCATAGCGGGGGTGCCGATGCTTGTGGCCAATGGTTGCGATGACCATCGGCCACAAGCGATCGTGACCAGAAGACACAGAACAGGGACGAGTGTGTGCAAACCCACACTTCCCTGTTCTGTTCCGACAGGAGTGACAGATCGTGTGTTTCTATTGGCTAGGAACCACGATCTGTCACTTCCTTTAGTTAGTCCCCCCCCCTTCAGTTAGAATCATCATGTAGCAGGGAACACAGTTAACCCCTTCACCGTGCCCTAGTGTTAACCCCTTCACTGCCAGTGACATTTTTACAGTAATCAATGCATTTTTAATCGCACTGATCGCTGTATTAATGCCAATGGTTCCAAAAATGTGTCAAAATTGTCTGATGTGTCCGTCATAATGTCGTAGTCATGATAAAAATCACAGATCACCGCCATTACTAGTAAAAAAAATAATAATAATAAAAATGCTATAAATCTATCCCCTATTTTGTAGACCCTATAACTTTTGCGCAAACCAATCAATATACGCTTATTGCGATTTTTTTTACCAAAAATATGTAGAAGAATACATATCAGCCTAAACTGTTTCTTTTTTTTAAAAAAAATGGGGATATTTATTATATATTAAAGTACAAAATATCGTGTTTTTTTCAAAATTGTCGCCCTTTTTTTGTTTATAGCGCAACAAATAAAAACCGCAGAGGCGATCAAATACCACCAAAAGAAAGCTCTATTTGTGGGAAAAAAAGGACGTCAATTTTGTTTGGGTACAACGTCGCACGACCGCGCAATTGTCAGTTAAAGTGACGCAGTGCCGAATCGCAAAAAAACACTCTGGTCAGGAAGGGGGTAAATTCTTCCGGGGCTGAAGCGGTTAAAGAATATGTAAACCCAACATTTACATTTTCCTGATATGTGCCTGCTGTACCATGTACTTGTATGAAAAGGTATCCTGTTCTCTGTGTATTGCTTCCTTTGTGTGAAATACCTGGTGTTCTTGTCAGTCCATCTGCTTTGATATAAAAAACTAACCACACTAAACAGGAGAACACACCGTGGTCAGTTCTCTAGCTATGCTGGGAACACAGCCTGCTTCCCTCTAATGATCAGACTTGTCCTGACACACACCCCCTTCACAGCCATTCACTGGAAAGATCAGTGTGCTGCTGCTTCTTCTCCCCCAGCTCTTATGCAGCTGAGAACAGAGGGTATGTGATCAGTTATAAAAAAGGAGAAAAGGTATTCATAATGTTTTTCATATCTATACACAAATGTTTTGCCTTTCATTTCTATTTTAAAATGAATGGGTTATATTACGGTGTGAGGGTTTACAGTCACTTTAAGGTAAAAAATGTCCAGCCTTTACAGCCACTTTAACTGTATGTTGAATATACAGCAATAACGTGGCAGCTCCCATAGTCAGACTGTTACATCAATGTGAAAGACTTACAGAACTTGGCAGACACATCCAGTGCATTGAAGCCAGGTGCACTCTCACTTGTTTAGCAGTACTTGGTATCAGTAGGCAGCTACTTATAGTCTGCCTCCGGGGAATCTAAACTATCCCCTTGAGAGTGAAAGATTCTTAAAGAATTACCAGCAGTTCACAGATTAGACTGGCATTAATTAAGACTAGATCTGAGCTGGCATACAGGTGAACCCCAATACTTAGTGTGGGCCAGGTCCCTGTTGAGAAGCTGTCATATACGTGATAGCTTCCCACACAGTACTCTATATTCTTATTCAACCATCATTTGGGACATTCCCCAGCCCAAATCTGATGTACAGAAAGGGATTGCGGTACGCTGATGATGTCTAGAGATGTCATTACCCAAATCTGGCAATGCCCATCTTGGCAAAATGACTTGGGTCACTTGGTGGATGGAGCCTGATGGGGAACTGAGGGACTAGTTCTTCATAAGGTCTGCCTTTTCTTGTTCAAACTTTTTATTAAGCAAGAGAGTAAATGTATCACTTATACAGTAGATCATGCAACCATGCATAGAAACTGTATCTGCGCAGGGAGTGACAAAATAGGTCTGCCTTTTGATTAACGATAGACATGTGCGGTTCATTTCATTCCGAAATTAATATTCGGACACATTTTTCATTATTCGGATATATCTGAATACCTGAATTAAAATATAAACAAATTTTACCGAATGCTCCAAATAACAAAACTTCCGAATTTTGGAAATTCAGACTGAAATTCAAATAGAATTTTACATGGAACTCCAGTCAAATTCTAACTGTACACATATTGCTGAAATCAATGATTGTGTGTTATTAGAGTACCATTTCGAAAAAATGCTGTTTTTAGTAAGCCAAAGGTGATTTAACCCCTTCCCGCCGACCGTACGCAGATGTGCGTACTCGGCTTTCGGGGGTTATACCGGGATGATGCCCACAGCTGCAGGCATCATCCCAGTACCGTCGTTTTGAGCCGGCGATCGGCTATCCGTATATAACAACCGATACAGCTAAAAGCTGCTTGGCTGTCATACTGGAGGAGCGGGAGGGGACGCCCCCCCCCTCCCGCCGCCTCCCGCCGCTCTTACTGGGCCTCCCGTGCGATCGGGAGGCCCGGTGTCCAATCGACTGCCTCCGGCGGCTGGGGGCGGGCTGGAACGAAGCCATGAATGGCTTCGTTCCAGCATTCTAATTGTAAACGCGGAAGCGAGGTCATGACGTCACTTCCCGTTTACTCGGCTGCCAATGGCGCTGAATTAAAAAAAATGCACAGTATTCAGAATCGCCGTTTTCGGCGATCTGAATACTTTGAAGTGCAGAGGAGGGATCGGGGGTCTTTTAGACCCCCGATCCCTCCATAAAGAGTACCTGTCACCACCTATTACTGTCACAAGGGATGTTTACATTCCTTGTGACAGCAATAAAAGCAATAAAAGTAAAAAAAAAAAAAAATTTTTTTTAAACACAATTTATAAGTATAAAAATAAATAAATTAAATTAAAAAAATTTTTTTTTAAAGCGCCCCCGTCACCGCGAGTTCGCGCAGCGAAGAAAACGCATACGGAAGCGCCCACATATGTAAATGGTGTTCAAATCACACATGTGAGGTATCGCCATGATCGTCAGAGCGAGAGCAATAATACTAGCCCTAGACCTCCTCTGTAACTCTAACCTGGTAACCGTAAAAAAAATTTAAAGCGTCGCCTATGGAAATTCATAGCTACCATAGTTTGTCGCCATTCCACGAGTGCGTGCAATTATAAAGCGTGACATGTTTGGTATCTATTTACTCGGCGTAACATCATCTTTCACATTATACAAAAAAACTGGGGTAACTTTACTGTTTGGATTTTTTCAAATTCATGAAAGTGTCCCTTTTCCAAAAATTTGCATTTAAAACACCGCTGCACAAATACCGTGTGATATAAAATATTGCAACAATCTCCATTTTATTCTCTAGATTCTCTGCTAAAAAAATATATATAATGTTTGGGGGTTCTAAAAAATTTTCTAGCAAAAAATATGGATTTTAACTTGTAAACACCAAACCAAACACCACCAAAAATAGGCTTAGTCATGAAAGGGTTAAAGAGTCATTGTAATCATTTGATGAAGATTTTTCTTTTGTTTGTTCACTTTGCCACATTCAAATCGAAAAATAGAAAAAATTATCTAAAGTTTTCGATTCGACCGATTCAAAATTTATTGATTCAAAATTTATTGATTATTGATAACGTTTCAAATTTTTAAAAAAATCGGTAAATCCGCAGAAATATCAAAAAAGACATGAAATACGAATTCCGAATATGAATTCCGAATACGAATTTAACGAATCAACCGAATTTAACAAAACTAAATAACTAGGTTAACGAATCAAAACTAAACTAAACAAATTTTTTTCGCTATGCACATGTCTAATTAACAGTGTATAGCAGTGGGTGGATTCAAAATCAACTATTTGACAGTAGCTGTCAATCAAAAGTAAAGCGGATCTGATGGACATGCATCTATCAATGTGATGGCAGCAGTGGCTAGGGGGAAGTGCATTGAGGTAGGAGTGTCCAGGACGGACATTATGACTTCACTACCAGGCTTTGACCAATTCATGTACCCGTCTCTCTGACAGGTACATGAATCAGGTGTAACTTTTTCAGTGCGACAGCCCAACAAAATTCTAGAGTATGTCGGCCCCACCCCCAAGTGTGTTTTCAGTGAGTGCATATTTTGAACTATTGTACATACCCTACATAAAGTTGTAAATTCTTCCACTAGTGGCCTTGCAAAAGCAGAGGAAAAATATATTACAGATAAATCATGTAATGTTGTTTAGTGGGTAGGAGCTGCTCTATTCTACACTGAGATTAGAGGACCAGTAAAGCACAATCACTGCACTGCACTGCAATACTGAGCAGATAGCATAATATGTACTGTACATGTGTAGCACCCCCTAGTTCTATTACAGTCCTAGAGTTTTTGTGTTAATGTAAGTAAATTTTTAGGCTTAGCTGGCAGCCAAGCCTGTGTGTTTTTCCTGGGTTGGGCAGAGCAGGGAGAGCTGAATGACTCACAGGCAGTATCACTGAGACCTCCCCCTACTTCCAGAATCTACTGAAACCTTCTAGAAGAATGGGAGGGGAAGTAAGGTGGAGCTGCCTGGTGTATTCTAAAGTCCCTGACCACTCCCCAACAGAATGGTTGGCAGGGGACAGGTCCCCTGCAATACTCTGAGTCAGCCCAGCTAGGGCAGTGTGGAGTTCGGTTGGAAGATGGAGATGGAGTGTTTGGCTGTCGGGCCTTTGAGAATAGCTCCCTAGTCTGGGGGGGGTGAACTCAGGCCTGGGCTTGGGTGTGGAGGGGACTCCTCTTCATGACACCCTGGATCCTGACCAGGCGGCACGGGAGCAAGGAGAGGACAGCGGGAGAACACTGCCGGGCAAATCTCCAGAGAGGAAGACAGCCACGTGGGCTGGTGAGTGATACTGTCAGAGGACTGAGAGGCATGCCTGAAGGGACTGCGTGCATGCAGTCTGGGATGGATGCAGAGTCAGCCTGGGAGGACTGTGGAGAAGTAACCAGGAGGACTGGTGAAAAGGGCAGCTGCAGCCAGGTGGGCTGGCAGTGCCTGAAGAGGTGGTACTGGGAGCAGTAGCCAAAGAGAAGGACAGCTAGCACCAAAGACCTATTTTTTTGCTACACCAAAGGGGCCCGCGGTCCCTGCCTGCAAAGGGCATTTTCTATGGTCCGAATAAGCTCTTGTCAGACTGTCCACAAAGTGCTAGCTGGTCCTGGGAGTAGTAGTTCGACAAGCAAATTTGTGCTGGAGGTAGAAGGAAGGAATGTGTATATACTGGATGTATATAAATTGAGTCCCTGAAGTGTTCTGCTGATTGGGTGGGCATCCCATATTAACCCTTCCCCATCCAAGTTCAAATCACCCTAATAAAAAACAAACAAACAAAGCTGCAAGGACTGCTTCTTGACTCCAGAGTGTATGGAAAATTCATGTGCCTGGCCCGTACATAACCAACATTCACCAGCTGCTCCTACGGGGGGTAGCGCTACACATGTAATCAGCAACTATGGACTCCCCCATGGACTCCCCCATGGACACATACTTTACCAAACACAATGCAGAAACAAGATTTTTAAAACACTAAAGCCTGCACTAACCGTGAGATTTTTAATCATTCAGTAGCTTTACATTGACCCCTTGCTGTGCCAACCACCTAATTTGCAAAGGCATTGATGCTGGCTGCTCTCTGATGTCTATGACCAGTTAAAGGAATAAGATAGCATGATTGCTGCTAAGTATATAAGCACTTATTTCAACAAATTGCATTGAACTCAAGTGTACCTCATAATGTACCCACTGAAGCAAATGAACACATAGATAGGATTAAATCAGACTACAGTCCAACTGATAATTATAACTTCTAATAGCATTTCACACACTGCACGCTCGTCCTTTGATCCCCTAAGGCTTGAAATCATTACTTTATTTTCAAAATACTGTCAGATCATTTTTCCCTTATACACAATGTACTCATTACTGGAGAAAACTTGCACGAAAGAGCCAACTGTGGATAATTTCTAATGATTACATAATATAAATCTACCATTTTAGACATGCAACATTTGTTAAAGGAAAAAGGAATACTGTATCTTTCAAATGACCTTCTGAACTGGATTGATGAGGTACTGTAATGCAGTATGGAATAGTTCTTTTTTGACCCAATCATAAAAATGTAAGGTACATGAAAAGACATGGACTCAAATTTAAGACTTGTATGTCATCTATAGCCTTTATGTGCAAAGTTCAATAAAAGCAACCAATCAAAAGAAGCTTTCAGATGATTTGATTACAATAAAATGAAATGATATTAATTACTGTATATGCTCTTTGCATTGCTTTTCTGAAAAAGCCAAACAATATAATACATACAGTTAAAAATAGTGGCAGAAAAGAAAAAGGTCACAACTGCCAATCCTTGGTTTGTGTACGATACTCAAGGATGCATAGGTCTGTAATTAAATCTCAAATGCTTTTTCTGCTGAACCACATTCTCGTCTTTTTTAGCACTTAAGTCTTCCAGACTCCATAAAAAGGTAGAAGGAGGGAAGGGGCTTTTTAGATAAAATGAATAACTTGTACTTTATAAAAATAACTTGGACTTTCCACCCCTTTCCCCTTCCTGTTGTATGAAATCTGCTGTAAATATGAAAGGAAGGCCATTAGTGAGTAATAAAAGATTTACTTTGTTTGTGATGAAATAGAAATAAAGAAGGATTGGAAAAGGCAGGACCTTAAATAAAGCAGATTTATTAATAAAAGCTTGAAGCATGTTCAAAGACATAGGGGTTGTAGGCCTTTTTTATAACACGTTTTACAATAGAACTACATTGGCTACAATATGATTGATTGCTAAGGCCCATGTCACTGCCATAACTAACCATAACGTTGACACCTGCTATACAATCAGACAAACCTATTCATCCTTAGGATTCCTATATATTTAATACAAATTATATGTAGATGTGTAAAAATTGCCATATCTAGAATTCAGCTTTAATTATCACCAGAACCGTTCCCAGTTTTGAGCAATACTGATTTTTGAGCCATTTTTGAACTGCTAGGAGCAGAGGTGGATTTAGGTAAAATAGGACCCTAGGCAAGGTAGTAGCTTTCTCTCCTGCACCTCTTGAACTGACATAGAAAAGTATTGCAACAGGCACACAGAAGCCACATCATTTGCATTATCTTTACTAGTGTGGTATCATTAGATGTCAACTGCCTGAAAGAGCCACCTACTCTACATCGGTGCATGAAGGCTGTACTTGGCCCCCTGGACATCCACTGGGCTGTAGGCTATTGCCTAGGTTGTCTTGTGGATGATCTGGCTCGGGTTCAGGAATAATAATGAATACCTAAAACAGTTATCCAGCTTATTGGAAAATCTCTGTGTACAAGGCCTCAATGTGTGCTTCGCTTTCAATGGTAAGGTGAGGATCATGAAGTGTCTCAGCACTGGAGTGATTCATCATAGGACAGATCTAAACCTACTGGATCTGGGGGACCCCCATCCCCACTAGGAGATCTGACTGTCTAAAGCTTGCCTTATATATTATATACTATAACACATCTGTTGTTGATGTTCTGTAATCCCATATTGCTTCTGTTATTTTGCTTCTGTTGTCAGAAGGTTACTTCTTGATGTTAAACTGAAACTTGTTTAACTACCTAGAGAAAGTATGCAACCAAAGGTCAGAAAACTGATGCTTCCATTTGAAGATCTCTGATAGGTATTTAGAGCGGCTCTCCAGTTCGGGGAGGGAGTTCCTGGATGGTTATCGGCTCTCCTTTCCTCACACAGAGACAGCATGTGAGGGAAAATGATCTGTGAGGAGTACATTTATACAATTATAATCAGTGCCTTGATCACCATGGCCCTGATTATCAGTGCAGCCCCATCAGTGCCCATCAGTTCTGCCTCATCAATGTAGCCTCATCAGTGCAGCCTCATCAGTGCCCATCAGTGCAGCCTTATCAGTGCACATCAGTGCAGCCTCAAAGGTGCCCATCAGTGCAGCCTCATCAGTGCACATCATTGAAGAAGAAAAATTACTTATTTTCAAAACTTTATAACAGAAGGTAAGAAAAAATTCTTTCTTTTCAAAAAATGTTTTTACGTTTATTTAGCAAAAAATAAAAAAACCCAGTGGCGATTAAAAAAATGATAACATTTTCATATGGGTACAAGGGGGCATAAATGAGTAATTGTCATTCGAATTGTGACAGTTCTGAAAGATGAAAATTGGCCTGGGCAGGAAGGGGTGAAAGTGCCCAGTATTTAAGTGGTTAAAGTAATTGTAAAGCCATATACTGTATTAAGCCCACCTTGTAAGGGCCACCAGTGATAAATGTTTAAAAAATAATGTTATACATGCCCTATTTTAAATTTTATTTCTGCAGTCACATGACCATGCTTATTCTTTATAGCTGACCTTGCCCCAGGCCGGGGCTGGTCTAAGCCTCAGCATGTCCCATGTTCTAGCTTCAGTTTTTTCACACCCCCCCCCCCCCTTCCACAATGTACAGAGTGGGCTGCACTGTCAGTCATGTATCTGACCTGCCCCATGGCCATGCACAGCGAAGTGTGCTGTGATTCAAGCATCTGATCTGCCTCGAAGGGTGGATCAGATCCGTGACTAACAGCACCCTCCGCTGCACCTGGCTGGGGGGACGTGAAGCAATATCACTAGGACATGTGACATACTAAAGGTTAGCCCATGCCTTGGCCTAGGATATGATCTGCTAAGCAAAAACATCGCTTATACAGTGTACTACAAAAATGGAGGGGGGCAACACCTCAGACACTTTAGAAGCCTGCAGATCATTACCATCAAGAAGAAAGAACTGCCAATGAATGGCAGGATCAGCAGGAAAGTTTAAAGCGGTATTAAACCCAAATGCAAACATTTATTATATTGCAGCTTACCAATTCTTAGATGTGATGGTTGCATTGGTTTTCTTTATTAGGCTTTCATTCCTTTATTTTCATCTGGTGATCTGGCCAGTAAGTCTGTTGTCAGAACAAGCTCTCCTGTAAATGTATTCGTTATAGTGTTGAGGCAAACCATTTACCACTGACATGGGTGCTTCAGTATTCAACTTTAATTAAATAATTATTAATGAAAAGCCTTTATCCCAAAAGGAACAAAACTGTTACTGTAACTGCAGTGTGAGCTGGAGTTTGACTTTAATTTGTTATTGTATCTAAATCTGCTAGTCCATCTAATAATCCCCTCCGCTCAGATTAACAATGCTGCTGTCCAAAGGTGCCCCTGTGCTCCTTCATCCAGAGTGGGGGCACTCTAATACAGGAGGTGTGTTGCTGGCCAGATCACTAGGTGAAAACAGAGGGGAAAAGCCTGAAAAAAAACCCCCACAAATACAGCCACCAAATCTAAGGACTAGTAGGCTGCAATATATGACATTTTCCCATTTTTAGGTTTAATACCACTTTGAATAAAAAATCAAGGGCACAGGTAGATCAAAAAAATTATTAGAGAGGTTTTGGTGTTTTTTGGGGATTATAACTTCTTGAAAGCAGTATTAAACCCCAAACCAAAAATGTAATATATGAATGAATGAGCACAGTGGCACAGCAGACAGCAGCATTGTCAACCGTAAGGGGAGGGGGTGGTAAATATACTAGCAGATTTAAATATATTACCAAATTGAAGCCAAACTCCAGCTAACACTTTATGGGTTCATGCACACTAAGCAGCTGAAAAATGTCAGGACCTCTAGCAGAAAAAGCAGCATAAAAAACATTCAATGTGGCTTGTATTGCCCAAGAGTTTATGCACATTTATGGGCATTTGCTTTTCTAAGCTTTTTTCCCTATAATCAATGTACACTCAGGGGCGGATCCAGAGTCTAGTCTCGGGAGGGGCACAGCCAGAAAATACCTTTTTTTTGCGGGCAATTTATCGGGGAAACGGTGTTGGCGCTTCAATCATCACGGCACCCTGGTTATTATGGTGTCAGGATGGTTGAAGCGCATTATTTCTATTCTTACATTGTAATATAAAATTAAATAGTTCAACTCACCATAATGCAGAATCAGTGGGAGCCCTGAGTGTGTCACTTTCCACGTCGCCTGCCACCAAATGCGGATTGTCACTTGCCACCTCACCTGTCACCAGATGTGGATTGTCACTTGCCACATCACCTGCCACAAGTTGTGAATTGTCACTTGCCACATCTCCTGCCACACGTTGTGGATTGTCACTTGCCACGTCACCTGCCACATGCTGTGGATTGTCACTTGCCACGTCACCTGCCACACGTTGTGGATTGTCACTTGCCACACTTTGCGGATTGTCTCTTGCCACTTACCTGTCCAGGGAGCCCGCAATGTCATCACCGCAGCTGATCTTTGGATCAGCTGTCGGGTGCAGCTGCCGCCATTGCTGGTAAGGGAACTCGCATGAAGCGCGTAGTGCTTTCTAATTGGCCCGGTGGCAGAGGAAGGAGGAGGGAGCCGAACTTCCGAGAGATGGTGCCACGGCCCAGTCTCCCAGAAGTGGGATAGGGGACCTGTCAAAAACAGCTCCCCCCCCAAAGGTGGCAAATGTGGCACCAGAGGGGGGAGGAGATGAACAAGCAGAAGATCCACTTTTTGGGTGGAACTCCGCTTTAGTGACATTGGCTGTATGTTTGGGGTTGTTGTCCTGCTGCAGAATAAATTTGGGGCCAATCACACATTTCCCTGATGGTATGGCATGATGGATAAGTATCTGCCTGTATTTCTCAGCATTGAGGACACCACCAATCCTGACCAAATCTCCAACTTCATTTGTAGAAATGCAGCCCCAGACTTGCAAGCAACCATGCTTCACCATTGCCTGCAAACACTCATTATTGCACCACTCTCCAGCTCCAGCCCTTCTTAACTCACCTGCCATTTTTCTGCACCCCAGTTCCTATGTTTTCATGCATAGTTGAGTCAAATAGCCTTGTTTCCACATCGGAGGTATGGTTTTTGGCCACAATTCTTCTATGAAGACCACTTCTGGGCAGACTTCTCCGGCCAGTAGATGGGTGTACCTGGATCTTACTGATTTCTGCCAGCTGTATGCTGATGGTACCTCTGGACACCTTCTGATGTTGCAGGGAAGAGAGCATGATGTATCTTTCATCTGTTGCATTAGGTTTCCTTGGTCGACCACTGCATCTACGGTCCTCAACTTTGCCGGTTTCTTTATGTTACATCAAAGGAGCACATCTTAATACTCCAGTCTGCTTTGAAATATTTGCCTGGGCGAGACCTTGCTGATTCAGTATAAATACCTTGTGTGCCATGTCTTGCGATGGTGTAATGCCCTATGACAGGGATCCTCAAACTACAGCCCTCCAGCTGTTGCAGAACTACATGTCCATGAGGCATTGTAAAACTCTGACATTCACAGACATGACTAGGCATGATGGGAATTGTAGTTTCTGAACAACTGGAGGGCCATAGTTTGAAGACCCCTGACCTATGACATGAAACTGTCTTCCACAACCTCACCCTATTAGCTGAGTTTGGCTGTTCCTCACCCAGTTTTACCCATTTCTCCACAGCTGTTAATGTTTCAGTTAATGACTGTGTTTCAACCTACATATGGAATTGATGGCCATTAGCTCTTGCTTGGTATAATTAATTATTCATACACATAACTCTAATCCTACAAAATCCCTGGCTTTGTGCAAGTATACAAAGTGTGCAAGTATAAGAATCAATGCTAGTTTGAAGCCAAAGGGTAGTCACACCAAATATTGATTTGATTTAGATTTTTCTTCTATTCGCTCACTTTGCATTTTGTAAGTTGATTCAATTTTTTTTTTAATATATATATATATATATATATATATATATATATATATATATATATTTTTTTTTTTTTTTTTTCTTAAGTATTCTCACTTTACAGCATTTCTTCACACATGCCTAAAACGTTTGCACAGTAATATATATATATATATATATATATATATATATATATATACTGTATATATTTGCCTGTATTGCTGTTGGGGATTTCCCCTTACTTCCTGTCTGGTTAAACATTGTCAGCAGTGCAGGGATTCAGAGAAAATTTTTCCAGTAGAGCAACATCTCCATCGACTTCTATTGGGCCTGTGTTCCAAGACCAGAGATGCTTGGGGCGTCTTTACCTGCTTCCTGCCCGCTGTATTGTACAATGATGGTCGGGCAGAACCGCTCTTGTTCTGGGAGGACGTCATATGACGTCCTCACATTCCTGTTGAACATGTGCATCCGCAGGGGCGCTCAGTGCCGGCGATCAGTGATGCACTGTGTTCCAGTATTATGGTCTATGAGGAGCTACACAGATTAATCTAGCTGGAGCCCACAGCTCTAAGATACAGATACATATGGATTTGGGGAGGAGGATGGGTAGGGGTTAGTTTAGAACGGATAGAGGGGTTTAAAAGAGATAAGCGCACTTTGTTTGAAAGTGCACTTATGCTTTAAATGACATTCCTGAGCCGTCTTTGTTTTTTTTTTTCTCTCTCTTTTTGCAGAAATACATATATTTCAGAAAACACGAAGTAAAAAACATAAAGCATGTGGTGTATTCTGTTAAAAGCCATACATGCTGAGATAATCACCAGGTATTTCCCCCGAAATCCTCCCCCCCCCCTCAATATTCATAACACTGAACAATAAGATGTCAGGCAAGGGAAATCGTGTATAATATACACTATACTTCCATAGGTTTGGTGCTTTGAATTATAGAAACACGCCTGTTCTGAAATCCCAGTATCTCAAATGTAATAGATAGTTCTGTAAATGTTTATTGATTTTTGGCTTTTATATGTATTCATTTCTCTCTGATATCTTTAACTATTCCTATCATTATAATTGACATAAACATTATTTTCTTTCAATCCACCTTTAACAGTATGCAATTTACTGTTCCAGATACAAATGTAAAGCTTGGAAACCAAATACTTTATTTGAACATTTGAAATCAGCCATTGCATGCATTGTTTGGCGGAGATACTTAAGCCTGATTGCATTCAGCTCATTGTATTAGAGAGCAATGAATGTGGACACTTTTCAGCGTCTGCGCTTATGCTGTCAGGCACATCATCTCAGCAGGGGGTTGCCTGCCCTGGAGACACTACCATACACAAGGATTACCGTTTTCTGCCAGCAAACCATTGCTATTAATCCTTTAAAGCATGCCTGACCCTGGTAAGAGTAAAATATTAAAATATAATAACCTAATATATTATACATAGTTAGTTATATTAAACATATGACAACACATTTTATCAATCTGAGTGAGTATTTTTATTGTTTATTTTATTGTATTTATTTTATTTTATTGTATGTATTTAATTTATTTATGATTTCCCATTGTTCCCATTTTGTAAACATATTCACCAAAGGTTTCCTGTAGGGTTTTGTTAAACGCTCCATCATTTTCATGTGTAGGACCAACAAAGTTTTTATGAATTCTGTTGTGTATATAATATATAATGTATAGCTATGTACCATTATGTACAAAAAAATATTCTTGCTAAATGTTGTTTGCAGGAACTGTGCATAAGACAAAATTGCCATTCATTTTCTTTTAAAAATACTGGGGAAATACTTAAGGGCGCTGTAAACCCCCCTTTAGAATTCCGTTGGCCGTCGCAGCAAAATTGTCACTGTTTAAGACTGATTCATGTACCTATCATAGACAGGTACACATATCTCAGATCATTGTACATATTTGCCATCACAGACCCTCAAATACCATCCAAAGATTTTATTGAAGAATGATTACATCACAGTGTAACACAAGTGCAACCTTTTAGAGCCGCGCAGGACCCCTTCTTTAGGCACGTGATAAGTGCATACAGTAGTCCAAAGATATTTAACCCCTTCCGGCCAACGCCTCCTGGCGCTTTAAGAGGTTCCAAATGCCGGGAGGTGGGCATTCTAATCATGTGACCACTGTGATTCGGCAGTCACAGTGGTCACATGTTCGGAAGCTTTCGATTGCAACTATGCATCGGGAGCTTTTCCTGTGCCCGCCAGTTACTGTGCAGGGAGTGTGCAGAGAACACGCTCCCAGCACAGTAATGTATTCACATATGCAGCCTCAGTGCATTAAAGCGCACCCACTGAGAAACTGCATTTATGCTTAAGGTCGGCATGAAGTGGTACCATTAACCAATCAAAAACAAAAGAAAACACCCCCTGCCCTCACCTGACTTCATAAATCCTATCAAAATATCATAGTAAACAAAAGCATGTCATCATTATCCACAATTGCTTAAAGCGGGGGTCCACCTATCTATCGTTTTTTTTTTTGGAGTTCATTCACAAACTTTTCTTCTCATGATTATCTACTCACATGTTCTGTGTAATAAAACCGCCTGTGTCCGATTTCGTTGTAAAGAATAACTTATAAAATTCACTGAAGGCGGTTTCCATCTTCATTGTGGGCATTTGAAGCCCACAAGCATGTATTTCCTGGATGCGGTGAATGCTGTGCTCCCAGAATTCACTGAGATGTTGTAATGATGCTGTTGCACAATGCATACTGGGAAGCCTGAGACTAGCTCCCAGGGGACTGTGGGAGGTCTGGGAGAGGCTAGAAACACGCCTACTCGCATGGGAGGAAAACCAGGAAGTGCTAAGAAGATTAGAAAAAAAAAGGTAATTACGGTGATTTAAATTTTTTTACACAGCATGTCAGCATCTATGCAAGGAAGAGAATGCATAGAGATAATGTTCAAAATTTGGGTGGAACCCCGCTTTAAATTGCTGCCATAATTAACCACTTCAGCCCCGGAAGATTTTACGCCCTTCCTGACTAGAGCACTTTTTGCGATTCGGCACTGCGCCGTTTTAACTGACAATTTCGCGGTCGTGTGACATTGTACCCAAACAAAATTGATGTCCTTTTTTTCCCACAAATAGAGCTTTCTTTTGGTGGTATTTGATCACCTCTGCAGTTTTTATTTTTTGCGCTATAAAAACAAAGAGCGACAATTTTGAAAAAAAAAGCAATATTTTTTACTTTTTGCTTTAATAAATATCCCCAAAAATATCTAAAAAAACAGTTTTTTTTCCTCAGTTTAGGCCGATATGTATTCTTCTACATATTTTTGGTAAAAAAAAAAAACTCAATAAGCGTATATTGATTGGTTTGCGCAAAAGTTATAGTGTCTACAAAATAGCGGTTAGTTTTATGGCATTTTTATTATTCATTTTTTTTATTAGTAATGGCCTCGATCTGCGATTTTTATCATGACTGCGACATTCTGGGGAACACATCAGACACTTTTGACACAATTTTGGGACCATTGTCATTTATGCAGCGATCAGTGCTATAAAAATGCACTGATTACTGTGTAAATGACACTGGCAGGGAAGGGGCTAACCACTAGGGGGCGATGAAGGGGTTAAGTGTGTCCTAGGGAGTGATTCTAACTGTCAGGGGGAGGGGCTACCTAGGACATGACAGCGATCACTGCTCCCGATGAAAGGGAGCCGTAGATCTCTGTCATGACACATGCATCTCCCCCGTTGAACCTCTCCACACCGCAATCGTGGGCCACCGGAGAACATCGAGTTACCGGGACTCGCGGGCATGCTCGGCGGGCGAGTGTGCTGCCGGCAGGCACACGCCCGAAAGGCAGAAAATTTAAAGGGACGTACCTGTACGCCCATTTGCATGCCTGTGCCATTCTGCCAACGTACATCTGTGTGCGACGGTTGGCATTCGGTTAAAGAAACAAAATGCCCAAGATTGCTATAAAACCAGCCAGTGTTGGAGGTAATATGTCAGCGATCTGTCAAGTACACAAATCTGTCAGTGTCGGGGACTAGAGTTGGCGTGTCCATGGACCACTGCACCCATCTCACTGACAGGCACACAGGTGGGAGAGTTTTGTAGTTGGGTGTGCAGAACCTGTTACATAGTTACAAAGTTACATAGTAGTTAAGTGGAATAAAGACAATAGTTCATCCAGTTCAACTTGTGTAGGTGCACGTGTGTCATAGTCTATCATTTTTTCCCATATCCCTGTATCTTGTGCTCTTTAAGATGCACATCCAAGAGTCTTAAAAAAATACCCATACTTCTCTCTGACACCACCAATTGTGGAAGAGAGTTCCACATCCTTATTGCCCTGACAGTGAAAACCCCCTGCGCAGTTTAAGGTAAACCTCTTCTCCTCCAATCTCATTGTGTGGCCCCGTGTCCTCATACACTCCCTGGGACTGAATAGTTTTTTTCCTATGCTGGGATCGCCATTGAGGTATTTGTAAATCACTATCATATCTCCTCTCAAGCGTCCCTTCTCCAGAGAGAATAAATTTAGTGCTTGCAGTCATTCCTCGTAATTGAGGGCGTCCAGTCCCCTTATTAGTTTTGTTGCCCTTCTTTTGACTCTCTCCAGTTCTAGCACATCCCTTCTGAGGGCTGATGACCAGAACTGGACAGAATACTCCAAATGAGGCCTAATCAGAGTTTTATAAAGTGGTGGGATTATCGTTTTATCCCTGGAGTATATCCCTTTTTTTATGCATGCTAAAATTCTGCCGGCTTTTTGTAGCTGCAGCTTGACATTGCATGCTATTGCTCAATCTGTCATCTACTAGGACCCCCAGCGGTTCTCCCCCTAGTGAGTGGTTTGACTTTATGTTTTTTGCCCCAAGTGCAAGCCCCCAAGCCTCTCAGTTGGGATGCTGAGAGGCTAGTTCCCTATTAGGTCCACCTGACGGTTGATTGACAGCACACAGCAGTGGGTGGATCAATAGCTGCTATTCAGGCTAATAGCAGCTTTCACATCAGCTCAAAGCCATGTGCTGTCAATCAACAGCCAGGCAGACCTGATGGGGAACTAGTCTCTGCCCCCCAGTCACACAGGTCATTTCACAAATATGGCCATTGCCATGTTCGGGTAATGACATCACTGCAAACCCTGGCCCTTTGTTTACATTTAGATTTTGACCTAGGAATCTCCCAGCCAATAGTTGAATGGGGCCAGAGATGTGTTGGAAACTGTCACATACATGACAACTTCCCAGCACAGATATGCCCCACTCTAGGTACTGGTGTACCTCTGTATGCCAGCTCAGAGCTGGTCCTAATTATCAATTTTGTGTTACTGTGCAAACTGACTATAATTCTTACCGCTGGTCATACACCAGTAAATGGCTTAACAAATGTTCGTATGACTTTTTGTATGAACATTTGCACTAAAATTCTCAGTATATTTGATGACTTGACAAATGTCGGTCGAAGGTACTGTATTCCAAAACTTTCATTTGTTTTCAACTTTTGATTCTGGAATGAATGTAATTTGCTGAAAGAAAACCACATACACTGTTAGAAAATTGTTTATTCAAAAAAAATTTCCAACCTGCTCCTTCAACTTTTGTTATTGATGCTGTTTGACCCTAAGAATTCTAATGATTAGAACACTGAATGAATGTACTAAAACGTACGAAAACTAAAATTTCTTATTTATTTTTTTCCAAAATGGACAAATTTCTACTAGTGTATGGTCAGCTTTAGGAATCCGTTACTGGAATAAGAACATGTTCTTAATGTGGCAGCAATAAGAACAAATAACTAAACTAAATATAAGAATTTGTCACCAATGTTGGCAATGATACCAAAAACTTACATAAATTCGGCGCCAGTTATTCTAAAGGAAACTATTGCCAGAAGAGTGCAATTCAGGCTTTATTGAATTCCCTTGACATTTTATTCTTTTGCAGCCACTTCCTACTCTGTCTGTTTGATTTTTGCTTTATTTTATGTTATTACAAATGCATCAGGTGTAGTGGAAACACCCACAAGTGGTTAATACCACTGGAAATGCCAAGGAGGGTGCAAAGATATCCAGGAACTATTGTGGGAAAGTCTCATCACTAGGGTCCTCAAAAGATGTTAGACACAAATGGGTAATTCTGCCCAACAAATTTAATCTATATCTGAAATACTTCTCTTGGTTGCACTATCCCCTTAGGTCAAACATCTGATAATGGTGTTTGGCTTAAGTTAGCCTTTCTTCGGCTTGAATTTCAGCTCATTTTTGCTGAATGTGAAGAATTTCAAACCATGGTTGGTTGGCTCTGTTGGCATCACCAGGCTCAACAAAAGTCAGTTTGAAAAATAGACTGAGCCACATGGAAAATGATCAAGAGGACAGTCACTGCATCCTATCAGGGGCTGTCAGAATAAGTTAGTCAACAGAGGAGATTCTTCCATAGATGCTGCGAGCCATTGGCACCTGCTGCTGTCAATCACAATCGCATGCTTTGATATCACTTTTATTAAGGATAAGCAAAATTGAGAATTTTTTCATTGCTCTGAAATTTCATTGTCAATCTTGAGATTTCGTTAGAAATTTCACCATGTTGGCAAAATTTATCGGAGTTCATGGGGAGAGTAACATTAAGGTGGTTGTTAAAGATGCAATAAGCTTTAACGTGACACAAATTGATATTTTTATTCTTACTGTGTTTTTCTGCCTCCCTTTAACGTCCTCTGTGAGCTCCCCCCAACCTCTCCTTTGCTCCATCACTATTTGTTTAAAACAAGCAGTGCATGTTAGTTGCGGTCATATGCACTGCTCTATGCACATTACACATCCCATAGTCCCATAGTCCCATAGTCCCTAGTCCATGGAGAATGAACGAACATAGCCATCTCCCAATAGAAAATTGGATCACAGCAGCAATAAAAAAGAGAATTGGAAAATTTGAAGACGTCTGAGAGCAACAGAAGATCCTTTTTTTTTTAAGTTAGGAATTCCTATTTAAATAGAATTTTGTTTTTAAGTTTAGTGTCACTTTAAGGGTACAGAAGCTTCTTTCAACTACCTTGGACCAAAGGGCGTCCCCCTATCATCCTCATTTTAAAATGTATTTTATGGAAATAAAATAAAAAAAACAAACAGTAAAAAAGAAAGCAAAATACATTTTGAAAGCACCGTATATAATGTATAATAATCTAATACATACAAAAATGGAAAAACACAAGTGCAAAGAACACAATTATTATAATAATTAGCTTATTATAGGTTTATAAAAACCTTGCTTAGCTGTCTGTGCCATCAAAACTGCATGTAATTTTGCTCAGTGAAAAAGGGGTACATTAAATGTTTTCAGTCTGTATTCTCTGCAGATCAAATATCCCTCTATGAAAACAAAAACAATGTTAATGGAGAAAATACCCCATTATGGTCACTAGATGATCCTGAGTATCATAGGAAATTAGTATGCTCCTCAACTCCATCTAGTAGTCTTAATGTGGTATTTTTCCAATTTACGCAATGTTTTCCATTAATACTATTCCAACTTCAGAGAATATAGCTTAAGAACATCATAGGAAATTAGTATGCTCCTCAACTCCATCTAGTAGTCTAATTCCCCGTACACACGATCGGAAATGCCGCCAGCAAAAGACCGATGTGAGATTTTGGTCGGAAAATGCGACCGTGTGTATGCTCCATCGAACTTTTGCTGGTGGAATTCCAGCCAGCAAAAGATTGAGAGCAGGTTCTCTATTTTTCGGTCGGAAAAAGTTCCTATCCGAAAATGTGATCATCTGTATGCAATTCCGACGCGCAAAAAAAAACAGGCATGCTCGGAAACAATTTGACACATGCTCGGAAGCATTGAACTTCATTTTCTCGGCTGGTAGTAGTGTTGTACATCACTGCGTTGTTGACGGTCGAAAGTTCAGAGAGCTGTGTGAACGTGTGTATGCAAGCCAGGCCTGAGCGGAACTCCGTAGGAAAAACCATTCAAGATTTTTCCGACGGAAATACTGCTCGCGTGTACGGGGCATTAATGTGGTATTTTTCCAATTTACACAATGTTTTCCATTAATACCATTCCAACTTCAGAGAATAAGAACATTTTATTTTTCCCAATTGGCACAGAATGAATTTACATACGGTTTTGATGGACAAACAGCTATGAAAAAAATTGCACTCCTGAATTAACTAAATTCTCAATGCACCAAAAAAACAAATAGGTTTTTTTTTCAAGCAAATTTTCTTAAGCAGATTAGTTAGCAAAATCAGGTTTCCAGTTGTTGAAAAAATCACTCCACTTATTGTCTTCAGAATAGAGATTAAAACTTGGTAAATGTTGCTCTAGAATGAAGTACAAGTGCCATATTTGTTGAGCTCACAGTGCAGCAAAGCTGATCGTTACAGAGGAGTGGGTGTTAGAGGTGGAAGTTCTGTGAGTGTAGGCTGAGATGGATGGGAAGGTCTTTAAAGGAGTCACAGAGGGTGGTAGAGACGCGTTGTCAGCCAGGAACAGGGTTGGTGGGAGGTCCCGTGACCAGGGGGTGTTGTGGCTTCATTGCTGCATCTTTTGTAATGGTTAGTTGGGGTCATGGTTACCAAGGAACATCATTATGTAACAAAGTCTTCCTGTTTTATTCAAACCATCCAACAATGGATATAGTTGAGCAGCTTAGCTTTTTATTTATTTCTATAGTTATAATTTAGGCCTGATAATGTTGCATATACAAATATAAATTACAGATTTCATACAAGAAATTATAGCATAATTATGGGGAGGCTTCTGAACGCATTATGTCATTGTCTGCTAATTAACCATAGGGCAGATAAACCTATTTTTTAGACTATACAGGAAATATTCCTTGTCTAATTTCACTCCTGCATGCATTCTTTGCCCTCACAGAGAGAACACACAGAATCTTCCATGTATTCAACTGCCTGGAACACATTCTTTGCAAAAAACATACAATATTGCCAAAAGCAAAGCAATGCTCATAGGTTGAATATTAATGCATAGGCAAGCATACATTATGACAGAGTGTTCTGTTCTGATACTGGGTGTCCTGTACACTAGCAAGAGAAAGAAAGTGACTAATTTAATTTAAACAAAATGTTTTAATGCTTCAGAACATAAATCAAACCAATATAATTGCTCACAGGAAAGGACAACATTAGTAAAGGACAATTGGCACTTTACCGGAAATAAATGCTATAGAGAGTATCATGTCTGAAGATGGCAGGGTAAGAGGCAGATTTTCTCTGTATATTTATTACCTGCACATTTTCCTAAAATTGGCAGAAATACAGTCTTGTCATACACTATAAGGTTATTATCACATTGGGGTTGATTTACTAAAGTCAAATCTACTGTGCACTTTTGAAAGTGCAGTTACACTCTGCAAGTGCAGGTGCTCCACAGCTTAGTGAAGGAGGGAAGGCTCTGCTGTCTTCCATCATTCAATCATGTGCAAGCAAAAATGCTGTTTTTTTATTTTTTATTTTCCTTGCATGTGATTGGTTGTTCTTTGTAAATTGAAGCTTTACCTCATTTACTACGTTCTAGAGCAGTGGTTCTCAACCTGGGGGTCAAATGATTATTTGCCAGGGGTCACCAAATCCTGGGCTATTCCTGAAGCCCGCACCTCTCTCCCAGCCTTTTTGCGGCCGCCCAGCAGGGCTGTCCCTGGAATCCTGTGGCCGCCCAGCAGGGCTGTCCCTGTCGCCTGTGGCCGCCCAGCTGGGCTGTTCCTGGAGCCCGCGGCCACCCACTCGGCTTCTTCGCAGCCGCTCATTCAGTTCATGGCATGGCTGGGGGGCAGAGACTAGAGGTCAGCTGACTGGTGAGGAATGTGAAGTGGGAGAGGCTGGAGGAGACCCTGTCTCCTGATTTCGGCATAGGTGTCACTGCTATGAGACACCTCAAAGTCAGAGACACAGTAAAGCCGGAGACGCGGTGAGTAACACTACCTGTGATTGTAGTTGCCATTAAAAGTCCCCACTACAGTTCTAAGATCAGCAGATGACCTTGATCAAGAGCACCCAAGTTGGCTGATCAGAACTCCCCCCAGTATTACCACTCATCCCAACTGCCACTCATCCCATTCTCCCCCCACCAAGGAGTAAGAGAAGGAATGAAAATAGAGAATATGTGGAAGGGAGAGGAAAAGAGGGGGAAGAACAAATAAAAAGGGAGAGAAAGAATAATAGAAAGAATAAGAAAGACGAATAGAGAGGGGGATGGGGAAAAAACCCAAGAAATTAGGATAGAGAGGGGTAAAAGAGAATGAAAGGAGAACAAAGAGAAAGCGTGGTAAATCCTAAAATGTACCATAAGGGGTTTAATAATGTATGAGTGGAAGGGACTCAGAGAGCGCTAAATGTCCATGGGTTAGGGGCGCAAATTACCTACTTGTCATGCCTTGGGTGCTGACAACCCATGCTACGAAAATAATTTTACTGTTAGGGGTCCTCACAACTTGTGAAATTTTATCAAGGGGTCACAGCACTAGAAAGGTTGAGGACCACTGTTCTAGAGCAACTGCACTTGCAGAGTGCAACTGCACTTTCAAAAGTGCACAGTCTATTTGCCTATAGTAAATCAACCCCATTATCACAATATACTAGTGAGTCAGTTTAGGACCAGTAAAACACGCCAACCGCCAAGGTATAAGAGAAAGATAGGCTCGCAGGGGTAAGTGACAGTCCGATGCTTGCCACAGATGCAGACAACACAGTGCCAGGTGGGAGACTGCCTTAACTAGTAGGCGACATAACAGTACTCAGCAGGGCTCGAGTCCTATGGGAACACATAGGGACGCTGCTCCTGTACCTTTTGCACAGCAGGAACGCCGTTTCCGTTAGCAGCAGGGCCTGGTAGGCTGCCTGCCCTGGGGCCGCTTTGCGCTGTGGCTGCAGTGGTGCCCAGGGTCAATCCTGGGAGGCTCAGGTGCAGAGTCCTTCCCTCCTTCCTTCCTTCCTCTTGAGTACCTCACTGCAATGTTCGGTGGCCAGCCACTGTAACAAAGTCCTGCCTCCTAGACTGGCTTCTGTGATAGGCGGAATACTGATTCAATTTCCCGGCATTGGATCAGTGCTCTGCCTATCACAGGAGCCGTCGCTGGTCTACGAAGCGGGACTTTGTTACAGTGGCCAGCCGCCGAACATTGCAGACCCAAGCTCCATGACACAGCAGGAGATCCACGCTGTGTATAATCCAGGCACAGGTGAGGCTGCAATGATGGGCACAGGTGAGGCTGCACTGATGGGCACAGTGAGGCTGCAATGATGGGCACAGGTGAGGCTGCATTGATGGGCACAGTGAGGCTTCATTAATGGACACAGTGAGGCTGCATTGATGGGTGCAGTGAGACTGCATTGATGGGCACAGTGAGGCTGCAATAAATGGCACAGTGAGGCTGCAATGATGAGCACAGTGAGGCTGCATTGATGGGCACAGTGAGGCTGCATTGATGGGCACAGTGAAGCTGGGTTGATGGGCACAGTGAGGCTGCATTGATAGGCAAGTGTGAGGGTTGCATTGATGGGCACAGTGGGGTTGCATTGATGGGCACAGTGAGGCTGCATTGATGGGTACAGTGAGGCTGCATTGATGGGCACAGTGAAGCTGGGTTGATGGGCACAGTAAGGCTGCATTGATGGGCACAGGTGAGGCTGCATTGATGGGCACAGTGGGGTTGCATTGATGGGCACAGTGAGGCTGCATTGATTGGCACAGTGAATCTGCAAAGATAGGAACAGTGAGGCTACAGCGATGGGTAACAGTGAGTCTGCATTGAAAAATGATCACAAAATGTGGTGGTTTTTTTTGTCAGTATAGCATACAGGTAAAATTATCTTGCTGTTACATCTGTTCTATATTTATTTGTTTAATGCATGTGAATTTTGGAGATGTCCTCGTAAACTGGCACTTTACAATAAATGTTGCACTTTATTTGTTAAAAAAGGAGTATGATATATATATATATATATATATATATATACACAGTACATATCACACACATACACACACTTTTTTATTTTTGAGGTGGGGGGGGGAATCTTGGGTGATTCCCTTTTTTCCCAGGACTTGACCCCTGGTACTCAGACACTATCTATGGAGTGAGAGACCCTTATCTGCCTATCTATTGGCTCAGCCCTGCTTCCAGCTGCTTTTGATCCCTGAAAACAAAATAATTTCTATAAAGTGAACCTCTGCTTTGCCATGCGAGCACAGCAATGGCTTCACTTAAAGCTAAACATGGGCACAAGAAAATATGTGATTTTTTTAACAAGAGGCATGTTCATTCTAAATATAAATAGGTGGTGTGCGCTAATCCTAAGTGTATATGCTACAAACCCTGAAGTATATAGATGGGTAAAATCAATTAGCTAAAAGTACATCTAATAACACCATAATACATCCAATAATGATGGTAAATGGCAATGGCCCAAAAAAGATTTAAAAAATATTCACCGTAACGCTTTAGCTCACTGACAATAATAAATTCAATAATGATGATAAGTGGCAATGGCCCAAATAAAATTAAAAATATGTATCATAAATGTGAAATGTGTACGTACAACTATAAGATAAGCATACCACCATAACACTGTAGCTCACTGACAGTAAGTGAAATAAAAATAAAAACTTCATTCATAAGGTGCAGATCAAAGTAAAAACATGTGATTAAAAATGTGTGCAGACACAGCTCATAAAGTGACATTGTGCAATATTGTATCCGAATGGTACACCATAGATCCCAAACAAATAAAACAACATGCATCACATAGGTGACACTATGCAAAGAAATATGATCAGACAAAATAATAAAAATGATAAAAATAATCTAGAATCACATACAAAAGTGCTCAAAAAAAGTCCTTCTATTAATTCAAAAAAACGTGACAGCAACGTCCTAGCATGCGATCCTTGCGATAAGGTGCTCAAGGTGGATCAACACAAATGCATCTTCGTGTATACACACACAGGTGGGTAATGGCCCCTTACCTTGAGGTAATAGGGCAACAGCATATGACAAATAAGCCTTTACTGGTGTCCACCTAGGGGCTTCAGCACATCCTTCATGGTCCTAAATCCGGAGTATGACTCCCTCAGGAGTAGGGCATGGGAATATAGAGATGACAAAGCACAAAAGATTCCAATAGTGTAATACCGTTTTTAATGTAAAAATAGCTTTTTGTTAAAGATAATAGGGTACTCACAAAAAAAGCGAATGAACAGCGTTTAAAATCCAACGAGTGGATTTTAAACACACTTGTATGTGATTCTAGATTATTTTTATCATTTTTATTATTTTGTCTGATCATATTTCTTTGCATAGTGTCACCTATGTGATGCATGTTGTTTTATTTGTTTGGGATCTATGGTGTACCATTCGGATACAATATTGCACATTGTCACTTTATGAGCTGTGTCTGCACACATTGTTAATCACATGTTTTTACTTTGATCTGCACCTTATGAATGAAGTTTTTATTTTTTATTTCACTTACTGTCAGTGAGCTACAGTGTTATGGTGGTATGCTTATCTTATAGTTGTACGTACACATTTCACATTTATGATACATATTTTTAATTTTATTTGGGCCATTGCCACTTATCATCATTATTGAATTTATTATTGTCAGTGAGCTAAAGTGTTACGGTGAATATTTTTTAAATCTTATTCGGGCCATTGCCATTTACCATCATTATTGGATGTATTATGGTGTTATTAGATGTACTTTTATCTAATTGATTTTACCCATCTATATACCTCAGGGTTTGTAGCATATACACTTAGGATTAGCGCAGCACCACCTATTTATATTTAAACATTTCTAGGTCTGGTGTGTACCTGTTTCGGTGCTAGCCGCTTTTCCTATTCTAGTTAATTTTCATACCTGATAGCGCGGGAATAATCTTACTACTCCATGTTCATTCTAACTTGAACCTGTGTCTGATTTGTATATTTCTTCCAGATCTATGCAGTAATCCAGTGTAAATATTTGCCTCTGTGTAGGAGCTTCTTGTAATAAAGACTGGTGACTGCTGCTCTCTCTATCTGTGCAGGATGACTGGTCTTGTATCTGCCCTCTGTAGTTTTCTGCAGGCAGTCTGTAGTGGGTGGAGCCTCCTGGGTCCCTCCTACAGTTCTGCTCTTTGCACAGACTATGTACAGCACAGTGCTGATGTCACCACTACTTTTAGAAGATTTGTAAAGGCGCACAAAATGGATTTAAAGGTTTTTATGCTTGGAGTTTAGCTTTAACTACTACTGTCCCCAATAGCACATACTTTTCCTTTGCTCTCTGCTAATCTGCTCAGCTCCTAAGAGCAAAGGGGGTCAATACCTGGTTCTTTTGAGTATGGCAAGCATCCCCTTACTGTACATGACAGCACTGGCATTGATGATTGGTAGCTCACTTGCCCAGTGATGTTACATGGGGGCGAGGAGAGTCCTCAGTCTTGTGTGACCTTTAATTTGTAAATCTGAGCTTACACAGGGCTTCCTTTCATTACTCTGGTGACATAACAGTAGGGGGTGCAAAAGAAAGTTGAAACACCCACCTAGGTTAGGATTGGTATTGCTCATTCATCCAGGTACATGTTCCACGGGGTTGAGAGGAATGGACTTTAGTTCACTAAACAATATATATGCTCCCATTTACTGATGATGGGGCTGAACTGAAAGGTAGTATCAGGACACAGCTGAAACCCATCAAGAGATAAGAAGCAAACTGTGAGTACATATATTTATTGTTCTGCACAAAATAAATATTCTGAGGAAGTGAACTGCCAGCAACAAAAATGTTGTACAGTTTACTTCTTCACTTCCTTCTATTTAAAACTGTTTCTATATTTGTACTAGCACTATACTGGGCAAATCCATTTAAAGGAAACCTGCACTAAGAGAAATCCAGAGGCGACCGTGGCTGACGTCCTTCTGAAAATGTTCCTTCCTTTGCTGTCTCTAGCTTAAAGCAGTTTTAAAGGGGTTGTAAAAGTAAAAATGTTTTCACCTTAATGCATTCTATGCATTAAGGTGAAAAAACTTTTGACAGTACCGCCGCCCCCAGGCCCCCCGTTTTACTTACCTGACGCCTCGAATTTTCGCTGCTCGTCCTCGTCATCTTCATTGCAGCTCAGCCTGGTCGCTGATTGGCTGCAGTGGATGGATTGAAAGCAGCGCAGCCATTGGCTCGCGCTGCTGTCAATCACATCCAATGACGCGGCGCGCCGGGGGGCGGGGCCGAGTGATACAGCGAGCGGCTATAGCCGCCGGCTGTATCACGGGAGCGCGCCCGAAAGCACTAACCACCGTGCGAGGGAGCTCGCATTAAGGTGGTAAATGCTTGCGGGGAGGAGCTGAAACAGCCGCCGAGGGACCCCAGAAGACCAGGTTCGGGGCCACTCTGTGCAGAACGAGCTGCACAGTGAAGGTAAGTATAACATGTTTGTTATTTTAAAAAAAAAAAAAAATTAACTTTACAACCCCTTTAAACCCAAAAGCAAACATTTATTATATTGCAGCTTACCAATTCTTATGCCTCGTACACATGATCGGACTTTCCGACAACAAAACCGTGGAATTTTGTCTGAAGGGTGTTGGCTCAAACTTGTCTTGCATACACATGGTCACACAAATGTTGGCCAACAATTACGAACGTAGTGACGTACTAGATGTACTACGTGGTTTTTCAGCACTTTAGCGCCACCCTTTGGGCTTCTTCTGCTAATTTCGTGTTAGTAGAAGTTTGGTGAGTGTTGATTCACGCTTTTCTTTTTGCATTTTTCATTTAGCGCTTTTCAGTTCCGCTTTTCAGTTCGTTTCTGAACGGCCGTTCGTCAACCAAACATGTTGCGGAATCGGAGGAGATAACTTGTTATTTATTATTGGCCTTGGAGCTATTGTTTTGACATATGAATTTGGTACGAATATTATTATTATATAGCTTTTATATAGCGCCAACAGTTTGCGCAGCGCTTTACAACATGAGTTTAATAATCATCGAATATCAGCATCTTTTATCTATATCATCTGTAGCACTATCCCCAAAGGAGCTGCTGGTTGAGATGGGTCCTCTGACACTGGCCTTGTCCTTTCCAATAACCTCAGCCTTTCTGACACACCCAGCTGAACACCCAAACCCTTGTGTAGCACCCTCTTGTTAGGTAGGTGCTAAAGTGAGGATTTTTTGTTGACAGAGTAGGTAAATTTACTAGGCCTGTTTGTTTTCATTCTGGGCTGGGAGTGGCTTAGGGTAGCAGTTGGTGACTCACAGGCCACATCACTTCACTGTCGCTGCCCTCTTCCTTCCAGAAAGTGCTAGAAGGAGAGGAGGGAAAGAGAGGTGGGGCTGCCTGAGGTATCTTAAGGAGCCTTGACCAATCCCCAATTTAGATTGGCAGAGGGCAAGCCTCCTTAAATGACTGGGGTCAGCCCAGCTGGGGAGGAGTTGGAAGAGCTGGAGTGAGAGAGTGTGGAGGCTGTCGGGGCCAACGGGGAGCTCCACAGTCTGGGGGAGGGTGACCCTGGGCTAGGACTCGGGTGCATCCAGGAGGAGTGACAAGATCCTGGAAGGAGAGGCACATAAGAGAGCAAGCAGAGGAACAGTGGGAGAGAACACATCTAAGAGTCTCCAGGGAGGACTACTGGTCACAGCTGGGAGGGCTGGCGAGTGAGCACAGTCAGGAGGACTGGGGAGGCACGCCTGAGAGAAGTGGGAGATTGCAGTTAAGATGGATGCAGAACCAGAAGAGAGGACTGTGGAAAGCACAGTGGAAAGAGGTCATTGCTGCCAAGCTTGCTGGCAGGGCCTGAAGAGAGCTATCTGGGAGTGGTAGCTAAATAGAGGATAGCTAGCACCTGAACTATTTCTACACCACAGGGGCCCGGGGTCCCTGCCCGCAAAAGGTAGTTCATTGAGGCCTGTCTGAGGCAGTGTCAGGCCTACCCATGTGGTGCTAGCTAGCCTGGAGGAGTAATAGTCTGCAGCAAGGGAAGTGCTGGAGGAGGAATGGTTTGCAGCAAGTGTTTGTGCTGGAGAGAAGATTGAGGTGTATGTACTAGAGTGTATATAGGAGTTCCAGGCAAGTTTGCACTGAAAAATTCCTGGGCATCCCATATTTTCCAAATCCCCATCCAAGTTTAATGACCTCAAATAAAAAAAAACAAAACAAAGCTATGGACTGTTCCGTGTCTTTGAATGACTGAGAGATGGATGTCGAGCTGGGCAGGGTGACAGGTAAACCACAACATCCAGCAACCCCTACGGTGGCATAGCTGCACTAGGTATCACAAACAAAATCACTAATAAAAAAAACCCAGCGATAATGCTATTTTACAGAATGAACACTAGATCATATAATAAGGGCAAACGTTGTATATTGAGGCCTATTGAAGTTTAAACGATTTAACAAGAAAGTGATGATGTAAAGAAAATGCAAAATTTCAGAGATAATAGTACACCTGACATAACAGAGCAATTGCCCACTCCACAGAGCTCAAAATTAAATTTTACCAGGCTCTCAGGTTAGCTTAACCAGGTCAGCTCCGGAAGATTTGGCCGCTCAATGACCAGAGCACTTTTTGCGATATGGCAATGCGTCGCTTTAACTGACAATTGCGCAGTCGTGCGACGCTGTACCCAAACAAAATTGGCGTCCTTTTTTTCCCAAAAATAGAGATTTCTTTTTGTGGTATTTGATCATCTCTGCGGTTTTTATTTTTTGCGCTATAAACAAAAAAAGAGCGTCAATTTTGAAAAAAACACGATATTTTGTACTTTTTGCTATAATAAATATCCCCATTTTTTTTTTTAAAAAAGCTAATTTTTTTCTTAATTTAGGCCGATATGTATTCTTCTACATATTTTTGGTAATAAAAATCGCAATAAGCGTATATTGATTGGTTTGCGCAAAAGTTATAGTGTCTACAAAATAGGGGATATATTTATGGCATTTTTATTTATTTTTTTTTATTAGTAATGGCGGCGATCTGCGATTTTTATTGTGACTGCGACATTATGGCAGACACATCGGACACTTTTGACACATTTTTGGAACGATTGACAATTATACAGCGATCAGTGCTATAAAAATGCACTGATTACTGTATAAATGCCACTGGCAGGGAAGGGTTTAACACTAGGGGCGATCAAGGGGTTAACTGTGTTCCCTGACTGTGTGTTCTAACCGTAGGGGGAGGGGACTGACTATAGGAGATTGTGGTTCCTATCTATTAGGAGATCGTGATTCCTAGCTATTAGGAACCCACGATCTGCATCTCCTCTCAGAACAGAACAGGGATCGGCACAGCCGCAGTGCAGTGCCACCTCCGCCTGCTATCCCACTTAACCTCCCTGGCAGTTTTCCCGAGTGTGGCTCGGGGTTAAATGTTAGTGCCATTAGCGGTAACCCTGAGCCACACTCAGAATTGCATTGCAGGATCCTGGTGCAGGTTACTTACCTTGTCCCCAGGATCCTGTGATTTCCCCCTCCGTGTGTCTGTGGGCTCTGTCCTCCACCAAATGCCTCTGTGTTCTGGGCTCCGTTCCCTGCGAGCGTCACAACGCACAGGTGCAGAGCCCAGTGGCAAATTCAAAAAATTGAAAATTCATAACACATACAGTACACTGTAATCTTACAGATTACATTACTGTATGAAATCATTTCACATCCCTTTTGTCCCTAGTGCTTTTTCCAATGCCCTGCATGCAGTTTTATATTATATATACTGTTCTTTCTGCCTGGAAACTTGAGATTGTCCATAGCAACTAAAAAGTGACCCTTTACATCAATAGTGGTTTAAGACCAGCTAGAAAACAGCGATAGTAAATTAGAACACTTGCAGAATTAAGCGATAGTGAATCGTGGGGAAATTAATTTTATTATTATTTTATATATATATATATATATATATATATATATATATATATATATATATATATATATATATATATATAATTATTTATAGTTACTTATTATATTATGATTTATGATTTTGTGTTTCAAACTTTATCATACCCGGGATGTCTACTAGACTCTTGTGTGGACAGGTTTAAGTGTGTTATTGCTAAGAATTACAGACCTACAATATAAAACACCAAATTTCTATGCAAAACAATTGTACCACTTTGAGACTCAAAAATCTGATATAATCATACCGCCAGGGTGGCTACAGGAGCCGACTTATAGCTACGACGGCTCATGGGATCGTGCTGACCTGCTGCCGTATAATGACGGCGGCTGGTCGGCAAGTGGTTAAACAGTTGCCTCAAAATATTAGAACAGCAAAGAGGTGACTCACCCTTGTAAAGGGGAGATCACTATGGAACCTCCCTCTATGCGGGGTGGGTCTACATACCAGACAAAAGAGCTGTATTAAATAGTGGGAGAGTTGTCCCAGGACAAAAGGGGTAAAGTGACCCAGACGTTTATGCAGTAACAACATTGTAACAGTTTATTGGACTCAATTTATTGGACTTTAATTGGATTAGAAACAAACATATAAAATGTATCAACCCTCCACCTGTCACTGGATAACAATCTTGTTATTAGCTAAAAGAAAGAAGCACACACTTGACCTCAAATTTTTGTAAATATTTTATTATATCTTCATGTGACAACACTGAAGAAATGACACTTTGGTACAATGTAAAGTAGCGAGTGTAAAAGTGTAAATGTGCTGTTCCCTCAAAATAACTCAACATACAGCCATTAATGTCTAAACCGCTGTCAACAAAAGTGAGTACACCCCTAAATGAAAATGTCCAAATTGGGCCCAAATTGTCAATATTTTGTGTGGCCACCATTATTTTCCAGCACTGGCTTAACCCTCTTGGCCATGGAGTTCATCAGAGCTTCACAGGTTGCCACTGAAGTCCTCTTCCACTCCTCCATGATAACATCACGGATCTGGTGGATGTTAGAGACCTTGTGCTCCTCCACCTTCCATTTGAGCATGCCCCACAGATGCTCAATAGGGTTTAGGTCTGGAGACATGCTTGGCCAGTCCATCACCTTTACCCTCAGCTTCTTTAGCAAGGCAGTGGTCATCTTGGAGGTGTGTTTTGGGTCGTTATCATGTTGGAGTACTACCCTGCGGCCCAGTCTCTGAAGGGAGGGGATCATGCTCTGTTTCAGTATGTCACAGTACATGTTGATAATTATATATATATGCAGGGGTGGGTGGTGCTGCCTGTCAGCTGCATAGTGACCTCCAGTGATGACTAACCACTAGCCACATAAAAGTGCAAGTACTAGTTAAACCAAAGTGTAATGTGCACGTGATATATTAATAATAGAATCACCCTATTCCACTATATCATACCAGATGTATGATACAGTAGCTATCCATGTATGAAAGTGTTGATGGGTCCCTGTGTATGCATCCAAAAAGGTGATTGTACAAAACAAAAATACAAACATTAAATGAGAAAATCTCATATACGAAGTGACAGATGTGTGCCAAAACAAAAAGGTAAATAAGTGTACACCTGTGTGTAGGGTGTGCTAGATCCCTACACATACATCCAGAAGTGCACACTTAGATATACTTGAGTGGATATAATATATATATAAAATCAACACACGTAGTCATGTGAATTCATCACCGGGAAAAAAATCCTCATGTGCAAAATAATCATATATAAGCCCAGTCTATAGTGCTATTAAAAGTGAAAAATATCCAAAGTGACTTGTGCAAAGATCATTCCTAGATCTTGTGCAAACAACATATCACCATATCCTCATACCCCTGCAGGGGTAAATCGCATAAAATAGAGATATGTCTGGAACGGCTTTCCTCCTTGATGTGTGAAACCCTGGGGTGTCCGGACCTTGTATCCCTACTGGGGTGAGCAGCGGTGGACGTGGTTGACAGATCCTGGATGGTTACCTCCTCTGTGGCACTTCAAAACCGTGGGGTATCCTTGCAGAGCTGAACAGGAGAGCTCTAAGAGTTGATTGGAAGGAAGGGACGCACCTCCTGTACACAGGAATAGAGCTGAGGCTGTCAATCAGCAGGAGATCCCTCCCGTAACCTTTTTTTCTCTCTTGGTGTCAGGAAAACTTGCCAGAAGTGACTCATGCTGATCAATCACACTCACACTCTCAGCTCTGTTCCTGTTCTGTTCACATGCACATTACACTTTGGTTTAACTAGCACTTGCACTTTTATGTGGCTAGTGGTTAGTCATCACTGGAGGTCACTCTCCAGCTGACAGGCTGCACCACCCACCCCTGTATATATATATCTTCTTGTTTGGTGCTTCACTAGTGAAGCCCCTAGGGGAGGCAGCAGCCTAGCCTTACCTAAGTGCGGTTACCTACCAATTGTAGCTCCCCAGTGCCAGCAGCACTAATGCAGCCCCAGACCATGACAATCGCACCACCATGCTTGACTGTAGGCAAGACACACTTGTCTTTGTACTCCTCTTCACCTGGTTGCCGCCACACACGCTTGACACCATCTGAATCAAATACGTTTATCTTGGTCTCATCAGACCACAGGACATGGTTCCAGTAATCCATGTCCTTAGTCTGTTGTCTTCAGCAAACTGTTTGTGGGCTTTCTTGTGCATCATCTTTAGAAGTGGCTTCCTTCTGGGACGACAGCCATGCAGACCAATTTGATGCAGTGTGCGGCATATGGTCTGAGCACTGACAGGCTGACCCCCACCCCTTCAACCTCTGCAGCAATGCTGGCAGCACTCATACGTCAATTTCCCAAAAGCAACCTCTGAATATGATGCTGAGCACATGCACTTAACTTCTTTGGTCGACCATGGTGAGGCCCATTCTGAGTGGAACCTGTCCTGTTAAATCACTGTATGGTCTTGGCCACCGTGCCACCGATCATTTCCCATGATGCTCAACTTCACTGCAGGGTGCATGAGCATTATGGGAAATGTAGTTCCAAAACATCTGGGGTGCCAAGGTTCACCATCACTGGCCTAGGGCATCTTTACGTAGAGCAACAATTCTTTTTTGGTTAACTGGGTTCAATTTGGACATTTTCACTTAGGGTGTACTCACTTTTGTTGCCAGCAGTTTATACATTATTGGCTGAGTGTTAAGTTATTTTGAGGGGACATCAAATTTACACTGTTATACAAGCTGTACAGTCACTACTTTACATTGTAGCAAAGTGTTATTTCTTCAGTGTTGTCACATGAAAAGATAATAAAATATTTACAAAAAATGTAAGGGGGTGTACTCACTTTTGTGAGATATTGTATATACTCAGTAAATAAATCCCCAGAGCTATATTGCCCATGTGCACAAGGGGCTATTATGCTAGGCCTAGGGCTGCTGAAGGACACCGTCAGGGTCTAAGCAGTTTGAATGAGAAACAGGAGGTGGTATATGGGTAAGTTCAGTAAACAAGGGGGCAGCCCTTAGGTTGCTTCTTCTGTCTGCTATCGTTGAGGCCCCTTAAGCGTTGGTGCACTTTAAGACTGTTTGAAGGCCTACATCCAGTTGATATGCACAAAGGGACTTGTATAGTCTTGGACTCTAAGGTAAGATGGTTGACGGAACAGGGATGGAATAGTCAAGTCGGGTACAAGACCAGTTCAGTGAAGCAATGTTATCTTAAACATGAACATGGTATATTGCCCTACAGCATACTGTATGAAGCAGATCTAAAGGTGGCTGAAAGAGATTTAGCAGTCAGCCTCACCTTAGTGGCTCAGTTCCTGCCAACAGTGTGCATACTGGGCAGGCAGCCCTCTCACCAGTCCTGCATCCCAGCTGTGATGGTGGAGATAGGAGGGCCCCCTGTCTCTGGTATCTTCCAAAGATCTGCTGAACAGCAATGTGTATGGTGATGAGTGGTCACATGCTCTCTGATCGTTCTGCAGTGGTGGTGTATATGGTGTAGCTGTAAACTGTTTCTGAGTAGTGATGACTTTGGGTACAGGCTTTACCCTTTGCTGGGATCCCAAATGGCTAGATGGAGTGCCACAGAGCTCCATACTCTCCCTCGTCCCATCACCAACTGCCCTGAGCTTTCCAGGGCAGTCTGGTATGAATCCCTCTGCCACTCCCCACGGAGCCCTGTGGCTCCCTGGGAACTGTAGTCACCTTCCTTCTTCATACAATACAGCCACTCCTCCCCTGGAACTACACATCTCAGAATACCACTCGTGTTTGTGTCTTTCCTTTGGTTGCCCTTGGATTTAACAGCAACTGGATGAAAGAGAAAAAAGGGGGAGGAGAGGAGCAGAGAAAGTAAGCAGACATGAGTAGGACCTGCAGCTCTCTGTGGTTGAGCCACACAAAAGACTGCGTAAAAACAAAGCTGCCAACACCTGGCTACATACCCCCCCACCAAAACTCTTTGGTCCCCAAAGATGATATTAAGACTTCACAGAACACAGCACTGCAAACAATAGCAAACTGGAATAGCAACTAAAAAGAAAATTAATTAAGTACACAGGCTTAGATAATTCTCATAAACACCTGAATTGTACAGAGGAACCTCCGGTCAATCATAAATCAGGGCGAGGTTGTTCTTTCTATGGGTTATCAATTTAGGTATAGCCTATTGGGGTGTGTCAGAGGGCAGATACAGGTAATATACTCGTCTGGTATAGTCCTTCTGTCGAGTGTCTGATAGTCGATGCAAACCTTCAAAGACCTGCTCTTCTGCACCACTACTATTGGAGAGGCATAAGGACTTTACAACTTTCTAATGATTTTTATCCTTTTCAGTTCTGCCATTTGTTTACGAAGGTCCTCGAGGTTGCTTAGTGGGATTTGCCAAGCTCTCTCCCTGAATGTTTTTTCCTCCTGGAGTAAAAATGTATTGCTGAGGGCTCTTAGCACACCCCACGTCATAATAATTTTTTAGGAGGACCTCCTGCCACTTGAGGAGCCATCTCTTGATCCTTTCTTCCCACTCAGGTGGTAACGATGAATCTTGGAGGTAAAGCCTGTCTATTCCCCCGGGGCTTCCCCCACTAACCTGGATGGGACTATTGGCATGGCTGCCCTCACCTGTCCCAACAGTATCAGAGGCTTCAGTCCGACTGGGAGGCCGTTATTATTACGGACACTGACAGAAAACTTCCTATGACTTCGCTGTAAGGCCTTGGTTGATATCACTTCTAGGATCAGCTCTACCCCAATGTTTCCTCCTCGAAAATCTGTATTAAGGGCAACTTAGGGCCCGGGCTGATTCCATGTTAACTTTACAGAGGCGTGCAAGCAAGCCATTTCTCCAGGTTGTAGCCCTCTCTCTTGAGCACCAAGTCGCCAACGCTTTTCCACCCCATCTGTCAGGGCTTTCTGCTCTTGCAGGACTCATTGGTAGGCCTAATGTAGGTGGGGGGAATATCCTTAGTGGAAGAATCATCTTTTACAGGTTTGGGGGTAGACCGTGGAGGGGAGCAGAGAGAGCGAGCAGGCATAACTGAGATCCACAGCTCTCTGTCGTTGGGCCGCTCCAAACGCTGAGTAAGAACAAAGTTGCCAGCACCTGGCTACACATCAATAATACATTTTTCAATCTGTTAATTCTGTACTTTACCTAATATTTGTTTGGTATGATGTTTTATTTATCTCCAACTATTTATGGTCAAAATATTTAAATTTTCAATCCATATCAAGAGTCCTAATTTCTGGTATGTAGCTACACCGTTCTTATTTAGCACAACAGAAAATCAATATATGTTCTCAAAGCAAAAAAAAAAATTACTTTGAGAATGTCCCAGCAATTGTGCAAAAGTCACAAATAATACCTTTAATTTTTGCAGTATGTATGTAATGTCAAATTCTATTTGTTGCCCTCTCACTTATGCAGATGTGCCGCAAGGCTTTGGGATCTGGCAGAGACACAGCAGAGGCCTACAGCACATCTGTCCATGTGCCAAATTTTCAAAGATTGCAGTGCTGAAGTTCCTCACAGCTGAGTAGAGCGTATTCCTGGTATAGGAATCTGCTGTCCTCTACTGTTTGTATTTGTAATATGCTGTGCTGTTTATCACAGAATGAATTATGTATAGCATTTCCTGTCTCTGGGTTGTTGTCCAAAGAGGAGGAAGTGAAGAGAAAGAAAGTCTGAGACTTATGTCCTGTCCATGGAAGAACTGTTGCTAATTCTGGACCAGAAGCAGGCATTATTAGGTAACTGCTCCTATGTTTAATAGTTTATAATTGTTGCCCATAGCATCTGGGTGCAAATATGTACTGTATATATCTACTGTAAATATCTAAAGACTGGTGACAGAAGTATATCTGTCCCCTTGTTGTTATCTCACAAACACTAAAACCCAGTACACACTGCAAGATTTTTTCTTTCAACCCAGCAGTGATGTTGGTGCATCGATCTCCCCTGCTGTGCTATTGTATTCTTTCAGGGGGACTCCCTCTCTCCAGAATTTACTAATCAGCTCTCGCAGCCATTGGCTGCAAGGAATCATTGAGTGCTGGCTTTCCTTCAACAAAAGCCGATCATTAGACCAGCTTCTGTCGGACAGACTGCTGTACACACTGATTAAAAGTTGGCCTGTTCAGCAGGAAACTGCTTTTTGGACAATGTGTACCCAGCTTAAAGCAGATAACTAAGTCTGTAAATCTGTTTATTAAAATAGAGTTTATATCTAGCTTTTGTTATTTTAGTTAACTCTGCCCCTTCTCGTCTGGGATTCTATAGCTAGTTTTAGCTCTGGGCTCAATAACCAGCATAGATAGGCTACAGCCAGGTTAGGCATCTGATGGCCACTTGGGAGTTAGAGGTCCGGGTGCATGACAGATTAGAACATTATTAGGGACTAAGACACAAGGTAAATAAGCTGATTCTGAGTTCCAGTGCCGCACCATGATTTCTGCTTGTGAAAAGCTGCATTCCAGGCTGGTTTGTCACTTTACTAATAACTACATGTACCTGGATATATGTTCAAAATTTTACCAGTACTTTTATCAGCCCTTTGCTGACAATACCTGTTTGTACATTAAATGTATGTATTATTATTTTTTTTTTCTTTTTTAAAGCTTGTATTATTTCCATACTGATCTGCATCTATACTTATGGTTAATGTTATATGCTGGTTGCAGTAGTTTTTCTGCTCCCTATTACTTTGATTAAATTACTGATTAATTTCCCAGTAAGGGAATCCACTCTGTTTATAGAGGCCCTGCTAACTTTAATTTTGAACTCTTCCACTTAGCGAAGGTTCTGGTTCTTTTTATTACCTACAGATTTAGCACAATATCCTGTTTATGGGAGGGTCATTTCTCATAATCCCCCTCCCCATCCCAAAAAATGTTGTAGCTTTTTATTTTTTTCAGGTGTTTTACAAGTATTTTTGCACCAGTATCAAGCTTTGGGAGTTTGTTTCCTGGGCTGGGCAAGGGGAAGAGAGCAGTTCTATAAGAGGAGAGGAGTTCTTCAGGTGTAGTGTGTAAACCATAGGGCACCTAAGCGTACAAGTGTGAACAGGGACAATTTGAAAGAATAGGATTCTGCATGTTAAGTGTAGTCAGGCATAGGGAAATAAGCAAAATAAACAGGTGTAAATGGGGGGTTCAAAGTATAACTAAAGATAAAACTTTTTTTTGGATATACTGGAGAGGCATTAGAACACCTGCCAGGTTTGTATTACTGTTAGTGCCCCCATTAGGGAGATTCATCCTCTCTTTTTGTCCTGTTTACTGTTATTGCTGAGAATGAAAGTATTAAAAAAAATCACAAATTTTGGGTTGTCACTAAAATAGCAATAGAGGGGACTCTGGTGAAAACCAGGAATTCCCTCACTTTCAACAGATTTCCTTTCACTTTCTGCTGTGGCTATTGGACAGGAAATGAAGGGAAATCTCCCTAATGGAATACAGAAGGCAACAAAAAACAATAGGGGTTATAACCCTTCATAACGTTTTAGTTTTCCTTTATTCTTCTATACAGATACTCATTAAGATCCAGTAATGTTCCTGATGATGTTTTTACTCTCTTCTTTTAATATCAACCCTCTTAAGATTATTTAAAATGCTGTAACCATTAGATGGAGCCAAATAACTCCTATTGACTATCACAACCTCTACAAGTTCCTCCATAGCCTCTAACGTGTTATCTCAAGTGATTTATTAGGATAAGCTATATTACTGCTGTACGAATAGCACACAGGTCAAAACTAATATTACTGCTAATATTACTGCTAGAGCTTGGCTGAACTGTAGTTGTCACTTTGGCTCAGCACAAGAGGGATATTACCATGTTGCTACAGCTACATAAAACTGATTATTTCAGCTATGATGCTAATCCAGCTTGAGATCTGCTTGGGTTCTAGGCAGTGTTTTAGTATCTAGATAAAATGTTTGTTTTTGTGTCAAACAGATATCATTAGAGTATGGAGTATGTAAGTAATTGAGCATTTTGTCATAACAGAAGAGAGAACTTGTCATGTGAAGCAGTATCACAGTTGTTGCAGAGCAAATTGAAACAATGTAGAAATCAAATTTGATTTTGCTTCAATTCAGATTGCCCTTGTCAAATTTTCTAAATGGAAAATCAGTGGTTTGGATGCATTTTTTTTTCTATTTACTATTTCTGACAGCTTGTAGCTGTAGATAATCAGAAATTACTTTAGCCTTAATGCACAAATCATGAAACGTGTTTCTTTATTTAATGAACAGCAAATAGTTTTAGGTTCAAAGCTGCCATGGGTTAGAGGGAAATTCTTTATGTTCATGGATCTGGCAAATTAATGGACCATAGTTAACCATAATGCACAGCCTGGCCTTTAAACTTACGTCAGCCTGCTTAGGAGGGCCAGTAAGAGAGCTTTTGGATAAGCCACACCCCTTACTATAAAAGGGTGAGTTTCCAGCATGTAGGCAGGTGCAGTTAGCCTTCCCACCTGTAGGTGGCCTAGAGTTATTATTATATGGGAAGGGAAACCTCATAAGAGAATTGGTCCCTCAGAATCCCTACAGTGCCTTGAAAGATGAAAGTAGTCTGATTGGACACTGAGAGACTTTAGGGGCCATCTTGGGCTAGGAAACATTTTAAATAAAGATTCCTATGACATTTTTGCACATTTTTGGTACGTGTGTGGTAGGGAGAAGAACCCACTTGTGAGGGTCAGTGTGTAGCACAGGGTCAGGTTCTAGTTGAGGAAGGATAGCTCAGGGAAGGCGTTTTCGTCACTTTAAACACTCCAGTAAGCAGTGCAGAGGCGTGGAGCCAGGGCAGAGATCTCTGCCTATTTAAAGCAGGGGCATTACTCCTGGTAACATGTAATGTTACTACTAAGATTGTATATTATCTGGATTGCTTATATTAGTACTGAAGAGTAGTTTATTTGTTGCTGCAACCAAATTGTTCAATATTTATATAAAAGGCATCATCACACTACAAACTATGTGTGAGTATTTCCTCTCAATACAAAGTATCTAACAGGCCCCACCTACAAGCAACCGTTTTAACAATGCGCTATAGCTTTGATAGGGAAAGCATGGGGAGTACTGCTAATAAAGTGCAAAGGGATAGATCAGTGTAGCACCGACAGGTCTCTTAAAGTAAATGTAAACCCTTAACTCAGGTACATAGGGCCAAATGCCGGGGGACGTCGGGCGGTTAAAAAAAAACGTCCGACATTCGGCCCGTGTGTATGTCGTTCTGTCTTGTTTGGCCAGCTTATGTCGGATGAGCATGTTGGAAAATCAGCAGCTGACCCGCTCCCGATCAGTGGTTGGGCGGAGAGCACTGATCGGAGTGTTCTGGCGGGGGGCCGTCCCCCTGTCAGAACACAACAGCTCAGCAGGGGAGATTGCTGTACTTACTTTGCATAGTGAGTACAGCGACTCCTACCAGAGCTGACAGGTTTTTTTTCGTTCAACTCACTGGGTTGGACAGAAAGAAACTAATAGTGTGTACCAGGCTTTACTGAATGTCCCTTAGGTAGCAAAATGCTGTGCATCTTGGAGATTTGGGAGTTGAGAAAGGGAGGGGTTCTTTTTTCACAGGGCTTATTTCCTAATTGTTGGTGTTATGTTACAACCAAAATGTACATGTATTTTATTGGGATTATATGTGATAGACCAACACAAAGTGGCACATAATTGTGAAGTGGAAGAAAAATTATAAATGGTTTTCAATTTTTTTTTACAAATAAATATGTGCATTTGTGGCTTGCATTTCAGCCCCCCCCCCCCCCCCCCCCCGAGTCAATACTTTGTAGAACCACTTTTCGCTGCAATTACAGTTGCAAGTCTTTTTTGGAGCTGCTGACTGTCATTTAGCTGTCTGAAGTGCTGAGCTGTGGAGGGGCAGGGAGCGGTTGTCTCAGCCTCTCAGCGGCTCACTGAGGGTCTGAGACTGCCATCAGTCCAGGCACCTGGCAGATTCAGACTTCCGAAATCAGGATGATGAGGTGCCTGGACTGAACTTGGTGACGTCAGCAGAGAGTGGACTTCAGACCGCTCTCTGCTGAAACTGGGTCACAGGAGTGCAAAACGAATTGCACTCCTGTGAGCCATAGGAAAAGCCTAGCCAAAAGAGCAAAGGTTAGCCTTCTCCTTTAAGACAAATAAACCTCACAAATTTAAATTGTTATTAAATATACTGTACAATGTTTTGGAAATTAAATTGTAAAAGTATACAATGTTTACATTTCTTGAAAAATTGGGAAGTTCCCCCAGGGTTTTTTTTTAGTGGCAATAATGATATATTAATCGAAAAAAGTATAAATATATTGAAATAAAATAAAATCATTTATTTGTGCAAACAGCAAATTGCAAATCATTCATCAAAGTTTTTGGTAAAAATACAGATCTCAGGTTGCGGACATGTCTCAAAATATTCCATCAATATTGGATAATACAATGCATTTACAATAAAAATAAATATAGATTTGTTAGTAAACATCCACATGAATACCCCGATGTGTTTTAACCCATGCTGTTGCTGTCTTCTTCAGGGGATTTCTATTCTGGTGAAATATATCAAAAGATTTCAATGTTCCAACATTTTGTATCGAACTAAGAACTATGTATATGTAGTATTATGTTAATATATTTACCACTTGAAGGATGAATTTCAAACAAAATGTCACATATCCAGAGATTTCTAAAAAGAGGCACTGATCCAGGGATCCTCATGAGTCAATCCCCACCCCTCCAGGCGAACGCCAACACCAAGGGGCTTGCAAGGAGTCATACATAGTTGGAACAACAAAGGGGAAGGCGATGGACGACTCCTGAGATATATTGCAATAAATAATTCAGTATTTGTATAATTTAAATTGAGCCTTGAGGCTCTGAGGAAGAAGGCTAACCTTCGAAATGCATAGCCAGTAGCGGTCCGTACGTCCTCTCTTCAGGATCTGGAGACTGCCATCAGTACACGGACTGTCACAAGCCAAAGACTGTTACAAACGTGATTTTCTCTCTACCTTTGTGAGTAGTTTTAAATTATGTTTTCTTCCTAATAAATGTATCAAAGGATAATGCACAAGACTGGTGCGCCCTCTTTTTTCTGTTTTTTCGTCTGATTGCTAGGATACCCCTATCCTGGAGGGCAGGAAGGCCAAACGCTATTGTCCACCCCGAACTTTGAACTGCCTGGCTAACACATTCGTGCACAAGAGTATTTGTTTTGCTGTATAGGAGAGGTCCTCAATAGTCTTCAGTGAATCAGACAGCTGGTGAATGGCAGACTGAAGCAGGCTGGTACTGGTGACAGCAGGCAGGTAAGGCATGCACTGGCAGCGGAATGTAGAACAGCAGGCACAGCAGGATGTGTCAGGATGCAGAGTCAGGTAAGCTGGGTCATATATTGGTAGGATGGATCAGGTACAGAGGAGCAGGCAAGAGCGTGGTCTGGGTACAAGCCAGATCAGGAGCCAATCGGTGGAAGAGAAGCAAATGGAGCAGACAGCAGGTCAAAGACAAGGTCAAGGACAAGCCGGGTCCATGCAGGTGGAGTTCAGAGTGGTCAGACAAGCCGGATCAGAAACTGGAATCAGGATACAGAATAAAAGGATACAGAGAAGGCTGAAAGACAAAGCAGAACTGATCCTGAACACTGGCCGAGTTTAAATAGCCCATTTGGTGCCAATAACTGTCACAGGTGCATGCGTGTGCCGACGCGCATGAGAATGTGCAACAGGTTGTGTGCGCGCACGAGTATACGCATGTGCATATGCATATGCATTAGCCAGTACCCAATTCTTATGAGCATGAAGGGGAATATGTTTTAGCCTATTCATAAAAGTCCATCCAGAGGAGTCATCTCATCTATTAGCAGGCATTTCCTTACATTGGCTAATGTCCTGTCTGCGGTGACCAGCTGTCAGATTGCCAATGAAGCCAGGTTATAGTAACCAGCTCAAAGTATGCCTGAGGTATACAGTTAACAGTTCTGATGGACGATTTGTCTCTGAAGACTGACTAGAAGTGAGCAAGATTCCCCATATATCCAATGGCTTCTCTCAGAATACCAGAGATTCAAGCCTCAGTCTGTCTAGTGAGTGGGGCATGTGTCTTAGAAGCCGCACCCACACTACACACATCTCCCTTTTTATTCATCTCACAGAAATAGTGTCGCCTAGCAAGGAGGTGATACATAAGAGTTCTTTTGAGTTTGCAGATTACTAAAATCTTTCTTTTTATATAAAGTTCAACTAGCCTTCAACTATACTAGCCAATTTCTACCAAATACATACTTAAAGCGGAGTTCCACCCAGAAATGGAACTTCCGCTGTTCAGATTCCCCCCCCCCTCTGGTGTCACATTTGGCACCTTTCAGGGGGGAGCAGGTTAAATCCAGGTATTTGCTCCCACTTCAAGGGAAAATCGCAGCACATTGTATGGCGATCTACTCAATGTCCGGCAAATCCTCCTTCCCAGGAGACAGCAGGGACTAGAACACTCAGTGAGACTCGCACATGTGCAGTAGGGAACCAGCAGTAAAGCCGAAAGACTTCACTGCCTGGATCCCTTAACAGGAAAGGCGGTGGCAGCACCCGGGAGTCGATACGAAGATCGGCTCCCTGGAAAGGTAAGTGTCCTTATATTAAAAGTTAGCATCTACAGTATTTGTAGCTGCTAACTTTTAATATTTTTTCCACTGTTGGAACTCCACTTTAATGTCTTTATTTTGAAGAATATGGAAATAACTATGAATATAGGGGGAGGTTGGGGGAATGTGGGGTTGTGGTCTTTGTGCACTCTGTTTTCTTTTCACATTTTATCAAACCTTTAAGACAATGCAGGGTAGTACTGGAAAAAAAGCTCAAAAACTATACTAAAAATTTGTTCCATTACTGGCCAACAGTACTATAGAAGGGACGGACTGCACCCTAAATGGGGAGGGTACCAACGTGCTGGGAGTAAAGATTGCCAAAAAGGTAGAGGGGTTTTTAAACTAGGCGATGGTGGGGGGGGTCCAGAGATAGAGATAGTCAGTGCGGAACATAGTCCAGAGAGTAGTATTGGGGGCATTAGTGGTAGGTTGACTAAAGCACATAAAGCCAAGGTAAGTATAGTAACAAGTTCTAGTTGCAATCTTGGATCACCCAATAAGAGGATAGTATGCAGCCGGTCCAAACTATGTGGCATGTTCACCAATGCCAGGAGCCTGGCAGACAAGATAGGTGAACTAGAGTTACTGCTGTACGAGGAGGATTTGGATTTTGTGGGAATTTCAGAGACTTAGTTAAACAGCTCTCGTGATTGGCTGGCAACCATTCAAGGGTATACCCTTTATTGCAGGGATAGAGAGGGTAAAAAAGGGGGAGGGGTATGCCTGTATATCAAGAATAATGTACAAGTGAATGTGAGAGATGACATCACTAAAGGAGCTAGGGAGGAGGTGGAATCCTTATGGGGTAGAGCTCCAAAGGGATGAAACTAAGGGGAAAATAATACTGGGAGTATGCTATAGGCCCCCTAACCTGAGGGAGGACGGGGAGGTGGACCTCCTATCACAATTTGGATTAGCAGCAAGGATGGGAAGTGTTATCATAATGGGGATTTCAATTATCCAGAGATAGACTGGGCGGAGGGAACCACATATTCGGCCTGTTCCTAAATGTCTTGCAGGACAATTTCATGGGTCAGATGGTAGACGCACCAACTACAAATAAAGCTTTAATAGATCTACTGATTACCAACAATACAGACCTGATCACGGATGTGGAAATAAGGGGAAATTTAGGAAACAGCGATCACAGGTCAATTGGCTTCTGTATAAATCGAGGAGGAGAGCAAAAAAAATCCCAAGAAATTCTTTAAGTAAAAAACAGTAAAAAAAGGGAGGACAGACCACATTGGCCCCATAAAGAATGAGGAAGGACATCTGGTTACAAGGGATGGGGAGATGGCGAAGGTATTGAATTTATTCTTCTCCTCAGTCTTCACAAGGGAATCAGGGGGGCTTCAGTAACCAAAACTGCAGTGTTCATCCTCGTGACATATCACAGGAAGCACCCTCATGGCTAACAGAGGACAGAATTAGAACTAGACTTGGGAAACTTAACATTAATACATCACTGCGACCGGATGGCTTGCATTCCTCATCCCTATTAGTGAAGTGTTGTATGCCTAGGCTATTTATTTTTTCTTGCTGAATAACTTATGAACCAATCTATCAATAAATTAAAGTGTATATGTTGTGAGAAAAATTGGCTGCCGTGGCTGCCCAGTGTTGGCTTTGATGTTGTAGTTCCAGTGTTAGCTTTGATGTTGTAGTACCAGTTTTAGCCTTGATGTTGTAGTACCAGTGTTGGCTTTAATGTGGTTGTAGTATGCCTAATATAATGAACAATTTGTTTTCTAGTCATTGTTTTTAGATCATCCACAAAAACTGAGTGTGTGTGTTTTCATTTCAAACAGTGCTAAATCAGCACAATCAAAGTAGTATTATCAATATGAGTCTTCATTTGATGCATGCCATTAAAATTCCGCTGTATTCTTCCTGGCCTGTTCTATTTATGTATACTACATGACTAAATGAGCTATACCACATTTGCAGATGTGATCTCATAATATTAAAAGACAGGCTTGAGCATGGTTATTCATATCCTTTACTGCAGTGTCTGCAATATATATCCTTGGATATTCATGTCTTCTTGCAATACACTCAACAACCACAAAGTCTTTCCTACTTAACAATTTCATTTCTAAATATAGCTAGCTCTTACAATGCCAAATAAGGGATGAGTAACAAAAAAAAGTGATGAAATCTTCCATCTTTCAAACGTAGAAATAGTTTTGTACTGATGGAGTACACATTGGTAGTAGACATAGAGGCATAGGGCCCAGTGCAGGGCTGGGTCTTCCTTTGCCCCCCCCCCCTTTTTTTTTACCCCCATTCCTTGCTGCCTCCAACATCTACATGTACTTATTAATACAGAGTGTGCCAAGTAGAAGGGTACCAGTGAAGTCATAAAGAGCAGTGCTGTGCAGGGTGGTATTGGAATGGCTTATAATGCAGGGATATTTTCATATGTCCCCTGCACCTATGCATGAGACATCACAACATCAATCTAAATATTGCTACAACCTTCTCTTTAGATATAAGATACAGGGGGTATGACTAAAATGTAAAGGATATATATTGAAAGAGAACCGCTTTCACACTTGTATGTTAGTGGTGGCACCTTTATATGTCACTGTGACTTGGTTTCCAAATCTATACTTTATGGTTTTCCTCCTGCAAAGTTATGAGAAATAGTGCCAAGTAAACAAATGACACATTCAAATCCCAGCAATGGGGAATCTGGCACATCAAGGCTCCTCCAGTTGCCATTCCCTCACTAGTCTACTTCGATGCCAGACTCACTACTAAAGCTAGAAATATGCACTGGATCTGTCTGCTATACAATTCTATCATCTTTCCTCCTGCCCCTAAAAATCATTCTCAAAAGTTGAGTGCCGAGTTTTCAGATAAAGAGAAATAAATGGCAGGCTTGTTCTGCACTGCGTGTCCCCTGGCATTATGTTCCTGTGATCTTGTTAAAACAGCCTGGACTCAGGGTTTCGGACTGAAACTGAACGATATTGTTTGTTTAGCATGCACAGACCTGTGTACTGCAGCAAATGATCAAAAATAACAAGCTTTGAAATATGCATCTGTTGTATAACTATAAGTAGGTTTAAATTGCAACATATAGTATCTCACAAAAGTGAGTACACCCCTAAGATTTTTGTAAATATTTTATTATATCATTTTATGTGACAACACTGAAGAAATTACACTTTGCTACAATGTAAAGTAGTGAGTGTACAGCTTGTATAACAGTGTAAATTTGCTGTCCCCTCAGAGTAACTCAGCACACAGCCATTAATGTCTAAACCGCTGGCAACAAAAGTGGGTACACCCCTAAGTGAAATGTCCAAATTGGGCCCAATTAGCAATTTTCCCTCCCTGGTGTCATTTGACTCATTATTGTTACAAGATCTCAGGTGTGAATGGGGAGCAGGTGTGTTAAATTTGGTGTTATCGCTCTCACTCTCTCATACTGGTCACTGGAAGTTCAAAATGGCACCTCATGGCAAAGAACTCTCGGAGTATCTGAAAAAAAGAATTGCTGCTCTACATAAAGATGGCCTAGGCTATAAGAAGATTGCCAAGACCCTGAAACTGAGCTGCAGCACGGTGGCCAACACCATACAGTGGTTTAACAGGACAGGTTGCACTCAGAACAGGCCTCGCCATAGTTGACCAAAGAAGTTGAGTGCACATGCTCAACGTCATATCCAGAGGTTGTCTTTGGAAAATAAACATATGCTGCCAGCATTGCTGCAGAGGTTGAAGGGGTGGGGGGTCAGCCTGTCAGTGCTCAGACCATATGCTGCACACTGCATCAAATTGGTCTGCATGGCAGTTGTCCTAGAAGGAAGCCTCTACAAAAGATGATGCACAAGAAAGCCCACAAATCATTTGCTGAAGACAAGCAGACTAAGGACATAGATTATTGGAACCATGTCCTATGGTCCGATGAGACCAAGATAAACTTATTTGGTTCAGATAGTGTCAAGCGTGTGTGGTGGCAACCAGGTAAAGAGTGCAAAGACAAGTGTGTCTTGCCTACAGTCAAACATGGTGGTGGGAGTGTCATGGTCTGGGGCGGCATTGGGGAGCTACCTTCATTGAGGGAACCTTGAATGCCAACATGTACTGTGACATACTGAAGCAGAGCATGATCCTCTCCCTTCGGAGACTTGGCAGCAGGGCAGTATTCCAACATAATAATTACCGCAAACACAACTCCAAGACAACCACTGCCTTGCTAAAGAAGCTGAGGGTAAAGGTGATGGAATGACCAAGCATGTCTCCAGACCTAAACCCTATTGAGCATCTGTGGGGCATCCTCAAACGGAAGGTGGAGGAGCGCAAGGTCTCTAATGTCCACCAGCTCTGTGATGTCGTCATGGAGGAGTGGAAGAGGACTCCAGTGGCAACCTGTGAAGCTCTGGTGAACTATATGCCCAAGAGGGTGAAGGCAGTGCTGCAAAATAATGGTGGCCACACAAAATATTGACACTTTGGGCCCAATTTGGATATTTTCACTTAGGGGTGTATTCACTTTTGTTCCCAACGGTTTAGACATTAATGGCTGTTGTTGAGTTATTTTGAGGGGACAGAAAATTTACACTGTTATACAAGCTGTACACTCACTACTTTACATTGTAGCAAAGTGTCATTTCTTCAGTGTTGTCACATGAAAAGATATAAAAAAAAAAAAATTTACAAAAACGTGAGGGGTGTACTCAGTTTTGTGAGATACTGTATATCATGGTAGGTCTTCTAGCGCTACAATATGACTGGACTGGACAATATGACTGGACAAAGGTTACTGAGACTAGGCCCGGTTCACACTGGTGCAACGTGCTTGCCGCTTTTGAGAACACATGTTGCATGGCAAGTTGCTCCCCTTAAATGCAGTGGAACCGTTTCTAATAGGGGCGACTTGAGTCGCTCCGACTTAGAAAAAGGTTCCTGTACTACTTTTGGTACAACTTCAATATGACATGCATTTACTTCTGTGCCGAAGTCACGCTGGGATATCAGCTTCAAAGTTGCGCGAAAGTGGCACGACCTTGTAATCGCGGCAGTGTGAAGCGGGCCTTATACTGTGCACAATATGACATTGTGACAAACAGCCGAATACCTAGGTCAGGAATTTTAATTGGCTATAGATTCTTTTGCCTTTAGCAGCCTGTTTGCTTAACTTGGTACTTGGTTGGCCCCAGCTCTTAAAACACTATGCTATAATGTCTGGTCATTTGGCACTGGGACTAAACAAATGGGGCAAGGAAGGGCACCTGAAATTTTGAGGCTGATCTCTGACAGAACACAGCATCTGATTTGGGACAGTCATGTTCAGATGGCAGTTCAAATAATTAATCTGGGTACAAGGCAGGGGTTAGCAATAGGGAATCCAACTAACAAGCAACACAGCAGGCATGGCATGATGAAAAGCGAGCTAAGCAGCAGATGCTATCACAAGCCCAGAGCCCTTGTGTTCCTTTAATCTGACATTAAAAAAGCACAGCCAATCAGAACAGTGCAGCCAGGGGCAGGGGTAAGTGGCCGCTGGCCAATCTGGCAGAGGAGCAAGGCTAGGCAGATGGAGCAGCCTGCTGCCTAACACAAAGGAAGCCCAGATCAGGCTTGCCACCTCCAGGCAATCAGTGCGGAGTGGGTGCTCTCCTCATTGATTGGCAAAAAGGATACGAACGCCACTAATGGGGCGTACACACAGTCAGACTTTTCGGCTACAAAAGTCTGACAGCCCGTCCGACAAACTTTCGACGGACTTTTGGCGGACTTGCGGCAGACTTTCTAACGAACGGACTTGCCTACATACGATCACACAAAAGTCCGACGTATTCGTACGTGATGACGTACACCGGACTAAAATAAGGAAGTTGATAGCCAGTAGCCAATAGCTGCCCTAGTGTGGGTTTTTGTCCATCGGACTAGCATACAGACGAGTGGATTTCTGGGTCCGGCGGAGTTACGACGTAAAGATTTGAAGCATGTTCCAAATCCAAAGTCAGATTTGCGACGGGAAAAGTCCTCTGAAAGTCCGGGGAAGCCCACACACGATCGGATTGTCCACCGGATTTGGTCCGTCGGCGTCCATCGGACTTTTGTAGCCGAAAAGTCCGACCGTGTGTATGCCCCATAAGGGCGGTTGATGGAAGTGGCAGAGGTATTAGTGTGAGAATCACTCACATTCCCAACAGCTATTGGAGGTAATTTACTAAAACTGGAGCAGACATATTGTCTCGCAATTCCAATATAGTAACCATGTCCCCTATGGAATATCTGCTGTATGTCAAGAGTTCGATAAAATTCAAGGACACATTTCATAGATCTATACTATCTTGACTAATACTTCTGTTGAACAGAGTTATATAGAAAAATGGGAGCTGGACCTCCAGTGCGAGGTCTTATTTTACATTCTCCCTCCTAAACCCCCCTCTTTTCCTTTTCCCTCCTCTGTCTTTGCTACTACATCTCCTAGGTCGTCTCGCCTATTTCTTTTAGATTTAGAGAAGATACTCCTAACTCAGGGTGAAGTCTCGTTTCGTTGTGACGAGTGGTGCGGCTTCCCTCCAGTGCGAGGTATAGGCCCCCCTTCTATGAATGCGTACAGTTTATACCAGACGTATCTCCAAGCTATTGTGGCCTACATACTGACCTTAAAGTGGTTGTAAAGGTTCGCATTTTTTTTATAAAAATAACAAATATGTTATACTTACCTGCTCTGTGCAAGGATTTTGCACAGGGCATCCCCGATCCTCCTATTCTGGGGTGCCCTGTTGGTGCTCCTGGCTCCTTCTCTTCATCGGGTGCCCCCACGGAGAGCCGATTTCCTCTTCATCAGGTGCCCCCACGGAGAGTAGCTTCCGAGTCCCGCTGCTGCATCCATTGACACAGACAGCAGGACTTGGCCCCGCCCCTGCTCTCGTGTCACTGGATTTAATTGACAGCAGCGGGAGCCAATGGCTCCCGCTGCTGTCAATCTATTCAATGAGGACAGAGACAGCGGCTGGAGCCGCTGGGTTTGTGCAACTCAATGGAACGGATGGGTTCAGGTAAGAAAAAGGGGGGCTCTGGGGCAACTGCAGCAAAGAAGGTTTTTCACCTTAATGCATAGAATGCATTGACTTTACAACCTTTTAGTTTGAAAGTGTCATTTGTAGTTGCTTTGTCTACTTAGTTTTTCTGGGCTATGATCCTTAGTGTACAGAAGGTCTGAAGTGTTCTATGTTAATATACCACTTAGTGTTTTAAACAAGGTTTGGGGTTCCCCCATGGACAACGCATTTTGTATTGTTTGTGAAGCTTTTTGGAATAACGTCTTTTCTATAATTTTCTATTTTAAACATTTTTGCATTATAACATATTCTCTATGTATTTTACATTGTGGAGGATCTGCATCTATTTTCATATCTTTTGTATTCTCTTTTGTTAAAATAGTTCAATAAAAACATTAAAACAGAAAACTGGAGCAGACAGAATGTGTAGCAGCTGTGCATACTAACCAATCAGCTTCTAACTTCAGCTTGTTCAGTTATGCCCTGTACACACAATCGGACATTCCGACAACAAAATCCATCGGATCTTTTCCGATGGATGTTGGCTCAAACTTGCCTTGCATACACACGGTCGCACAAAGTTGGTCGGAAATTCTGAACGTCAAGAACGCGGTGACGTACAACACGTGCGACGAGCCGAGAAAAAATGAATTTCAATAGCAAGTGCTGCTCTTCTGCTTGATTCCGAGCATGCGTGGAACTTTGTGTGTCGGAATTGTCTACACACGATCGGAATTTAGTAAATTACCCTCATTGTGATTACTACTCACAAATCCACTACTTTTGTCTTCTGACTGAGAGATAATTTGGTCTGATAGTTGAGAAGTTCACACATGCATGCAGAACTGCTTCTGCAGTAGAGACAGGATCCAAGGCCTACAGGTCAAAGGGCCTACTGGTGCCACCATTTTTTGTTTTTTAGTTCATAGGCTAAAGCCACCCCCCACTCACCCTGCCAGCTTATTTGTTAGTGGCTGACATTGCCATGCCACTAATTTTGCTAATTTTGCTAATTTTCTAGATGTCTCATAGTCACTGAGTGAGTACTGCCTGATGCCTCTTAGTCACTGATTACTGACAGACTGTACTTTGCCATCTTAGTTTCTACACGCAGTTTATTTGTCTGTTGAATAGGAAAGCAACTCAAAGTTTGTGATACTAAGGTTACACAGAGAATGTATGATTATGCGTGTTTTCAGTAGACTATTAAAGATATAAACCCAACATTTCATATTCCTGATTTGTGACTGCTATGCCATGTACTTGAACAAAAAAAAGAATCCTGTTCTCTTTGTATTGCTTCCTTTGAGTGAAATATCTGGTGATCCTGCCAGTCATTCTGCTTACCTTTTAAAAACCGACCACACTAGGCGTGAGAGCACAGAGTGTTCAGTTTCCTGGCTGTGCTGGGAACTCAGTCTGCTCTCCTCCAATGATCAGACTTCTGCTGACAAGCCCCCTCTGCATAGCCATTCAAAGAGAAGACCAGTGTGCTGCTGTTTATCATCCTTGAGCTCCTTATGTATATAAGAACAGAGGGTATGTGATCACTTATAAAAAGGGGGAAAAGGGTATTTATGTTTTTCGTATGTATACATAAATATCTGCCTTTCATTTTTATGTTAAACTGAATGCATTGTTTTACAAGGTGAGGATTTACATACAGTATGTGCCAATATCTCAGCCATGCCCACAATTCACTGTCTCACATACTACCATTTGTCTTTCAGCTAGGAAACTCCAGGTTTCTCAAGATTCGCATGTAATAGGTACATCATGCAAAGTGCTTTTGAGCACTCTGTTTTGACAATTTATCAAACTTTTAGGACAATGTAGTGTGGTACCGGAAAAAGCTCATAAACTATACCAACTTTTATAAGTTGAGGTCTTAGTCATTGTGGTTTTTAGCAGTCAACTGTACCATAGCTTTTAGATCTGTTGTGGTTGCTACATTCACTGTTCAATCCAGGTCTGATACCACTGGAAAAAAATTAGATGTCACAGCCAAACCTACTAAATAAAGCCTTTTTTTTTCAAGTTGAAAAGATTCAAATTGATTGCTGCTGTTGTATTTCAGCTAAATCAAATGTAAAAGTTAGAAAATCAATTACTCATCCAAAATATTTGATGCAAGAGTTTCTCTGACATATGTTGCCCATATGTGATTTAAGAAAACGTAAACTTTCATTCACAAAGATAAAAACTTTTATGACATTTTTGACATTTACTGAAAGTCAAATATTCCTCTGTGAATAATATACAAAAAAAAACTCTATTTCAACTTCCTTCTCATAGGCTCTATTTACAGCAATCTGTCCAGCTACTGTATCTCCTGCTCTGGTCACGTTTAGGTGATCCCTTAAAACTCATATTTTTCCCGCCAGCAAAAGATTGAGAGCAGGTTCTCAATTTTTTGGTCGGAAAAAGTTCCTATCCGAAAATGCGTTCGTCTGTATGCAATTCGGACACGCAAAAAATCAAGCATGCTCGGAAACAATTCGACACATGCACAAAAGCATTGAACTTTTTTTTCTCGGCTTGTTGTAGTGTTGTACGTCACTGCGTTCTTGACAGTCGAAAGTTCAGAGAACTTTTGTGTGACCATGTGTATGCAAGGCAAGCTTGAGCGGAATTCCGTCGGAAAAACCATCCAAGTTTTTTCAGACGGAAATTCCGATCGTGTGTACGCAGCATAGGTTTCTTAACCTATGGTTAACTTTGCAAATATAAAAAAACTTTCTTCTTAAATTTGGAGCAAAATGAATTCTGCCACATGTCTTTGGTGGAAAAAAAGAAAAAAGGGGAGCTTATTTAGACTGTGTGTAAGTTATAGAGTCTACAAGCTATGGTACATATACAGTATTTTTAAAATCGATCAATCCTGATGTACTGACAGCCTATCTCATTTCTTGAGGCCCTAAAATGTCAAGACAGTTCAAATACCCTGCATATTACCCCTTTTTGGAAAGTGGATTGTACAAGGTATTTAGTAGGAGCCATGGTGAGTTTTTAAAGTTGTAATTTTTTGTGACAATTATTTGGAAAGTGAAGAAATTAAGTGAATTTTTTTTCACAAAGTTGGCATTTTGACAAGTTATTTCTCACACATAGCATAGGCACACTTACAATTACACCCCAAAACACATTCTACTATTCCTCCAGAGTGTGGGGATACCACATGTGTGACACAGTCTTACAGCCCAAAATCCAAGGAGCACCTCTGGGCTTTCAAGGAGCATAAACTACACATCTAATTTCCTGACTACTTATTACATTTTTGGAAGCCCTGAAACCCAAGTACATTGGAAACACCTACAAAGTTAGCATATTTTAGAAAGCACTTGCCCCAAGCATTAAACTGCAAAACATATTCTGCATTTTCTCCCGAGTATAGCCATATCACACATGTGAGATGTTTTTCGCAGTCTAGCCACATAAAGGGACCCAAACTCCAAGCAGCACCTTCAGGCACTCAAGGGACATAAATTACGCATCTCATTTCCTGACTACCTGTTACATTTTGGAGGCCCTGGAGCACCAGGAAAGTGGAAATACCCCCAAAATAACCACAATTTAGAGACCGACACCCAGTGGCAGCTGGTGAATTTTTAGCATGGGTCCGCCAGACCTTGTCCTTCCTTGTTGACCCCTCCCACTTATCGTAAGCCGCACCCCTTATAGAATCCACCCACTTCGTTCCTTGTACTCCACTTGCTTCCACCCATAGTGTGAGGAGTATATAGCTCAGCCTCACATTTCAGGGTATACAGCTCAGCATTACAGATCAGGGTATATAGCACAGCCTCACAGATCAGGGTATGCAGGTATACATCATGTGTCCTATATACAGCTAGCTATATACACCAACCTTCCTTCCTGTATATAGAGACCTTCCTCCATCATTACTGACTGCAGATATACATCATCTGTCCTGTATACTGCTATATATACAGTAACAGGACAGATGATGTATATCTGCAGTCAGTGATGATGGAGGAGGTCTCTATATACAGGAAGGAAGAAGGTGGGTGTATATAGCTGTATACACTACAGGGCAGATGTACTCACAATTTGTGACTATTATGTAGTGTAACGTAGTCAGTACAGGGCATGGCAGAAGTCCCCAAAATCATGTATTGCAAAGCAGCCAGTGAGACATGAGGTGGCACCAGTGAGTGGTGTCTGACACCCTAATGCACTCAAGTCATTGTATAATACACTCATCATTGTCATCCCCTTATTATAAACCCATCATCACTATCCTTATCCCCATATTATACACCCATCATCATCATACTCCTCATCATTGTATAATACATCCATCATCATTAGACTCTTATTATACACCCATCATTACTATCCTCATCTCCATATAATACATCCCTCATTGTCATCATCATCCTCATCATTTTATAATACACCCGTCATCGCTATCCATATCATTGTATAATACACCCGTCATCATCATCCTCATCATTATATAATACACTTGTCATCATCATCATCATCATCATCATCATCCTCATTCTCATCATTGTATAATACCCCTGTCATCACTATATTTTAAAAGGCAAAAGGTTAGGGCAGTTGCCAGGCAGATGTAATGGCAAAAGGTCAGGGCAGTTGCCAGACAGATGTAATAGAGGTATGAGGCAGAACATCAAAGCAGGAGACAGCCAGGTGCAGTGAAGGTACCAGGCAGAAGGTTTGGGCAAATGGAAGGCTATCATAGTGGAGATATCAGGTAGAAGGTTGGGGCCGGTGAAAGGCAGGCAGGTGGAAGTCAGTGGTAATGAAAGTAGCAGACAGATTACCAGGGCAGGCAGCAGACAGGTGGATTAGCAATATCAGACAGATGGTTGCAGGCAGGCATAGTGGAGGTATCATACAGATGGTTGTGGTATGTGGAGAGTATCAGGTTGATTGTTAGGGTAGGCAGCAAGCAGATGAAGTGGAGGTATGAGGCAGAAGGCTAAGGGAAAATGCCAGATGGGTAATAGAATACAGTATCTAAGTGAAGGGATACAAGAGCAACTGGAATGCAGCAAATATCAGAAGACAAAACAAAAATTAACCAGGAGCAAGAGTCCAGTTGTGAAAACCAATACCAGAAGAAATATTCCTAACCAGATTAACAAGCACACTCTGCACAAGGTGAATCCCCCAAACACTAACAAGAAATAACAAACACCACTACTCAGGCTTTGTGACATTAGCATGGCTAAGTACAGTATCTTGTGTGCTAGCTAGGTGGAGAGAGAGACTGAGCCTGAGGCCTGCGGCGCCGTTAGCTTTACATACCTTTAGGAGCCACGCCACTCAGCTCAGGACTTCACCCCACATCGGCCGCACTCCGCCTCAGTCCATTACACAGCACAGTGAGCCGGGGAACCGGAAGTGACGCAGCGGTGCTGGAAAAAGTACTGCCCATCGTCCTCCGGTCTCCACCAATAACAAAAATGACAGAGGAGCCAGAGACAAATGATTGTAGAGTGGGAGTGTTTGCAGGCACACTGCTTGCTCCCCGAACACTCCCTGAACACAGGCAAATCAGTTTCAGCTGATTGCAAGCTGGAAAGCTTCTCATAGAGCGATGCGTGTTCAACGCCTGGACACTCCTAAAAGTGACTTCTTTTTGTGAATGGCTTGGGGGGGGCAGCTGTGAGCCCCCTATGAACGGGCCGCCACTGCCGACACCCCAAGGTATTTTTAAGAGACAAGGTGAGTTTTTTGAAGACTTCTTTTTTTGCCACAAGTTTTTGGAAAATGCGGAAAGAAAATGAAAATTCTTTTTTTTTTTTATATAAAGTTGTCAATTTAATACCGTAAGATATTTTTCACACTCTACATGAGCATACTTAGAATTACAACTTAAAACACATTCTGCTACTCCTCCTGAGTATGGCAATACCACATATGTGATACTTTTTCATTGTTTGGACTGATTATGTACCAGACATTGGGGGGTTGTTTACGAAAGGAAAATCCACTTTGCACTGCAAGTGCACTTGAAAGTGCACTAAAAGTGCTCTAAATCTAAGGAGTAGATCTGAAATGAGTGGAAGCTCTGCTGATTTTATCATCCAATCATGTGCAAGCTAAAACGCTGTTTTTTATTTTCCTTGCATGTCCCCCTCGGATCTACAGCGACTGCACTTCCAAGTGCACTTTCAGTGCACTTTCAAGTGCACTGAAAGTGCAAAGTGGATTTTCCTTTAGTAAATAACCCCCATTGCATCTTATGCATCACACAAATTAATCAATTGTATCAAAGCATATGTACTAGAGTGGTCGCCTTTGTATGAGGGAATATAGCATAGTGTGACATCACCTATAGAAGTCCCCATTCCTTTAAGCTATGCATGCCTAGTCTACTGGTATGTGGCTGCCCCACAGGAATGCCAGGTTAACTGGCCAGGAAGTACAGGAGGCTGAACAAAGGAAGAGCAAAAGAGTTCCCGGTGCTCCCGTCCAGCCATATATATGCATCAACCAGACAGGAGGTGGTTAAATAACTAGATGCATATATTTCTTCATTTTTATGGAATAACAGGTATCCTCGTCTGACCACTCTCAGACTGCCTGTAGTCTCTGGTGGTTTAGCCTCCCTGCCCCAAAGCATCCCCCATGTTGATGGCGTGTGGCCTGGTAGCTCATGAGGCATCGGTTGTTAAGGACGCTGCGGTCAGCTTTCCTGCCTGCTCCTTAACAACCAGCTATTCTTCACACAGAATTCGAATCGGTCAATCATTCTTTAATCAATCCAAATTCGAATTGTTCAGAATAGTTATAATTCATTAGAATATTAATAAACAAAATAAAATGTAATGAAAACTAATTCCAAAACAAATGAACGAAACAAAATTAGTAACGTAAAAATCTATCCGAAAAAAAAATTCTTATGTTCTGCACAGGTATAGATTCGTTCACAATAGTGTCACTTCAGATGCGATTTGAGTTACACAGAAGCGCATGACAATGGAAATCTCATTATTTTCATTTGTTTGTATTCAATTCCAATGCTCACAGTAGACACAGTACAATATTCAAAGTACAATACGTTGTGGGGAGTGCACCCACAGCAAGTTTGCATATCATACTGACTATCAAGTAATAACAACACAAAGCTGAAGAAACTAGGTCTTGACACATACAGTAGATTCATAATGTCAAGGGCTAAAAGCCCAAAATGTACAGAATGGGAAAATCGATAATAATGAGCAACAGAGGTGCAATCAAATGAAGGCAAAAATTGTAGAATGCAGTATGAGAAGGATAGGCAATAAAGAGAAGGGAAGGTAGTAGAAAAGGGGAGGTCCATGGCACCCAGCATGGGGTGGAAAAATAAGTGATAGCAGAGTAGCACAATTCAGGGTTCTAAGAGAACATGGGCTAGCACAGATGGGATTCAACAATAAAGAGACATACACTGTTAATTAAATTTCAAACAAAATTATTTATTTTGGCAATTTATATGGCCACGGTGTTATCCACGGGGTTACATAATAGTACTCAATTTTATTTAAAAGAATATAAAGCCATCCTGGCAAAAATGAACAAATTAAACGGTGTCCATCCAAACAATGCTGGACGACTACTCCCCACTTGGACAACATCATGACGAAATTAGGGAGGGTGTGTGGGCGTCGCTTGTCCTGGTTCCAAACAGTCAGTGAGCCGCTGTTACCTGACCACAAAACTGTGAATGACTTAGAGTCCAGACCTAAATTAGCAGAGTAGGTTCTAGTTTCGGCATGCTTGGCAGCCCAAAAAACGTAGGAATGTCCTACTATCCAAATAGTTGTTTTGGGAGAACATGAAAAAGGAAATTATAAAGTTAGCAGATCAGGGCGGACATAAATCTTATATCTATCGCTCCCCCAATGGCCTATTCTCTTTAAAGTTTCTGCCCCAATGCGAAATGAATGTGATGAAAAACAAAAACCTGAAAGGTTCAGGCGTTTTAAACAGGCAGCCAAGACAGCTGAAAACTGATACCTAGTCAAGGAAGACAGATCCTGATGAATAAAAAAGGAGTCGTCCGAACTGGGTCTGATTGACATATATTTAGAAACCATTAAAACCGGGCATATTGTAGGGTTGATAGAGCTAGCTAGAGAAATCCAATGACCCTCACCTATCGGCAGGGATTTTGACCTGCAAAGGAAGAGGTTAAGGAACCCATCACACACAACAACATGGCACCCACGAAGAAATGATGAAGACCTTTTATTTTCAGCTGTGAATTCCCCAATCCTGAGGGCTCCAAAAAAGGCAACCGAAAAGGCAGCTCTGAACAAAAATAACTCAAACTCTGAGAAGCACACTTCGTCCAATGTCCTGAGAAGATCAACCAACAGTGCAACCGAAATAGGGCGCCTGTTATCCAATGAAGCTCTGGACCTCCTGAAACCTTTTAATACTTGATTAACTTGAAAGAAAGAGGTTAAAGATGGTAAACCCGCGAATTTTAGAAAAAAGGAAACACACGCTAAGATCTTGCTTACAGAAGCTGGGCTGAGGTTTGACTGAATCAAAGAAGACACGAAAGACAGAGAGACATAAGAGGTTACTACTAGAGTATCCAGACCCGAATCTCAACAAAAGGAACACCATCTGGACCAAGATAGGGGATAATCTAACCACGTTTTCTTCTACACTGAATTCTTGAGGTTACCAAGTATTAACTCCAAATTAAGCCCCAGAGGAAATCTGGGCAAGGAGTTCCGCACTGATCCAATGTTGGAGCCGATTCCCGAAACGTCGTGAACTGCGAACGAGACAAAGCATCAGCAATGTTATTTCGTACACCTGCAATGTGCTCTGCCTTCAACCAGATATTAAAACACATGCATTGTAAAACAAGAAAAAGTAGCAGTTTAATTACCGGCTCCGACTTAGAGGATAATGTATTAACTGTATAAAGAACACCTTTATTTTCAGTGTGAACCAGGACTCTGCGGTTCGTAAAAACATTTTTCCAAATTACTAGGGAAACTATGACAGGGAAAAGCTCCAGAAGGACAAGGTTCTGAAGAATGTCCTTCTGTAACCAATCCTGATGACACTCACCTGCGCACCAATGACCATCCATAAATGCTCCAAAGCCCGAAGACCCAGCTGCATCCGTGAAAAAATTCAGTTGATAGTTAGTAACAAAGTCTTGCTGCCATATGGTAGAACCATTAAAATTACACAGAAATGCATCCCAAATTTTTAGGTCTTCCTGTACGCTCTTGGAGATACGAATATGAGAATATGGATTTTTAAGATCTTTGATGGCCAAAGAAAACCTGCGCGAAAACACCCTGGCCATTGGAATGACTCGGGCTGCGAAGGCGAACAGACCCAACAGAGATTGAGCCTCTTTCAAGAGTACCTTTTTTCTCAAAAGAAAAACTGAGATCATGGATCTAATTTTTTTGATTTTTTGTAGGGGCAGTCTAAATTCCATTACTGTGGAATCGATGGTAATCCCTAAAAATTTGATAGAAGTAGAGGGCAAGACTGTCTTTTCGGATGCCAGAGGGACCCCGAAATGTTCACAAATGTTGAAAAACAGCTGCAGAGATTCTAGGCAAGAGGGGGAACCTGCCGGGCCAACAAATAAAAAATCATCGAGATAATGTAGAAAACCCCCACAGGGATGAAGATCTGACAGAATCCAGTGTAAATATGTTGAGAAGGCTTGAAAGTAGAAACAAGACAAAGAAAACCCCATGAACATACATTTGTCAATGTAAAATTTGCCCAAAAATTGAAAACCCAAAGAATTGAATCCTTGCCGAAATGCCAACTTAATATCTGCTTTGGCTAGCAGAGCACCCTGTCCATGATACCTTAAAATAACCAAAGCCTCATCGAAGGATGAATAACAAACCGGAGCTTCAGCACCGGCCACTTCATCATTCAAAGAGGAGCCCACTGGATATGAAAGGTGATGTATCATACAATAACAACCTTGTTCTTTTTTAGGAACTAACCCTATCGGGGAGAATAAAATTCAGAAATGGCGGAGAAGAAAAAGGGCCTGCAATTCTCCCTTCTGCCAGTTCCTTGGTAATTTTGTCTTGAACAGTGGTGTAGTGGTTAGCACTCTCGCCTAGCAGTAAAAAGGGTCGCTGGTTCAAATCCCAACCACAACACTACCTGCCTGGAGTTTGTATGTTCTTCCTGTGCCTGCGTGGGTTTTCTCCGGGTATTCCGGTTTCCTCCCACACTCCAAAGACATGCTGGTAGGTTAATTGGCTTCTGTTCAAAATTGGCCCTAGTATATGAATGTGAGTTGGGGACCTTGGATTTTGGGCTCTTTGAGGGTAGGGACCGATGTGGGTGTACGATGTATGTGCAGAGTGCTGCATGAATTGGTGGCACTATATGGGTACCTTAAATAAAAATAGGGATGATTGTAGACATGCACCCACACTTACTCAGGTTGAACTGGATGGACTGGTGTCTTTATTCAACCTTACTAACTATGTAACCACCCACACATTACAGTATAAACAGATTTCAAATTCTGAACCATGGAACAGCCCGTGCCCTTGAAAGCAGGGACCAAAAAACCATCTCTGAAACCTTCAGTTAGCAGAGCCGCCATCCTGCGATCTGGATAATGCTCTAACCACGGGAGCATTCTTGTTAGGTTCACCGGAGTCAAGGATCGTCCCGTGAGCGTGCCCGGGAAGTGGTTGAAAGGTTGCTGCTGCAGATTTGCGAAAACATCTACTAGTCGGATGGCTCCCTTTACAATAGGAGCACTTTTGCTTGTATCTGCAATTCGTGAGAAACTTGCACTGTCCCTCATTGAAGGAAAAACAAAATCCTTTACGAAATGCAGACTGAGGGTTAGACACCAACTTTGGAGTGAACTGAGGCTTAGGAGGTAACATGAGGTTCAACCATAAACCCACGTCTTTGGACCCCCCAATGTAAGGAGGGGTGGACTGCCAATTTTTGATGAAAATTTTCATCATATGTGAACCATGCAGAGCCACCGAAACTACGAAAAGCCTCGGCAACAATATCCAAATGTTGGAATAAACCTGAACCCTTCGCAGGAAAACGTTCACCCATGACTGCAGCATAAATGCAGAAAGCCTGCAACCAGTTTTGGAAGGTCCTTGGTATCGCCCTCCTTCTGTCTTCTTCAGACCTATCCACTGACAGCCTGTCAGATTTATACAAAAATTCTTTAGAAGCCGGCAATAGTGATAATATGTCAATGAATTCCCCCCTCCAAATCTTTTCCTTAACATGCTTAGCTAAATGGAACCCCAGAGGTGATAGTTCGCATGGCAGGGGTTCCTTAAAAGAAGTCTCCCCAACTGCAACAGCTGAGGGCCTGAGAGGCAGGACGGAATCAAAAGATAATGGAGGGTTATCAGTCTTATTGCGGTTTAAATTGTCATCATCTTCAATTTGTGACTCATTTAAATTTTGCCATACTGTACTTATTTCATTCATATAATCATTAACTGGTAAGTCTTCCACAGCACCATAAGAATGTGCCCCTGTAAACAGTTTTTTAGTGTCATTTCCAACAAATTTGGAAGCCCCAGATACCTGTGCCCTCTTCTTACTTGCATGTATATTATGCTTTGCACCAACCATTTGTGGCCTTGGAAACTGACCAACATTAATGTTTGGTTGCTAACATTCATTGCACCAGTGACCTGTGCTCCTTGTTCACTATTACTAGCACCAATAGACTGTGCCCCTTTAAACTGTTGCAAAATATTTGACAAAGAATTAATCAGAAGTGACACTTCAGAGACATTTGAAAAATGACACTGCTCACCATCATTTAGAACTGACGGATGCTCACTGTCTGCTGCCTTAGGGGGAAGCTGAGTAACGCTGCTCTCCCTCAGACAAGGCGCACTCTGTGGTATGGAACTGCCAGCTCTCTCCCCACTCGTCAGCTGAGGCAAGCAGCTATCCTCTGGCGTTTCTTCTTCCTTCCCGGCTGTTGCCGAGTCCCGCCTTCGACTGGGACCGAACCTTCCTCTGCCTTCGGGTTTGCGAGGGGTGTCCCCGCAGGAGGAGCCGAGCCTTGCTCCTCCCCTAAGCACTGCAGGAGCCATTCTTCACCGCCTTCCCCCTCGGCTTTCTCGAGAAGGCGACACAGGAGTGTTTCCCGTCTGCTTGGTGAACGGCGCTTCATGCTGCGGAGCTCTGCGTCACTTGTCCTGGTTCCAAACGGTCAGTGAGCCGCTGTTCTTAGTCACTTATATAGGCTCCTCTTGCGCTGGCTTAGCGCCCACCAAAACCCTCCAATCCGACGCTGGCCCCTGCTACAAATCCCCTGGCTGTTGCTGCCTGGAGAAACAGTGGCAACCAATGGCAACCTGAAATAAATAGAAAAGGAGGAGAGAAAACTGCAGCCCCCTCTGAGCCATCCCATGTAGGCCCCAGCATAATGCTATGACCCTTCATTCTCTCTAAGAGAAGAAAAATCACATTGTTTTCAATGGTGCCCCTTCACATCAATGCAACTCAGCACAACACAATATTGGAAAAGGTCCCTGTACTACTTTGGTGCGATTCTAGCACAACTTTGGGCCCATAGAATATGCAAACAACTTCAAAGTAGCATCCAAGTTGCACTACATAATCGCACTGAAAGTTGGATTAAAATTGGATCACAGCTGTGTGAACCTAGACTCAATGTTAAAGCAGAACTCCAGCAATATCAGCCTCCCTTACAGGATTTCATGAAGTTTGTATGTTGCAAAGAATCTGGTTCAACTGCGTAACCATAATTTCACATTGTTACACATGCTAAGCACCCAGTCAAGCCTCAAGCACTATGTCAGGTTTTGCAATAAAGAGCAATAAATGGTCAGCAACTTATCCCACGTCCTCTATTCCATGCAAGCACTGGATAATTTAGATGAGACTTACAGTATGAGGAATATACTTGCTTCCTTACCTATCCTACATATTTTATTTTGATGTATTTATAAAGTGCTGACATGTTCCATTGTCCTGTATTAAGAACTCACAATTACACCCCTTCTAAAATTACCATGGGCTGATTCAAACAAAAAGAAATAACCAAGCTACATGTTTTAGAAACGTGGAAATGGAGTGGGTAGAAGATAGTGAGAAGAGTCAAAACTTCAACTTTTATTGTTCTTTGCATCCAGGAAAGAACTTGTCGTGTATCCAGTGCAGGCACAAAGACAAAAAGTGAAGGAAAATATCTCCAACATGGACATGGGTGGCAGTGAAGACCTGAGAAAGGTTCAAACTCTTCCCCACTCTATCTAGATTTAAAAAAACAACCTTTACATTTAGGTTTCCTTTAAAGTGTACAGGTAGCTTTTAGTGAACAACTTGTTTTTCTTACTTATAAATAGGTTTTCCTGTTGGTTACTTTGTGGTGTGTCAGTGGTTTTAAGATGTTCGTCAAGACGCTGTATGAGTGTCGCTGGCTGTGCATTGCTTACAGTTAATAATGTCCCAGTGACCAACAGTGGTCAGAGTAACAAGACGTATAGAAGAACTTCTCCAATTTTAGTTTATAAAAACACTGCATTGCAACATAAAAAAAAAACTAAACATAAATCAGAACAAAGGTAGAATAATAACTAATAATAAGAGGATGTTTAATGTTTCAGTACTAGTAGTTTACCCCAATGCTGGCCCCAAATTCATTCATTTCAAGTACTTTCAGCTGGCCTTAACAAGAACACTGAACATTAAATATACAATTTGCGGGGAGGAGTAACTAACCCACATCATCAGCAACACCAGCAATGATCCACACTGCTCCAAAAACGCTCTCTGCTCCTTGTTCTTCCAGCTGTTAATGGCTGTCCACCCAAAAGTGTGTCCCTACTCTACAAGAAACTGCCACAGAAATAAATGGGGCGCACATTGGTGGCATCACAGAAAGTTAAAAACAATTTATTCCAATGGCATAAGTACACAGGGTGACATTCTGCCTGTCACCCACTAGCTCCAACGCATTTCGCCCAATAAAGGGCTTTATAGTTGAGACATTGAGTCTTCATGATTAAATTCACTTTTTTCAGACAGCTTTCAATATGGATAAAAACTTTTTTGGAATAAAACAAGTTTTGACTGGAGTTGGGACCTCAATTCAGCCAAAATAATCGGTTAAATATTATATGATTTAGGAAACTGGAACCTCTCTCAAGCTTAGTTGTTTTCTGTTTCTCCACTGGCAAGATTTCCCCTCACTTCATGTCCTGGTGCTCATCCAGAACTAGAACATGAAGTGAGTGAAACATTTCTTCATGGGAACACAAAGGATTAGAACAGGGGTCAGCAACCTTTTTCCACTTAAGGGCCAGATTCAATCTATGTGAATGCATGGAGGGCCTGCAGTCACCTGCTAATAAATGAAGATAATAATAATCCTAACATAGTAATAATAACAGTACAGGTTTACCTCACTTTAAGGTGCTTCACTAATACAAAGCCAGTTCATCCCCTTTACATTACACAGCCCTGTACCTTTGGTTGCCTTTACATTACACAGCCCCCTGCACCTCTGGACCACTTTACATTACACAGACCCCGTACTTCTGGACCCCTTTAATTACACAGCCCCGCACCTCTGGACCCCTTTACATTACAAAGCCCCCCTGGATATTACACAACCCTCCTGCACATCACACAGCCCTCCCTACCCAGCCCCTCTGCATATTACACAGCCCCCCCGCATATTACACAGCCCCTCCACACACACCCCCTGCATATTACACAGACCTTTACTACCTTGCCCCATACAGAGAGGGAGACAGAGCAGAGCAGAACAGGAAGTAGGAAGCTGAATGAGATCACAGAAGAGACTCACACACAGCAGAGCTGATAAGACAGCAGGAGCATCCGGGGTTAATTTTTCATATTAACAAGCTGGTGATTGGTTGCTAGGACCACCTAGCAACCAATCATCTGGAAAGTTAACTCCGAAAGCTCCCACTGTCTTATCAGTGCGCTGTGTGTCTCTCCCGTGTTCTCATTCAGCTTTCCGCTCCTTGCTCTGCTCTTACTTATAATGTCCATGGGCCGGGTGCACGTGAATTCATCACGTGCACTGACGGGCCGGACATTTAGCAGCAGTGGGCCGGGTGCGGCCCGTGGGCCATATGTTGCCGACCCCTGGATTAGAAGGAGCCACTCTTGCCATAAAGCAGTAGTCTCCAAACTGTGGCCCAAGGGCCATGTGCGGCCCATTGCTTGCCTCTATCTGGCCCTTGGGGCATTATTTTCATCCAATAATACCAACAATGGGGAATAATTCCCCCCCCACCACCACAAGGACACCAATGAAGGGGCATAATTCCTCCTAATGACACCAACGATGGGGCATTGTTTATTCCTACTAACATCTGAACCTTTTCTAGTCCCAATGCCCAAAGTCTGCCCCCCCCCCCCAAAAGTCTGAAGGACAGTAACCTGACCCTTTGTTTAGAAAGTTTGGAGACCCCTGCTATAAAGGATCAGTGTTATCTCACCAGGACACCTTTCTAATGTGCTAGACAATCTGAAGAAAATAGTATATGATATCTTAATATTAACAGGGAGAAAGAAAATGTTGTGTTTTTTTTAGTGATAAACTTTTCACGCATAAGCCTATTTCTGACATTTGTTGCTCACAAGTTAAAAATCTGTATTTTTTGCTACAAAATTATTTAGAACCCCCAAACATTATATATATATTTCTTTTAACAGAGACCCTAGAGAATAAAATGGTGCTCATTGCAATATTTTATGTCACACAGTATTTGCGCAGTGGTCACTTTCATGAATAAAAAAAAACTAAACAGTAAAGTTAGCCCAATTTTTTTGTACAATGTGAAAGATGATGTTACACCAAGTAAATAGATACCGAACATATCATGCTTTGAAATTGCGCCCGCTCGTGGAATGGCGACAAACTTCGGTATCTAAAAAACTCCATAGGCAAAGCTTTAAAACAATTTAATGATCACCAGGTTAGCGTTACAGAGGAGGTCTTTTGCTAGAATTATTGCTCTCACTCTGACGATCACGGCGATACCTCACATATGTGATTTGAACACTGTTTACATGCGGGCGTGACGTATGCGTTTTCTTTGCTGCGCAAGCTCGCATGGACCAGGGGGGCTTTAAAACATTTTTTTTTCTTATTTATTTAATTTACTTTTTTATTTTTTTACATTGTCACTTTAAAAAAAATTCGAATCTCTTTTATTGCTGTCACAAGGAATGTAAACATCCCTTGTGACAGTAATAGGGGGTGACAGGTACTCTTTATGGAGGGCCCGGGGGTCTAAAAGACCTCAAATCCCTCCTTTGCACGTCAAAGTATTCAGATCGCCAAAAAATGGCGATTCTGAATACTGTAATTTTTACAAAATCTGCGCCATTGGTAGCCGAATAAACTGGAAGTGAATTTACATGCTTAGTCACATAGTTACATAGTAGGTGAGGTTGAAAAAAAACACAAGTCCATCAAGTCCAACCTATGTGTGTGATTATATGTCAGTATTACATTGTATATCCCTGTATGCTGTGGTCGTTCGGGTGATTATCTAATAGTTTCTTGAAGCTATCGATGCTCCCCGCTGAGACCACCGCCTGTGGAAGGGAATTCCACATCCTTGCCTCTCTTACAGTAAAGATCCTTAACGTTGTGACGTTGCTTCTGTGTGTTTACATAGAAGACTGTAACAAAACCGTTTCCGTTATGTCCTGTACACACGGTCGGACATTGATCAGACATTCCAACAACAAAATCCATGGAATTTTTCCCGATGGATGTTGGCTCAAACTTGTCTTGCATACATAGGTCGCACAAAGTTGTCAGAAAATGCGATCGTTCTGAATGCGGTGACGTAAAACACGTACGTCGGGACTATAAACAGGGCAGTAGCCAATAGCTTTCGTCTCTTATTTTATTCTGAGCATGCGTGGCATTTTGTGTGTCGGAATTGCAAACACACGGTTGGAATTTACGCAAACGGATTTTGTTGTCGGAAAATTTTATAGCCAGCTCTCGAACTTTGTGTGTTGGAAATTCCGATGGAAAAAGTCGAAAGGAGCACACACACGGTCAGAATTTCCCACATATTCCGTCGGAAAGTCCGACCGTGTGTACAGGGCATTACTCTAGCCGGCAAAAGTGCCAGATCGCGGATCGGGTCTCCCGGTGGGACAGGAGGCCCGGAGAGAGCGGCGGAAGGCGGCGGGAGGGGGGGAACGTCCCTTCCCGTTCGTTTGGGATAACAACCAAGCAGCTTTTAGCTGCATCGGTTGTTATCTCTAAAGAGCCGATGGTAAAGCCGCATGCATCCTCCCGGTATAACCCCTGAAAGCCAAGGATGCAAATGTGTGTACAGTTGGCGCTAAGGGGTATTAAACTCTCTGTGTTTTTATTTAGCCTAACACAATGAGCACAAAAAAATTAACACCTCCCAACAAAGTATTTATTAAAATTCTTCGCCCAGCACTTGCAGTTTACAACTTTCAGTGTTGCTGGCTTCTGTTCTCTCAGTGCTGTTTCGCTGAACTTTTAGTGTTCAGAGGAAAGAGTTAACATTAGACAGTACAGCCTGGAGTCAGACTGTTAGTTTGGTGGAAGAAGAAGCAGGGGAGTGCCTTGCCACCCAAAGCTACAGGGCTGTGTGTTTCTATTGATGCACACAGTGTAGAGAGACACAACTCTAGTCCGTGCATACAAGAGGGACTCCATAGGATGCTGCAGGAGAAAGGAGCCACCCAAAACAGGAAATTTGGAGCAGCAGTCATGGCACCAGCTTAAACAGGAGCATAGGGAAGGATCATAAGAAACTGCCTTCTCAGCTAGCAATTATAACAGCTGCTGAAAGTGCTTTAAAAATTGAGGATTTAATATCACTTTAATAAATGAACATGTAATTATAAGGCATTTGCACATTCAGTAGATGCTGATTAAAAGTTATGTGCGTTGTCCCATAGTGAAAATGCTTCTGGAATATGTTTTAATAAGCTACTGGACCAAATGATTGCTTTACTGGTCTTTGAGTTGAGTCTTGTTATGAAGGAATAGCATGAATAACATGCATATACATAAATCACAAAATGTAGCAGTGGAAACAACATCTGTTAAATGAGAAGAGAAAATGTGTTGAAATTAAGAGGCAGACCCCTTGGTGTATCCTTGTAATATTGTTTCATTCAGTATAATCCCCTTCCGGGTTCTCAATAAAAAAGCCTCCTATATAATTGCAATTTGCAATAATAACATAACAAATCCCAGGGCAGACAGCTGTCTTCTCTCCAGCGCTGTTGGTTTACACTTATGTTCACTTTATTACCTTTTGCAACTCCATCCTTCAGAGATGTTTTGACAGTGACCTATAAAAATCATGAAATGTTTTATAAGCCATGTTCTGGTAAGGGCTCTGGGTATAAAATGTCAGTTTGAACCGGCTAAAAGAGCAGATTTGACCTGAAACTAAAAGAATGCATTGTAAAACACAGCCAAGGGACTGCTTTCATTTGACAAGGCTTTTAACCCTTCCTGCACAGTACTACAATGGCACATTTCTGTGCAATAAATGTCTTCACAAAGGCTTTGTATACAGAAAACAGAAACTATCGTAGAACTATATTTGTTTTGTTTCATTCTTCTTTTATATTGACTACCAAAGATCTTGTTTGTTGAACCACAGACATCTGAAAGGTCATTCAAAAAATGGTTTTAAAGTAAAATCAGCAATTCTGTCCTAAAATATGTGTGGCGTAAAAATGTCTTCCATAACTGCATACCGCAAATAATTGGTGGGAGACGCACGCCCGCTGTTGGGATGATCCACAGGCAGAAGTCCTTTTCCATCCTGTAACAACTAATTCCTGGCATACTGTGGAGCTGATCCATGTTCCTCTCATGATAAAGCGTACGCCAATTCACTTTATGGCCAGGATATAGCTTTTCACTCTGCAGTGATTCCTGCACTGTAGACCAACCTCCGGGTGGGCTGTTTCTGGCCCTAGTTGCCTCTGCTGGCTGGCACCCTGGCACTTGGATCTGGGCTCTTCTTTGGCCTTGATGGGTACCCAGAAACAAATTTTTTATATGAAATAGCATACCCTTGAAAAAGTCACATGTGGTGTGACACAACGCGTCGGGAGGAGCTGGGTGACATCACTTCCGTTTTGCGGCCGTGACCGGAAGTCCCTGTGTTTGACACATTTTTCTGTTTTCCAATTTTTAACTACTACACTATGGAGGCTTTTCTCTTCTATCCTGTGGACAGGGAGACAATACCTTAGAGGAGCTGGTCATGGAACTTGGATTCTTTGGAGAAACAGTCTTGATACTGCAGTGATCATTTGTTTAGGATACACCCACGGAGGAGTATCGGGTAGAGGTCAGGATTCTGTGCAGGCCAGTCAAGTTCCACCACTCCAAACTCGCTCATTCAATTCTTTATAGACCTTGTTTTGTGCACTGGTCCCAACCATTTGGTAAAGGGGGGATTATGGTTTGGGGTTGTTTTTCAGGGGTTGGGCTTTGGCCCTACTTCTCCTTTAATAAAACTCTTTAAACAAGAAAAAAAATTCAAGACTTTTTATAAATGAAGGAGATGTGAGCGCCCACAACGATGAATGTACTGCAAGAACTACAAGCTTCAGGTTATTTGGTGCTGAAAGAGAGGTAATGAGTCTCAGCAAAAGTAAGACTCATATAAAACACTGCAGCAGACTGAGATAAGGCACACGTCATTAGAGCTAACTTTTTTCAACTGTGTAAATGGCAAAATTGCCTATACTGCAGAATTAAAGGCTAAGTGTGCTTTCACACTGAGCTGTTTACACTGAGGCATTTTAGCGGCGCTATCCGGCCACTAGCGGGGAGCTTTTAACCCCTGCTAGCGGCCAAAAAAGGGCAGTGGTGCTTTAGCTGGCGGTTCGGCGGCTCTGCCCATTGATCTCAATGGGCAAGGGCACTTTAGGAGCGGTGTGTACACCACTCCTACAGCGCTGCACAGATGCTGCTTGCAGGACTTTTTTACCGTCCTGCAAGCGCACCGCTTCAGTGTGAAAGCACTCAGGCTTTCACACTGGAGTGAGAGGAGAGACCCTTTACAGGCGCTATGCAGGCGCTATTTTTAGAGCTATAGCGCCTGTAAAGCGTCTCAGTGTGAAAGCAGTCTAATGCCATGTACACATGAACGGACTTTCCAGCAGAAAAGGTCAGATGGAATCATTCCGTCAGACATTCCGATCGTGTGTGGGCCTTATTGGACTATTTCTTTCTAAAATTCTGATGGACCTAGAAATAGAACATGTTTCAAATCTTTCCGACGGACTCAGTTCCTATCGGGAAAACCGTGGTCTGTATGCTATTCCGACGGACCAAAAACAACGCAAGGGCAGCTATTAGCTACTGAACTTCCTTTTTCTAGTCCCGGCGTACGTCATCGCGTTCTAAACGAACGGACTTTGGTATGATTGTGTGTAGGCAAGTCCGTTTCAGCGGAACTCCGTCGGAAAGACCGTCAGAGTCTACTATGACGGAAAGTCCGGTCGTGTGTACGCGGCATTACTGTATTTTAAAAATACAATGGGTTTGATTTACTAAAACTGGAGCGTGCATAATCTGGTGCAGCTGTGCATGGTAGCCAATCAGCTTCTAACTTCAGCTTGTTCAATTAAGCTTTGACAAAAAAACCTGGAAGCTGATTGGTTTCTATGCAGAGCTGCACCAGATTTTGCACTCTCCAGTTTCCCCAATGGCTCTTTTGAGAATATATCACTTTAAATATGTACACAAGTATGGTCATTTCTCTTCATTCATGCACCATTCTCATAAGGATCAGCAGAAATTGTAAGCAAAGATCCATCCAATGGTGCAATTGTTATGTGTACAGACAATCAGAAAAGACCAATCTAGATAAGATGACTGTATTTGATGCACCCGATACTATTTCATTATTGTAAATTTTTCAGTAAAGGAGTGCATAACTTTCAATCCAGTGTATGAAACTGGTGTTTAAAATGTTCACAAAGAGAAGAAAAAGCTCACATGAAAAACCCTGAAGGCTTTCAAAGTTCAGACTGTCACATACACATGTCCCATAGCACGTGCGGACATACTACGTAAGCTGCTGCCAATCAAGAGCTACAGAAGAACCAAAATAGAAGCCAGGTTATCCAAATGGGCCCATGGTCCTGGTAATGTCACAGGAAATGTTACCATTTGGGCTTGTGACACCTTTAGGCCTCTTTCACACATGCTGGCTGTTCGTTTCATTAGTTCAGTAAAGTTTTTTCCTAAGAAAAAACAGATCAAGTTTACATCAGTTTTTCATCAGTTTGTCATCAATTTGTCATCATTTTTACGTCCGTTTTTCATCAGTTTTTTACATCTGCCAGCTAGAGTCCTTAACCATTTTCATACAAAAAGGACCATTTGTCCATTTACATCAGTTTTTCATCTGATCCATTTTTTTAAAGAAAAGAAAATAGGGTTTTAATCCGTTCCAAAAAAACAGATGTTGACGGAAGCAGATGTAAACAGATGTAAATGGATGCTCATCCATCTTCATTCATTTTTCCATAGAGATGGATGAAAAACGGACAAACAGTCCGCATGTGTGAAAGGAGAAAGTAGGGACAGAAGGTGTACCAGTCAGTAAGACAGAGAATATGGGCAAAATTATCCACTGTTTTGCATACTGTTTTTTATCGGCGTATAACACGCACAGGCGTATATCCTGCACCCCAATTTTAGGAGGGAAGTTTAAGGAAAAAAAACGAACATTTTAAATAATTTGAAGCAAAATTAGGGTCACAGCTCATCAATCCACCCTCATCAATCAGTGCCCATCTGCAGCCTCTAAATTGCCCATCAATGCACCCTGCTCCGTGCCCATCTGCTGTCATTAAATTCACCAACAATGCAGCCTGTTCAGTGCCCATCTGCAGCCTCACCTTTTCCATCATAGCATCCTCGCCAGTGATTATCCCTGCTGTCTCCGAGGGAAAAGGAGGAGCGAGCGCCGCTGAATTACGCAGAGCCACGATCTCCTGTGTACCCTGTTCTCTGTCACTCACAGCCATGCCTCCTGGCCCAGCTCATATGATAGACAGAACAGCGGCCCAATGTGGGGCCAGGAGGCGTGGCTGTGAGTGACGGGGCGCCGGGTACACAGGAGATCGCGGCTCTATGTAATTCAGCGGCGCTCGCTCCACTTCCCTCAGAGACAGCAGGGATTGGTGTATAACACGCACCCACGATTTTCCCCTGATTTTAAGGGGAAAAAAATATGTGTTATACGCACATATAAATATGGTACATAGAGTAAGCACACCACATAGCCAAACTGTTTTAGCAATAAGTTTGTATTAGGCATATACATACAATTATACATGAGGTACAGATAACCAAGTATGTCATCTAACATCAAGCGTTATAGAACAAAGATTCACTCCAAGGTTGAATCATAGCAACAAACGTGCATGCATGCATATGGGTGTAATGAGCTACACTTAAAGAGGAAGTAAACCCTGATGGGTTTTACTTCCCCTTTTTTCCCCTGCTTTCCCCTGCAAAGTAAAAGCATAATGGGCTAGTATACATTGCATACTAGCCCATTATGTGGCACTTATCTGCAAACGAAGCCTGCATTGTATCCCCACTGGTGGCTGTATCCATCTTCGCCCCTCTTCCTTCCGGGGCCTCGGACTCTGGCTCTGTGACTGGCCGGAGTCGCGTCACATCACTCCCACGCATCCGCATGGAAGCCGTCAGTCATGGCACTTGCTAGTGAAGAAACGACACAGAGGTCCATTTCTTCACAGCGCATGCGCCAATGGTGTCGGCGCAAGTGTATATGGTAAATATCTCCTAAACCGTGCAGGTTTGGAGATATTTACAGTACCTACAGGTAAGCTTTATTATAGACTTACTTGTAAGTACAAGTGGTGTAACTAGGTTTACAACCACTTTAAAAGGTATAAGAGCTGATGTTCATAAATACATACAGGAATTAGGTACCCTTGATAGTGTAATGAAAAGCAAAGCTGAGCTAGATTCTGGTGAAAAGAGAGAGAAGGAGGAAAAAACAATGTTTTGGGTGCGTAAAAACCACAGAGGTTCTTAAGAAAAGAGGTGGGAGGTTCTTGAGAAAGGGGGGTTCTTACATTCCTGAAACGTTGGTTTTCCCTTCTCTCTCTTTTTACCAGGCTCTGACTCAGCTTTCCTTTTCATTACACTATTAAGGGTACTGGATTCCTGTATGTATTTCTGAACATCAGCTCTTATACGTTTTAAGTGTAGCTCATTGCACCCATATGCATGCATGTTTGTTTCTATGGTTCAACCTTGGATCTACAATCTTTGTTGTATTATGCTTGATGTTAGATGACATACTTAGTTATTTGTACCTGTTGTATAATTGTATGTACTATATATGCTTAATACAAACGTTTTGCTAAAGCAGTTTGGCTATGTGGTGTGCTTACTCTATATATTCAAAACGTTTGTACTAACAGATTGATACACCGTGGCGAGGTTTAAGCACCCTAAATAATAATATATTGTTGGTTGCTGAATGGTGTCGTTAAGAGCGGTGTGCAGACCTTTATTGCTAATTAAAAATTAGCCACTGTGCCCATCAGTGACTGCTGTAGGTGCCATGTGAGTTTGTCATGGGGAACAAACAATGACTGGGTGGTCTCACTATTAATTATATTTGTAAAGCAAAGTTGCTAAGCATCTAAGATGGGTCCAAACTTTTCCTTTGTACAGTGCGTTCTTCAGTCTTCATCAGCCCCTGGTGCACTGTAATACAAGAAAGGCCCCTCATCTTAGAAAATTTCCATGATGTGTTGCAAAACCCATGGGAGATAATCCTTCTATGATTTAAGCACAGAATGTCCTTATGTGACCAGCAAAAGGATACATTACATGTCAGTTTCTCTACATACGCCCAGATATTTCTTTTTTTTTTTTTTTTAACCTGGCTTAAAACGACTCTAATACAGAAAGTAAATAATTCAGACACAAGAGACATAATATAATGCTCAAAAAGCCCTTCCCTGACAGAACCTGAATCAAGGAATGTTTTATTGCCTGCATGGAGCAAGCATTTCCTTTGTTCAGTGAGCTCAGCAAACCTAATATTATTACAAATGAGTACAAAGAGAATGCTCAGTAGCATATTTATTTATTTTATGCATTAATGTATTCCACAGAGCTCTATGGTGAATGCTGAACTATTCACAGCCATTCCTGTCCCCAAAATGTTTTAACATCCCTGGGACAGTCATACAGATACACAGATTCTCGGTGGAAACCAAGACCTGTGTACGTACTTATGTAAAAGAACAAAACACCACCTGACCTGACAAACAAATCTATGTACAATATCTCATATGGGAATGACTGAACAGAGAATGTAAGAGTGTCATAGCTCTATTCAATGAGTCATGTTTCTGCCTCTGGTTAAGTTTAAAGTGTTTCTGTTACACGTAAACAAAAGATTCCACAATTTAAAGATGAATTCCAGCCTTATCTTCCATCTTGCACAGTTGTACAATCTCCTCTCTTATGCTGAAATTGCGATTGTCCGCCTGGCAGGCAGAGTGGAGAACAAGAGAAATATCCATTCCGCTTAGGGCTCCGCACGGTCATTGGGTGGGCTGCTGTCCAATTGGATGCTGCCACCAGGGTGACATCTCCAGCCATCTTTGGTGAAGGCAGAGCAAAAAACCCTGGACCACTGTGGTTGGCATGCTTGCTGCTTGTGGTTAGGTGAAGGACAGGAACCTGTTTGGCAGGGGGAGGGAGCATAGCTTAGGGAAAGGTTCCAAAGGAGGAGGGACAGCATAGGGATTGCCACAGAGCTCAGTGGATGCTTGCTGCATCTGCCTTCCTTCCGCTCCCTGCCCCAGGTGTTGCCAGCCCCGGTGTACCGCTCTCCCACTGTGAGTTCTATATACTGCCGTGAATGTTGCTGCTCGGTTTGTATTGTTGGAAAGACTCTGTTGTATCTGAAATGGTTTAACATTACACTACACATTCCCAACCACCGTTTGTGCCATGCCTTCCCTTCAGGTGCCTATAGTCTTCCCCTACCTACAAGCCTTCCCCACCTATAAGCCCACCTCATTTCCTGGCTGGAGGGCATTCAGCATCATCTAGCATTGTCCCCTTTCATTTACTGGATTTCAGTTCTTTCAATCATGGCGCCTCAGCATCACATGTGGATTTTACCAAGGGTGGTCTGCATTCCAATCCTCCCAAGAGCCAGCTGTTTGTATCAGGGTAGAGGGCTCTTGAGAGGATTATGGTGATGTCTTCAGGAAGCTATGTAGAGCAACCTGTTGGCCCTTCTTTCAGCCATGATTTGTCTGCATTGCAAAGAGTAGCACAGTGATGGCACCACTGGGTCTAAAATAAGGTATGTCATGAAAATGGAAAGGTTTTATTCAAAATGTCATTAGCATGATGATGGAGGGGTGGTGACCAGGGAGCAGAATAAACTTTAGCTTTAAGAACCGGTCCAGTGTTACAGAGATCGCAGCTTAGCCAGAGTTACAAATATGTTTCCTGTCCTTCCTAAGTCCACCTGTATCTTGTGTTGTTCCCTCAATGTGCCTTGTGCCTTGGTATCACACAACAAGATTAGATGGCATACCTACACATGGTAAACATAGCTGGGACCGTGCTGTAATGATCCGGCAATGCCAGAATTTCAATACAATTGCCGGGTCATTGCCCTGTCAAATCGCTAATACACCAGCAATTTTTGTGAACATGCATTACTGACATCATTACAAATGCAGGGTCAGGTGGACCCAGAGGAAAAGAGGTGGCTGCAGCGCACACTGATTCTGGGATGAGCTGAGGGGGTATAGTACTTACTAAAATGTGTAACTGATCAGAGATATTGTTACTATGTTAATATTGTTACTATGTTACTATGTTAATACTATGTTACTATTTTACTATGTTAATATTGTTACCTTGTTGAAGAGGCATGGCTTCCGCAGTCATGGCCGGAGGTAAGTAACGGAGCTTGTGTACATGCCTGAGCCTCCAGCAGCATCCTCAACTAGCAGCGGCTTGTAGTGGCTTTCTCCTATATAGAAGCCGCTATGAGCGTGAGTAGGAGCGGGAGAGGAACCCTCTGAGCCGACCCTGTGTGAGCAGGACCAGGAGTGTGAGATAGAGCAGAGCCCTCCAGAGCCCTCTGAGCTGCTTGAGCCCTCTGTGTCTGACCTGATGTGAGTAGGAGTGGGAGTGTGAACGGGAGCACCCCTGAACTCTCTGAACTTGAGCTTGAATTCTCAGCAGCATCTCGGGTCGGCTGAGTCTTGGTTGTAGCCCTGAACCCCCGGCAGCACTTCGGCTGTAATCGATCCAATCAGCTGATTTTCCATACATTACCTAGCAGCTGGTGTGAGATTGGCTTTCCCTCCCCCTGCTGTTGACTGTGAGGGAGATGAGTAGACAACAGACGGCAGCTGAGAAGCTGAAGGAATATGCTCGCTCTGACGGACAGGGGGCTGGACGGAGCCCCCCAAGCACCCGGAGCGGAGGATCGGCGGTGACCTCAGACCCTTCTAAGCAGGGAACTGCAGAAAAGATAGAGAAGGCAGAGAGACAGAGCAAACTAATGCTGGGACAGGCGAATGCTCAGTTGCTGGCAGCAATACAAACCTCCAACGTGGCTTTACCAGGTAAAATGGAAGAAATTAAGACTGATATTGGCTTTTTGAGACAGGACATGCAATGTATGCGGGAGCAGATTACTGAAGCTGAAAACAGAGTGTTAGCTCTGGAAGATACTGTGTTACCTATGGTTAATAAAATGCACATAACTGAAAAGCAGGTAGCAATGTGGCAGCAGAAATTGGATGAATTTGAGAATTGCATGCGCAGAAACAATATCAGAATCATAGGTTTACCAGAAAGAGCAGAAGGTCAGAATGCAGGAGAGTTTGTTGAAAGGTGGCTGAAAGTCACATTCCCAGATGCCGAATTTTCATGTGCGTTCACCATTGAGAGAGCACACAGAGTACCCGCAAAACCACCACAACCTGGGGACCCTCCAAGGCCATTTTTAGCACGCTTACTGAACTGTAAACATCGCGACTTAGTCCTGCGTAAAGCTTGACAAAACGTGTGATACAATATGAAAATGTTACAATTTCAATATTCCCAGACTTCTCCCAAGAGCTACAAAAGCAGCGCGGTGGCTTTAATGAAATCAAGCAGAAGCTACGAGAAAACAGGACTGTGTATTCAATGGCTTACCCAGCTCGGTTAAGAATGGAGGATAGAGGGAAGTTTTTTGTTTTTCACCACAGCTGAACAGGCCCATGAATGGCTACAGATTATTAAAAGGACCCCTCCCAAAGATTAGGGAATTCCGAGTGGAAATCCATATTGAAATATATTTTTGAATTATTTCCCTTTTTGATTGACCCCCCCCCCCCCCTTTTTTTTTTTTTGATTACAGTGATTACATTTTTTAAGTATATACGAATATAAAGAAAAGGAAAAAAAAACGTTTTGTTTTTTTTGAATGCAGATTGCTGTCACAATGAAAACACTTTAATTTTTTTATATTTAACCCCTCCTTTTTGTCTGGTACAGGCATACCCCACTTTTAAGTACACAATGGGGTTTATTTACTAAAGCTTGAAAGTGAAAAATCAGGCTCACTTCTGCATAGAAACAAGCTGGGGTTAGAAGCTCATTGGTTTCTATGCAGAAGTGAGCCTGATTTTGCACTTTCCAGTTTTAGTAAATAAACCCCATTGTGTACTTAAAATTGGGGTATGCCTGTATATGAATTGGATAGAAATGAATGTATGGTACTGCTTTGATTAGTTGGGAGTATCCAAATTAATATAGTATATTTGATGTATTGAATTACACATCTGCACTTTATTGGACACATGTCAGTTATATATAGGACAGCTTGAGTATTTTCTGTATTTTTGCATTTTTTGAATTGCACATTCGCACTTTATTAGACATATGTCAGTTATATATAGGATAGTTTGGATAATTTTTGTACCTCTGCACTTTCGTAATCTATTTACAGATGGGTTTAATTAATGGCACAACAGGGGGATATTTCATATTTTATGTGGGAGGGGGATGGGAAGGGAGGGGGACTACCCTTGGGCTACCACTGAAAGGGAAAGGGAGGGGGGCGGGGGAGAGTGTAGAGAACCTGGATATATATGTTATATACCCCGGGAAAACAAATTTTCTTTTTGAAGCTCCCGAACCACTCCCTTTCTCTCTTTTTTTCTTTCTTTGTTATTTGGGATATATAGATATATCTCAAGTAAAACAATAGCTGCAATCTGTAGCTTAAACAGGCTGGACACTTTTCGAATTGCCTGCAATATAGGTAATGCCATATGCAGGCAATGTCTCATTTTTTTCTTTTTTGCACCCTGAATTAATAAAATATTTTGACGTTTTGGGGGATAAGATGTTTAGAATGGATGTAATATGGATATAAATGGCTGCAGCGACACTACTTTACTTAAAACAGATAAACATAATGAAAGCTAGGATGCCGAGTGGGTATAGCCCCTATTAATTACTAATTACAGAAAATATGAGTGAACAATGTATTTTTATATCATGGAATGTAAGAGGAATGGGGGCAACCATTAAGAGAAGCCAGATATTTACGATTATTCAACAGACCAAGGCAAAAATAGTATGTTTGCAAGAAACCCATATGATAAAAGACAATTTAAAATATTTGAAGAAGCCCTGGGTTAATCATATTTACCATTCATATCACACATCCTATTCAAGGTAGTGAAGGATCAGTGCTGCTTATGGCTCAATACCCTGATGCATACGTGATATGTATGGGGGAATACAATATGATACTGGACTCAAATTTAGATAGATATGGGGGTGCAATCCTAAAACGGGCGAGTAGAGAAAATACGTTAAAAAGTCTTCTTGGTGAGGTAGGATGGTCTGACTTGTGGAGAGTTGGGAACCCACAGACTAGGATCTATTCATGGGCAGCTCCAGGTGGAGGGTGTCTATCTCGAATTGACATGGTATGTGGGAATGACAAAGTACAACTATTGGTGCATTCAATTGCTTATCTCCCCCGGGGGATTTCTGACCACTCCCCACTAATATTTGGGTTAAGTATCGGCCCCAGGGGGAGCTAACCAATCTGGAAAATGCACCCATATTGGCTATCTCAGATTGGGCCTCATGATCGTATTCCAGAGCTGTTAAATGTTTTTTTTTTCAGGCACATGAGAACTATGCAATGGATGGTACGGTATGGGATGCATATAAGGCATATCTGCGGGGGACACTGAAGTTAACCATATCCCATATCAAACAATCCAGTAGGCAAGGAGAGGAGGAAATAGCTAAACGATGTGTACAAGCAGAAGATGAATTTGTATCTAATCCCTCGAGTGAAAATCAGGCAAGGTGGGAAAGTCTCCTTAGGTTATATAAGGGACAAATAATAGGCTAAACGGAAACAATTTTTTATGAGGCAAACATTTTTTGAACAAGGGAACCAGTCTAGCAGATTACTGGCATTTATTGCCAAACAGGAAACAACCACCTTGGCTATCTCTAAAATACGAAATGAACACGGAATACTGGCCTGTACAATAGAAGAAATCATGCAATGCTTTTATAAGTTTTATGTTAAGATGTACATAACTTCATTAACATGCACCGAGGAGGATATAGAGGGGTATCTGCAGGAGGTAGTGTACCTGGAAATAACAAGAGAAAATGCAAAATTTATGGACGGGGAGATCATGGAGGAAGAAGTAAGGGAAGCAATCTCATCGTTAGCTACTGGTAAATCCACAGGACCAGATGGGATACCACTGGAAGTGTACAGTCGATATATAGGGCAGATAGCCCCAATTTTAACTAGGGTATATAGAGAGGCCCTTGTTAGGGGGAACTCCCATATTCCATGTATGAGGCAACGGTAATATTAATCTTAAAACCAGACAAGGATCCACATGAATGCACCTCTTGCAGGCCAATATCCTTGTTAAACAGTGATTATAAAATCCTTGCCAGGATACTGGCTAGAAGATTAAACACTGTAATAACATCTATAATCCACACAGACCAGACAGGGTTTATACCTGGTAAACCAACATCAATAACTATTTGTAGAACGCAACTAGTGGCACAAATGAGGGAATATATTCCAGAGTCAGGGGCTCTGGCATCTCTTGATACAACCAAAGCCTTTGACTCTGTAGAATGGAGATTTTTGCAGGCAACACTGGGGAAGTTTGGGTTTGGCAATGGATTTAAACAATAGGTTAAAATATTATATGCAAACCCTAGATCAAATTATTGATTAATGAAATATTGACCCGATCAATAAATATATATAGAGAGGCTCGATTGGCTCTGCCAGATATGTATCTGTACTATCTGGCGAGGCAATTAAGACATTTGCGTAACTGGCTTATACAAGAACAAAGTCTGGGGGTGGAGAAGCCCCTGTTAAAGATAATTTATTGATAGGATTGGAAGTAAGAGGTACACAACTACCAAGGGTTAAGATCTCCATGCTCTCATTGAATCGATCGGTATGGTGAGAGGCAAAAAAATTAACAAGATTCAAAGAGATCCCATCCGAACTACCCATGTGGAATAATCCGCTATTTGAAGAATTAAGTACACTACAAGATAATAAATTCTGGATGCCAAAAGGTAGAGTGGAGCTGGAACAAGTTTTCTCCCGTCTCCATCCTCTTTAAAAAAAAAAAAATTGTTGTTAGTTTTTGGTGTTGTTTTTCAGGGTGAAATGAAACGTATAGTGATTTATTCTTTGTTTTTTAGTGTGCATTTATTAATATGAAAGAAACAAAGGAATTGATAATGATGAAATGTGATATAGTTAATGTTTGTAAATGCAGATATATGATATAAAAAGTATTTAAAAAAAGAGATATTGTTACTAAAGCCCGTACACACAATCAGAATATTGTATACAAAATACTGTTTTCGATTCAATCGTATGATAATCTGATCATTAGTACACAGCTTTCGTCCAAAGGGACAAACATGAAGATTTTTCTTGTGCGAAACCAGATCGTATGATTTTAATTTCATTAGTACAATTTTCGTCCAAAAATATAATACAAATACAATACATCACTTCCGAATTTTTATTCTGTCGTATGAGAATTTTCGTACTTTAGTAAACTAGTTGTTTTTTGATATGGAGACTAGCATGCAAAAAAAAAAATAATAATAATAATAATCTCATTGTGTGTACTAAGCTTTACTGTCATGTGACTTTTGTCAATTGGCTGTAGTTTCAGATGTCTAATTGGTTACACATTATAATGAATGAGTACATTCTCTGTTCTGTGGGACAATAGCTATACACAGGTGATATTAAAATGGGGGAGGGGTGATTATATAAGGAAACTGTAAAATAAAAGAGCAGTAGGCGTGATATATGGAGGGACATGCACATTATAAGAGTGGGGGGGGGTAAGATTTGGGGGATCTGTACATTATAAGAGGAAAGGTTATATATGTGAGATCTGTACTGTATTATTGGTTCATTACATTAGACCAATCCTCACACACACTGACTATAATCCACAGGATGTGTAAGTGTATATGTGCCATAATCATAATGGGCCAAAAATTGTGTTGAAACAGCACTGTATTAATGGGATACATGAAAACCTATGGGCTCTGCTCCTTACTGACCCAGCGCATACTGATTTCATCCAGCCTGTCCCTTGACTCAGAAATCACTCTGCCAGCTAATTTATCTCCAGTGCTTTGCACTGACCTTTTTATGTCTTGGTTATAGGGAATTATTTTCATATATAACTACAAAGAAAAACTCCCTTTGTTATTCACGACAAAGCAGAAGGTGCAGAAACAGCCACATTTGATACATAAATCTCAGCAAATAACACCATGCTTCTGAAGATTTAATACTGTAATTAGTCAAGCCCCAGTGCTAGTCAAGGGCAACTAGTATGTGACTCTATATATACATTATGTGCTGAGCTATACATTTATTAGCAATGTCCCCTGTGTTATTGTGTACAAAGTTCACTTTATCACTGATGACTGAAAAGGCAGTACATAAGCAGTAAAAAGTATATATACAGTAGATACAGTGGGAAAAATAATTATTTGATCCCCTGCAGATTTTATAAGTTTGCCCACTTACAAAGAAATTTTTCTCAGAGGTATATTTTAAATGATAGAGACAGAATACTAACGAAAAATCCAGAAAAAAAAAAAAAAACACATGATACAAATGTTATAAATTGAGTTGCTGTTCAGTGAGTAAAATAAGTATTTGATCCCCAAGAAAAACATGACTTAGTACTTGGTGGAGAAACCCTTGTTTGCAAACAAAGAGGTAAGATGTTTCTTGTAGTTGGTTACCAGGTTTGAACACATCTCAGAATGGATTTAGGTCAACTCTTCTTTACAGATCTTCTCTAAATCCTTAGTGTTTCTTGACTGTCCCTTGGCAACTCAAAGTTTCAGCTGCCTCCATAAATTTTCTATAGGATTAATGTCTGGAGACTGACTAGGCCACCCCATGACCTTAATGTGCTTCTTCTTGAGCCACTCCTTTGTTGTCTTGGCAGTATGTTTTGGGCCATTGTCATGCTGGAAAATCCATCCACGACCCGTCTTCAGTGTTCTGGCTGAGGGAAGAAGGTTTTCATCTAGGATTTTACAATACATGGACCCATCTATTGGCCCCTCGATGTGGCAAAGTCGGCCTGTACCTTTAGCAGAGAAACAGCCCCAAAGAATAATGTTTCCACCTCTGTGCTTGACTGTAGGGATGGTGTTCTTCGGGTCATAGTCAGCATTTTTCTTCCTCCAAACACGGCGAGTTGAAATAATGCCAAAGAGCTAAATTTTGGTCTCATCTGACCACAGCACTTTCTCTCAATCCTTCTCTGAATCATTTAGTTGTTCATTGGAAAACTTCAGATGGGCCTGTACATGTGCCTTCTTGAAGAAAGGGACCTTGTGGGCACTGCAGGAATTCAATCCATGGCGGCGTATTGTGTTACAAATGGATTGTTTGGTTCCTGTGGTCCCAACTGCCTTGAGATCATTCACTAGCTCCTCCCATGTAGTTCTGGGCTGATCCCTCACTTTTCTCATGATTATGCTTACCCCATGAGGCGAAATCTTGCATGGAGCTCCAGACCGAGGGCGATTGATGGTTATTTTGTATTTCTTCCATTTGCAAATAATCACTCCAACAGTTGTTTCCTTCTCACCAAGCTTCTTCCTGATGGTCTTGTAGCCCATTCCAGGCTTGTGCAGGTCTACAATCTTGTCCCTGACATCCTTTGACAGCTCTTTGGTCTTGCCCATTATGGTGGGTTTGAATGGACAAAAAAAGATTCTGCGGACAGGTGTCATTTATACACATAACGAGTTGTCGTTAGGAGCACCTTCTTAAATTGAGAGGACTAATCTGTGTACCACAAGAGCACATACTGTAGCCAGTCTGTGGGAGCCAGAATTATCGTTGATTGGTAGGGGATTAAATACTTATTTTACTCACTGAACTACAACTCAATACAAAACATTTGTATCATGTGTTTTTTTTGGAGTTTTGGTTAACCTCCCTGGCGGTATTCCCGAGTGTGGCTCGGGGTTAAAATTCAGTACCATTAGCGGTAACCCCGAGCCACACTCGGGATCGCATTGCAGGATCCTGGGGCGGCTTTACTTACCTTGTCCCCGGGATCCTGCGATGTCCCCCGCAGTGTCCGAGGACTCCGTCCTCCTCCGAAGCCTCTCCGTGCCAGGCTCCGTTCCCTGCGAGCGGCGCGACGCACGGGGGCGGAGCCTGGCGGCAAATTAAAAAAAAAGTAAAAATCATAACACATACAGTACTGTAATCTTACAGATTACAGTACTGTATGAAATGATTTCACATCCCTTTTGTCCCCAGTGCTTTGGCCCATGCCCTGCATGCAGTTTTACATGATATACACTGTTCTTTCTGCCTGGAAACTGGAGATTGTCCATAGCAACCAAAAAGTGTCCCTTTACGTCAAAAGTGGCTTTAGACCAGCTAGAAAACAGCGATAGTAAATTAGAACACTTGCAGAATTGAGCGATAGTGAATTGTGGGGAAATTTATTTTATTATTATTTTTTTTAATTTTTTTTAATTATTTATTTTTATTTATTATATTATAATTTATGTTTTTGTGTTTCAAACTTTATCATACCCGGGATATCTACTAGACTCTTGTTTGGACAGATTTAAGTGTGTTATTGTTAAGATTTACAGACCTACAATATAAAACGCCAAATTTCCATGCAAAATAATTGTACCGCTTTCAGCACCTAAAATCCGAAATAATCATACCGCCAGGGAGGTTAATATTCTGTCTCTACCATTTAAAATACACCTATGATAAAAAAATATAGTCATTTCTTTGTAAGTGGACAAACTTACAAAATCTGCAGGGGATCAAAAAATTATTTCCCCCACTATATATATATATATATATATATATATATATATATATATATATATATATATATATATATATATATATATATATAATTTTTTTTTTTGTAAGGCACTGGCTATTAGGATTGTGGAATGTATATGTGTCACCTAGGTTTCTCACCTACACATGGTGAGGAGCTCGGAGGTTCATCATTGATGCATGGATAAAACAGACATTTTATGTTCTCAGAGTAAAATCCTGGGTCCTGGAGCCTGGAAACTATCTTATCTGGTAGCCAGACTTTATTAGTAGTGTCGGCTGTGCACAGGCCTTTGCTATTAGTAGGGTGGAGGAAGACTAGGACCCTTTTTAGCTTTTTATCACTAACTGTGTACCCCCTCACTAAATGTCAGAGTGATAACGGGGTTGATTTACTAAAACTGGAGAGTGCAAAATCTGTTGCAGCTCTGCCTAAAAAACAATAAGCTTCCAGGTTTTATTGTCAAAGCTTAACTGAATAAGCTGAAGATAGAAGCTGATTGGCTACCCCGGACAGCTGCACCAGATTTTAAGTGCTCCAGTTTTGGTAAATCTTCCCCAATATGTCTTCAGGACAGGAAGTGAAGGGAAATCTTCTTTGCAGTAAAAAAAAATCCTTATAGGGGTTCAAAGGCCCGTTTACACTATGTTTGGTGACTGTCATTTTTCAGCCCTGTTACCAAAGGGCACATAGAAAGCAATTATTTTCTATGTGCCACATTCTTACCACAATGCTGGTGTAATGTACGGTGCCAACAAATGCTGACATGCAGCTTTTCTGCAGCGCACCAGATGACTGCTCATGTCTACTCACTGCAGCACAAGGACTTAAATGAAATGTAACTTTGTACATTCTTAATAAAGTTCTCTGGCCCATGTGAACATGCACTAAAGCTGGCCAAACACTAGTAGAATTTTATAAAAAAAATTTTTTTTTTTGTTTTAAGGGCATTTGTTCAATTTTTTAATCAATAGGCATCATGCACACTGGATGTTTTTGGAGCAGCTTTTTTTGGCTTCAGACGTTTTTCTCTACAGTCAATAAACTCCCCATCATGTTATCCTATGTGTCCATGCACACATAGGCTGTTATCAGCAGTTTTTGGCTGGGGGGTTGGCTTTAAAAAAAAAACTAGTGGGTTCTGAGAGGAGTTTTTCAGCTGTTTTCAGCTGTAAAAATGCTCTAACATCAAAAAACACTGATAAGCGACAATAAACGCGCAAAAACGTGGCTCACCAGCATTTTTTAACATTTTCGATTCACTGAAAAAATAAATAAATAAATAAAAAACAAGGCAGAAAAATGCTAAAAAACTCTAATAAACGCAAAAATAAACGCTAAAACGTTAAAAAAAAAATTGAAAAACTCACTGCAAAGCTACTGGCATTTTTGCAACGTTATTTTAATGTCCAGTGTGCATGAGGCCTTATTGGGGTCAAATCCACTTTCGTGGCGAGAAAATTTGTTGCTGGATGGACATTTTTTCTTGAACAAACACATGTATTATAGTATATGTGGTTTTCATTCAGGAACGTTTATTCACAAATTTAATGGTAAAAGCAAATTAAATTTTTAAGTACTTTCAAACAACATTCATGAAGTCATTGTCATCGTACAAAAAATATTTTGAAATTCTTCTAATGTATGTTCAGCTTAAAGAGGAAGTAAATTTCCTCTGCTGACATTTACTTACCTATAATAAGGCGTAATTATAGGTAGTGAAAACATCTCCTAAACGTATACGGTTGAGGAGATATTTACAGTACATGCAGCCAGTGACATCACTGTTGCATGCGTGAACGGCAGCTCCCACACGCATGCATGGGAAGGACATCATTGCAGCTCCAGCCAATCCCAGCACCAGAGCCTGCGAACCTGGAAGAAACTCCGGGGAAAATGTCAGCTGTCTCAGCGGTGTGTGAGCGCCGCTGGAACAGCTTCATTCTAAGGTATTTCATAATGAGCTAGTATCTGATGCATACTAGCTCATTATGCCTTTGTCTTACCGGGTTTTTTTTTTCTTTTTCTGTCTACAACCTCTTAAACTGATCTCATTTCTTTCCAAGTCTAAAAACATACTACTCTGAGCACTTGTGTGCATATAGCCATATCAACCATTTTTTTCAAATGTTGTTGTGATAAGCCTAAACATATTACATAAAGCTAGAATAGTACACTGATAATGAAGAAACTAATATTTATTTATTTACAGTCGTATGCAAAATTTTGTTTTGATGCATATTGCGCATTTTCTGTTAATCCAATAAACCTCATTTCACTACTGAAATATTACTGTGTCCTTCAGTTATTTCATGGATGAAAATGAAATTGCTGATCCAAACACCCAAATATTTATAAATGACAATCATGGAAATTATCAGGGGTTCCTAAACTTTTGCATACGACTGTATATTTATTTATATGTATTATTTATTAAACTATATTTTCCAATCCTCCAAATTGCTACATACCTCTAGCATTCTATTTTCTTTTTTTTTTTTACATTGTAGCCTGAACAGCACCCAAGCAGTTGTCCGAAGATCAAATTTTCCAAATGTTTTAAGCTCAACCCTCCGATCAAGCTGAAATTAGATATCTGCAAAAATATCTTCTTTATTGTCTAAATGTATTTGGAAGCTTGAAGAAGATCTTCCCCGCAGATGATCTAGTTGCCAGGATTCATGTAAATTGGAAAGAGCTGACCCTTGTGACAGTGTGTCAGCCCTGCAGCTGAGCGTTAATCAGTGACCTTGCACAGCACAGAAGAGCTGCTGAGACAAGTTGGATAGAGAGGGATGAGACTCCAGCAGTTCTCATAAAAAGTACTAACCACTGCAGGAAAACATCAGCACTGTGCAGTTCACACTGTCAGTACATGCTTTGCCCAATGCCAGCATTCCTCTGAGTCACTGTGATTATCATTGATTTCGGAGCTATGGATAACCGGAGCTGCTATTTCAAGGGTACGCAATACATGATTATACACTAAGACCAAGGCCAACTGCACCATGCCAACCTGTATACGCAAACAGCTGCAGCTATCCTTACATTGTAAATGGCCCATTACTTTTCCCATATGTATGTTAGACACACCCCAGACAGATTGTGTGACCTAGAAATTCAAATTACCGTGTGCAAACAGATGCTTCCTCCCTATTTGCTCCCATGCGGTCTGTTTCGTACCTCTACAATGTAAAGCCGTATATGTACTGTAGACGTGTGCAGTGCACGCAACATTGCAGTCTGGACTGTTTGCTGTTAACCAATTGTTGTTTATGAATGGCCAACCAATTGTTGTCTATGAATGGCCACCCACAGGCACTCATGTTCATAAAGTGGTCAGAAGCAGTTGTACCCACACACTGCCTGTTCTTAGAAAATTAAAAGACTATTGGGGTTATTTACGAAAGGCAAATCCACTTTGCACTACAAGTGCAAACTACAATGCAAAGTGCACTTGAAATTGCACTGAAAGTGCACTTGGAAGTGCAGTCGCTGTAAATCTGAGGGGTAGATCTGAAATGAGGGGAAGCTCTGCTGATTTTATTATCAAATCATGTGCAAGCTAAAATTCTGTTTTTTTTATTTTGCTTGCATGTCCCCCTCGGATCTACAGCAACTTTACTTCCAAGTGCACTTTGCACTTGTAGTTTGCACTTGTAGTGCAAAGTGGATTTGCCTTTAGTAAATAACCCCCACTGATTTTCTTTTGTGTGCACAAACAGACTTATTTTTCTAAAGCCAGGCCTAGCCTTGATGGCTTCCTTCACATGTTCTACTCAGTTATTCAGCCTGTTAACCGCTTGCCGACCAGCTGCTGTCATTTTACTGCGGCAGGTCGGCCCGATCCCACGAACCGTCGTAGCTATACGTCGGCTCGCAGGATCAGGATAGCAGGTGCGCGGCCACTGCACAGTGGGGGTGCCGATGCTCGTGGCCGACGGTTGCGATGACCGCTGGCCACTAGCGATCGTGATCAAGAGACACAGAACAGGGACGAGTGTACGTAAACACACACTTCCCTGTTCTGTTTTAAGGAGTGACAGATCGTGTGTTCCTATTAGCTAGGATCCATCACTTCCTCTGGTCAGTCCCCTCCCACTTCAGTTAGAATCACCTCCCAGGGAACACAGTTAACCCCTTGATCGCCCCCTAGTGTTAACCCCTTCACTGCCAGTGACATTTTTACAGTAATCAATGCATTTTTATAGCACTGATGGCTGTAAAAAATGCCAATGGTCCCAAAAATGTGTCAAAATTGTCCGATGTGTCCGCCATAATGTCGCAGTCACGATAAAAATTGCAGATCGCCGCCATTACTAGTAAAAAAAAAAAAATAATAAAAATGCTATAAATCTATTCCCTATTTTGTAGACGCTATAACTTTTGCGCAAACCAATCAATATGCGCTTATTGCGTTTTTTTTTTTTTTACCAAAAAATATACCAAAAAATATGTAGAAGAATACATATCGGCCTAAACTGAGAAAAAATTTGCTTTTTTAAAAAAAGTAGCTCTTTTTTTGTTTATAGCGCAAAAAATAAAAACCGTAGAGGCGATCAAAAACCACCAAAAGAAAGCTCTATTTGTTGGAAAAAAAGGATGTCAATTTTGTTTGGGTGCAGCGTCGCATGACCGCGCAATTGTCAGTTAAAGCGACACAGTGCCAAATCGCAAAAAATGGTCCGGTCATTCAGCAGCCAAATCTTCCGGGGCTGAAGTGGTTAAGGAGAGGTAAGTTTCATCACAACTTGACCTTTTTTTTTTTTTTTTTTTTTTAACAGAAAAAATTTTTATTAAACAAATCAGCATTACAGTACAAAATAAGTTAGTACATTCGGTGGAAATAGAATAAAGACAGTAAGATCTACCATCATCCGGTAGCCACTATTTATCAAATATTCCAGCTGTGCAGATGTCAGATATATCACTTAACAGTACACCTTAGTGCATTATAGTATTATAAAATCTTAGGTAACATTATGCAAGTAACCAGTATTTTGATTAAGCCTGGGCGGGAAGGGAGTGGAAGGGGGGGAGGGGGGCGGGAAGGGAGTGGAAGGAGGGGGGGGGGAGGGAAGGGGATGAGGGGGGAACGGGGCAAATGGAGAAGAGGCATGGGATAAAGAATGTCCTCCAATATATCTCACGGCTTGGTTAGGGGATAGGGGGTTCAGGGACCCCGGAAGCATCTATCCAGGAGGACCAGATTTTATCAAATTTCCCTGGTCATTGCCTACTTTCATATGTCATTCTATACAGAGGAAGCACCAGGTTCACCGACCTTCTCCACGAGGCCAGAGTGGGAGGCTCTACTAGTTTCACAACTTGACCTTTAATTACTACGCTTTTCATTGATTGATAACATCAGATGAGAAATAAAAATGGCTGCATTGAAGTGGGCACCAACCCATTAGGGATGAAAACACTTTAAGATATAATGAATGATATTTCTCAGGTCATTTGCTTTGGTCTGCAATAAAAAAAAAAAAATAATAGAGATATATATAGAAAGATGTGGCACACTGTAGTGTGGTGGCTTGCAAAGCAAAATCTGGGATAGAGAGCTATAGAATATTATTGTATGCAAATATGGAATGGGACTTTGTATAGGTACCAAACAAACATAAATGTTTTTGATATAAAACCATAACTCTTTATTAGTTAACATTTAAACATTAAAATTGTGATGCAGTTTAAAAGATTGCAATCAATTACATCAAGGGTTTTTATATAGCACGTATACATTCAGTTATATGCAAATATCTTTAGTAACAGTCTGTACCAACACCTCAACATGCAGAGCCTTCACTGGGAGGTAAAAGATATATTTCAGAACCCATTGATGCATACACAGGATAGAAAGGATGTAAATCCAAGGAAGGCCCAAGAAAAGGACATGTTTGATGCAATGCATGAGATGCTGGACCCAGAAAAAGGCCTGATCTAAGACATAAAAAGGAAAGGCCTTTGATGGTAGGGCTGGTGAGGAAATAACCCTCTAATTTAGATTAAACGAGACGTTACAAAGGACGAGTGGGATCACCACTAAGTGATGGGCCTAAGTTGAAACCATGTAGTGGTCCCACTCGTCCTTTGGAACTTCTCATTTCACCTGGCGTTTGGAGATTGGGTAAATTAATTTAGTTTACAGATTGGAGATGAAAGTGACATAATTTGGTGTTAGGGGTTTGCATAAGATGAACATGCATTTGGTGTTTGGAGGATTGGAGAATGGGGTAAATTCAATGGATGTTTGGGAATTGAAGCAAAAGATAATTTTACTTGTTGTTTGGGAATTTGAGAAGTAGGCAACTTAATAACCAACTAAATAAACAGCCACTTGGAGAAAAGGGTAACTTCACTGGATGTTTGAGGATTGAAGAAGATAATTTTACTTGTTTTTAGGGAATTGGTGTTTTTGGAATTGTTAACCTCCCTGACGGTTTTCCCGAGTGTGGCTCGGGGTTAAATTTCAGCACCATTAGCGGTAACCCTGAGCCACACTCGGGATTACATTGCAGGATGCTGGTGCGGTGTTACTTACCTTGTCCCCAGGATCCTGCTGTGTCCCCCGCTGTCTCTTTGGGCTCTGTCTCCTCTGAAGCCTCTCTGTGCCAGGCTCCGTTCCCTGCGAGCGTCGCGACGCATGGGGGCGGAGCATGGCGGCAAATTTAAAGATAAGTAAAAATCATAACACATACAGTACAGTAATCTTACAGATTACTATACTGTATGAAATGATTTCACATCCCTTTTGTCCCCAGTGCTTTGTCCAATGCCCTGCATGCAGTTTTATATTATATATACTGTTCTTTCTGCCTGGAAACTTGTGATTGTCCATAGCAACCAAAAAGTGTCCCTTTACGTCAAAAGTGGCTTTAGACCAGCTAGAAAACAGCAATAGTAAATTAGAACACTTGCAGAATTGAGCAATAGTGAATCGCGGGGAAATGTATTTTATTATTATTATATATTTTTTTTTAATTATTTATATTTATTTATTATATTATAATTTATATTTTTGTGTTTCAAACTTCATCATACCCGGGATATCTATTAGACTCTTGGTGGACATATCTAAGTGTGTTATTGTTAAGAATTACAGGCCTACAATATAAAACTCCAAATTTCCATGCAAAATAATTGTACCCCTTTCAGCACCTAAAATCCGAAATAATCATACCGCCAGGGAGGTTAAAGAGGGCGCTTTTACTTGGTGTTTGAGGTATTGGAAAAGAGAGTAACATCATTTGGTGTTGGGTAAGTGGAGAAATGGGTCACTTCATCTGACAACTGGAGAATTGAAGTAGGAGTTAAATTCACTGGGTGTAATGGGAAATGAAGCTGAAGGTAACTTTATCTTGTGATTTGGAAATTGGAGAAGAGGGTAACTTAACCACTTGCCGACCGCCGCACGACTATATACGTCGGCAGAATGGCACGGGCAGGCAAAAGGACGTACAGGTACGTCCTTGCCTGCCCGCGGGTGGGGGGTCCGATCGGACCCCCCCCGGTGCCAGCGACGGTCGGATCGAGGTCAGGGTCGATCGAAGGTGAGGGGGAGGCCACTCATTCGTGGCTCCCCCCTCGCGATCGCTCCTGGCCAATGATGTGCTTCCTCGGCTTCTGTGAATGTAAACAGAAGCGGAGGAAGTGATGTCATCTCTCCTCGAGACGGTCTTTTCGTCCGGCGCCGAGGAGAGAAGACATCCAAGTAAGTGCACCAACACTACACATACAGTAGAACACGCAGGCACACTTGTCACCCCTCTGTCACCCCCCAGTCACCCCCCGATCACCCCCCTGTACCCCCACACATACTGACACCAATAGCAGGTTTTTTTTTTTTTCTGATTATTGCATTGGTGTCAGTTTGTGTCAGTTATAAGTGTTAGGGCAGTTAGGTTAGCCCCCTTTAGGTCTAGGGTACCCCCCTTAGGTCCAGGGTACCCCCCTAACCCCCCCTAATAAAGTTTTAACCCCGTGATCACCCCCCGTCGCCAGTGTCACTAAGCGATCGTTTTTCTGATCGCTGTATTAGTGACACAGGTGACGCTAGTTAGGGAGGTAAGTATATAGGTTCGCTGTCAGTGTTTTATAGCGACAGGGACCCCCATATACTACCTTCTAAAGGTTTTAACCCCTTGATTGCCCCCTAGTTAACACTTTCACCAGTGATCACCATATAATTGTTACGGGTGACGCTGGTTAGTTGGTTTGTTTTTTGTAGTTTATTATAGTTTATTACAGTTTATTATAGTTTTAGGGCACCCGCCGTTTATTACCTTATAAAGGTTTAACCCCCTAATTGCCCGGCGGTGATATAAGTTAAGTTTTTAGGGTCAGATAAGGTCTGCGTCGCCCCAGGCAGCGTCAGGTTAGCGCCAGTACCGCTAACACCCACGCACGCAGCATACACCTCCCTTAGTGCTATAGTATCTGAGCGGATCGATATCTGATCCGATCAGATCTATACTCCCCAGCAGTTTAGGGTCCCCCAAAAAAACGCAGTGTTAGCGGGATCAGCCCAGATACCTGCTAGCACCTGCGTTTTGCTCCTCGGCCCAGCCCAGCCCAGCCCACCCAAGTGCAGTATCGATCGATAACTGTCACAAAACACTAAGCACACATAACTGCAGCGTTCGCAGAGTCAGGCGCTAACAGTTTTTTGGTAGCATTTTGAATCAGTCGCTGACAGTCAGGAGCTTTTTTGCCTGTGAGTCTCACTAGTGTACCCCTAAATTTAGAGGCCAAAATGGCAAATCGAAGGTACACTAGTGAAGAGGCCTACACGTTTCTGAGTATGACAGATAGTGAAGAGGAAGTCACTCATCTGTCAAGTTCAGGCTCAGAATACGATCCTGTAGAGGACAGCGGCTCCATGACAGATAGCTCTGACGACGGAGTTGTGGTCCCTGCTAGGGTCAGGCGTACCAGACCCCGAACTTCTTCTTCTGTCCTTGAAGTGCAAGAACCGCAGGTCCCTCGTATGGAGCAGAGCAGTACTAGTGCCGCTACTCCTTCTGGTGAACTGGCAAGCACCAGCGGCCTAGTACACCCTGGTCGTACATCCAGCACTGCAGTATCACGTGGTGACGTGGCGAGTCCCATAAGTGCAGTTCAAGCTGGTGAGGTGGCAAGCACTAGTAGGGTCCCGCTGCCACCAAGAAGACAAAGACAGGCCCGTCGTGCCCATAGTGCCCTTCCTGCTGCATTGGCCAATCCGAATTGGGTACCCACCACTTCTGCAGCACCCGTATTGCCCCCATTCACTGGCCAACCCGGAATTCAGGTGGAAACAGTTGATTTTACGCCACTGGATTTTTATTCACTGTTTTTCACCGAAGATCTCTATAGATCTATTGTGGACCAAAGCAATTTGTACGCTGGTCAACACATCGCCACTATTCCCCAGTCCTCCCTTGCCAGAGATTGGAGACCAATTACGGTCTCCGAATTTAAGGTCTTTCTGGGCCTTTCCCTCAACATGGGCATAACCAAAAAGAGTGAGTTGCGGTCATATTGGTCCACTGACCCAATTCACCATATGCCCGTGTTCTCTGCCTCCATGACCAGGGCACGATACGAGCAGATTTTGCGGTTCATGCACTTCAACGACAATGAACTCTGTCGTCCTCGTGGAGACCCTGAATACGATCGGCTCTACAAAATTCGGCCCCTCGTAAACCACTTCAACCAACGTTTTGCAGACTTGTTTACTCCCCATCAAGTTGTCTGCGTTGATGAGTCCCTGATTAAATTTTCTGGCCGCTTGTCATTCAAACAGTACCTTCCCAGCAAGCGTGCCAGATACGGGGTCAAGATGTATAAGCTCTGTGACAGGGCCACAGGCTATACATGTAGATTTATGGTTTACGAGGGCAAAGATAGTCACATAGAGCCGACAAACTGCCCTGACTACATAGGAAGCGCTGGCAAGATAGTGTGGGACTTGGTGTCACCCTTATTCGGAAAGGGGTACCACTTGTACGTGGACAATTATTACACGAGCGTGCCAGTTTTTAGTCACCTTTTTGATCATCAAATTGGAGCATGTGGCACCGTGCGACCTAATCGCCGGGGCTTTCCTCAGCGGCTTGTAGATTCCCGTCTTAGGCTGGGGGAGAGAGCCTGCTTGCAGTGTAATAATTTGCTCGCTATGAAGTGGAGGGACAATAAGAATGTTTTCGTTCTTACCTCCCTTCATGCAGACACGACGACCCAAATTACTACGGCGACTGGTGTTGTGGAGAAACCCCTCTGTGTCCACGAATATAACCAAAATATGGGAGGGGTGGACCTCAACGACCAGTTGTTGGCGCCGTACCTAATTGCCCGTAAGGCCAGACGCTGGCACAAAAAAGTGTCTGTATACTTATTTCAATTGGCTTTGCTGAACGCTCATGTGCTATACAGAGCTTCAGGACGGACTGGATCCTTCCTTAAATTCCAGGAAGAGATCGTCAGAGCCCTTCTGTTTCCAGACAGTGCTCCACCTCACCTTCCCCAACCAAATGCAGTAGGCCGGCTGCATGAGAGGCATTTTCCTTATGCCATCCCGAGTACCCCTACCCAACAAGCCCCCCAAAGAAAATGTCGTGTCTGCAGAAAGCGCGGATTTAGGCGTGACACGCGGTATTATTGTCCCTCCTGTCCTGGCAATCCTGGTCTTTGCATTGGTGAATGTTTTGAACGCTACCATACACTAGTTGAGTTTTAGCGTAGGGTACAGCACTGCACAGACTAGGACACACTTTCACAGGGTCTCCCAAGATGCCATCGCATTTTGAGAGACCCAAACCTGGAACCGTTACAGTTTTAAAAGTTACAGTTATAAAAAAAAAAATGTAAAAAAAAGTAAAAAAAAAATAAAATACACAAAAAAATATAAAATAAAAAAAACAAAAATAGTTGTCGTTTTTATTGTTCTCTCTCTCTCTATTTTCTCTCTATTGTTCTTCTCTTTTTTACTGTATTCTATTCTGCAATGTTTTATTGTTATGTTTTATCATGTTTGCTTTTCAGGTATGTAATTTTTTTATAGTTTAATGTGTTTTAACCATTTTTTTGTTTTCAGGTACGCCATTCAGCTGCAGCGCAGATTTATTTATCTTGACAGCAACAGCGTTTGCTCCCACGATACATAAAGCCGTGACTCCAGCGCTGTCGGAGGTGATTTCACCACCACAGTTACATACTTCAGCATATATGCCGAAGCGTGGGGGCAGCAGTGGGTGGAGGAGCGATTTGCTCCTGTTTTGTGGGAGGATGCCCCCATGCTTCGGCATATATATATTTTAGGTAGGCACAGGTTGCGTTAAATGTTTTATTTTTTACTATGTTTTTTTTTTTTTGTATTTGCTTTGCAGGTATGGTAAGTATTACTGTTATACTGTAATGTTACTTTGTTTTTTGTTAACCATCATTTGCTTAGCAGGTACGCCATTCAGTTGCAGCGCGGATTTATTTATCTTGACAGCAACAGCGTTTGCTCCCACGATACATAAAGCCGTGACTCCAGCGCTGTCGGAGGTGATTTCACCACCACAGTTACATACTTCAGCATATATGCCGAAGCGTGGGGGCAGCAGTGGGTGGAGGAGCGATTTGCTCCTGCCTTTTGTGGGAGGATGCCCCCATGCTTCGGCATATATATATTTTAGGTAGGCACAGGTTGCGTTAAATGTTTTATTTTTTACTATGTTTTTTTTTTTTGTATTTGCTTTGCAGGTATGGTAAGTATTACTGTTATACTGTAATGTTACTTTGTTTTTTGTTAACCATCATTTGCTTAGCAGGTACGCCATTCAGTTGCAGCGCGGATTTATTTATCTTGACAGCAACAGCGTTTGCTCCCACGATACATAAAGCCGTGACTCCAGCGCTGTCGGAGGTGATTTCACCACCACAGTTACATACTTCAGCATATATGCCGAAGCGTGGGGGCAGCAGTGGGTGGAGGAGCGATTTGCTCCTGCCTTTTGCGGGAGGATGCCCCCATGCTTCGGCATATATAAAACGGTGCATGTATGCCCATCATTAGAAGTGGGTGGATGAAGGGAGGTATTCTAATGGTGGGCATACCCACCGATCAAGATCTTTTTTTCGTTCAGCCCACAGGCTGCATGAAAAAAAAGTTTACAATGTATGCCCAACAAGGACCAGCAATGTACTGGTATGTTGCTGGACTTTGAGTGGTTATACCAGAATGATGCCTGCAGGTTTAGGTATCATCTTGGTATCATTCTTTTCAGCCAGCGGTCGGCTTTCATGTAAAAGCAATCCTAGCGGCTAATTAGCCTCTAGACTGCTTTTACAAGCAGTGGGAGGGAATGCCCCCCCCCCACCATCTTCCATGTTTTTCTCTGGCTCTCCTGTCCCAACAGGGAACCTGAGAATGCAGCCGGTGATTCAGCCAGCTGACCATAGAGCTGATCAGAGACCAGAATGGCTCCAAACATCTCTATGGCCTAAGAAACCGGAAGCTACGAGCATTTCATGACTTAGATTTCGCCGGATGTAAACAGCGCCATTGGGAAATTGGGAAAGCATTTTATCACACCGATCTTGGTGTGGTCAGATGCTTTGAGGGCAGAGGAGAGGTCTAGGGTCTAATAGACCCCAATTTTTTCAAAAAAGAGTACCTGTCACTACCTATTGCTATCATAGGGGATATTTACATTCCCTGAGATAACAATAAAAATGATTAAAAAAAAAAAAAAATGAAAGGAACAGTTTAAAAATAAGATAAAAAAGCAAAAAAATAATAAGGAAAAAAAAAAAAAAAAAAGCACCCCTGTCCCCCCCTGCTGTCGCACAAAGGTGAACGCAAGCGTCGGTCTGGCGTCAAATGTAAACAGCAATTGCACCATGCATGTGAGGTATCACCGCGAAGGTCAGATCGAGGGCAGTAATTTTAGCAGTAGACCTCCTCTGTAAATCTAAAGTGGTAACCTGTAAAGGCTTTTAAAGACTTTTAAAAATGTATTTAGTTTGTCGCCACTGCACGTTTGTGCGCAATTTTAAAGCATGTCATGTTTGGTATCCATGTACTCGGCCTAAGATCATCTTTTTTATTTCATCAAACATTTGGGCAATATAGTGTGTTTTAGTGCATTAAAATGTTAAAAAGTGTGTTTTTTCCCCAAAAAATGCGTTTGAAAAATCGCTGCGCAAATACTGTGTGAAAAAAAAAAATGAAACACCCACCATTTTAATCTGTAGGGCATTTGCTTTAAAAAAATATATAATGTTTGGGGGTTCAAAGTAATTTTCTTGCAAAAAAAAAAAATTTTTTCATGTAAACAAAAAGTGTCAGAAAGGGCTTTGTCTTCAAGTGGTTAGAAGAGTGGGTGATGTGTGACATAAGCTTCTAAATGTTGTGCATAAAATGCCAGGACAGTTCAAAACCCCCCCAAATGACCCCATTTTGGAAAGTAGACACCCCAAGCTATTTGCTGAGAGGCATGTCGAGTCCATGGAATATTTTATATTGTGACACAAGTTGCGGGAAAAAGACAAATTTTTTTTTTTTTTGCACAAAGTTGTCACTAAATGATATATTGCTCAAACATGCCATGGGAATATGTGAAATTACACCCCAAAATACATTCTGTTGCTTCTCCTGAATACGGGGATACCCCATGTGTGAGACTTTTTGGGAGCCTAGCCGCGTACGGGACCCCGAAAACCAAGCACCGCCTTCAGGCTTTCTAAGGGCGTAAATTTTTGATTTCACTCTTCACTGCCTATCACAGTTTCGGAGGCCATGGAATGCCCAGATGGCATAAACGCCCCCCAAATGACCCCATTTTGGAAAATAGACACCCAAAGCTATTTGCTGAGAGGTATAGTGAGTATTTTGCAGACCTCACTTTTTGTCACAAACTTTTGAAAATTGAAAAAAGAAAAAAAAAATATGTTTTTCTTGTCTTTCTTCATTTTCAAAAACAAATGAGAGCTGCAAAATACTCGCCATGCCTCTCAGCAAATAGCTTGGGGTGTCTACTTTCCAAAATGGGGTCATTTTGGGGGGTTTTGTGCTATCTTGGCATTTTATGGCCTTCGAAACTGTGATGGGTAGTGAGGAGTGAAATCAAAAATTAACGCCCTTAGAAATCCTGAAGGCGGTGATTGGATTTCGGGGCCCCGTATGAAGCTAGGCTCCCAAAAAGTGCCACTCATGTGGTATCCCCATACTCAGGAGAAGCAGCAGAATGTATTTTGGGGTGTAATTCCACATATGCCCATGGCCTGTGTGAGCAATATATCATTTAGTGACAACTTTGTGCAAAAAAAAAAAAAAAAATTGTCACTTTCCCGCAACTTGTGTCAAAATATAAAATATTCCATGGACTCAACATGCCTCTCAGCAAATAGCTTGGGGTGTCTACTTTCCAAAATGGGGTCATTTGGGGGGGGGGTTTGTGCCATCTTGGCATTTTATGGCCTTCAAAACTGTGATAGGTAGTGAGGAGTGAAATCAAAAATTTATGCCCTTAGAAATCCTGAAGGCGGTGCTTGGTTTTCGGGGCCCCGTACGCGGCTAGGCTCCCAAAAAGTCCCACACATGTGGTATCCCCGTACTCAGGAGAAGCAGCAGAATGTATTTTGGGGTGTAATTCCACATATGCCCATGGCATGTTTGAGCAATATATCATTTAGTGACAACTTTGTGCAAAAAAAAAAAAAAAAAAATTGTCACTTTCCCGCAACTTGTGTCAAAATATAAAATATTCCATGGACTCAACATGCCTCTCAGCAAATAGCTTGGGGTGTCTATTTTCCAAAATGGGGTCATTTGGGGGGGTTTTGTGCCATCTTGGCATTTTATGGCCTTCAAAACTGTGATAGGTAGTGAGGAGTGAAATCAAAAATGTATGCCCTTAGAAATCCTGAAGGCGGTGCTTGGTTTTCGGGGCCCCGTACGCGGCTAGGCTCCCAAAAAGTCCCACACATGTGGTATCCCCGTACTCAGGAGAAGCAGCAGAATGTATTTTGGGGTGTAATTCCACATATGCCCATGGCATGTTTGAGCAATATATCATTTAGTGACAACTTTGTGCAAAAAAAAAAAAAAATTGTCACTTTCCCGCAACTTGTGTCAAAAAATAAAATATTCCATGGACTCAACATGCCTCTCAGCAAATAGCTTGGGGTGTCTACTTTCCAAAATGGGGTCATTTGGGGGGGTTTTGTGCCATCTTGGCATTTTATGGCCTTCAAAACTGTGATAGGTAGTGAGGAGTGAAATCAAAACTTTATGCCCTTAGAAATCCTGAAGGCGGTGCTTGGTTTTCGGGGCCCCGTACGCGGCTAGGCTCCCAAAAAGTCCCACACATGTGGTATCCCCATACTCAGGAGAAGCAGCTAAATGTATTTTGGGGTGCAATTCCATATATGTCCATGGCCTGTGTGAGCAATATATCATTTAGTGACAACTTTGTGCAAAAAAAAAAAAAATTGTCACATTCCCGCAACTTGTGTCAAAAAATAAACTATTCCATGGACTCAACATGCCTCTCAGCAAATAGCTTGGGGTGTCTACTTTCCAAAATGGGGTCATTTGGGGGGGTTTTGTGCCATCTTGGCATTTTATGGCCTTCAAAACTGTGATAGGTAGTGTGGAGTGAAATCAAAAATTTATGCCCTTTGAAATCCTGAAGGCGGTGCTTGGTTTTTGGGGCCCCGTACGCGGCTAGGCTCCCAAAAAGTCCCACACATGTGGTATCCCCATACTCAGGAGAAGCAGCTGAATGTATTTTGGGGTGCAATTCCACATATGCCCATGGCTTGTGTGAGCAATATATCATTTAGTGACAACTTTTTGTAATTTTTTTTTTTTTATTTATTTTTTATTTTTTTGTCATTATTCAATCACTTGGGACAAAAAAAATAAATATTCAATGAGTTCAACATGCCTCTCAGCAATTTCCTTGGGGTGTCTACTTTCCAAAATGGGGTCATTTGGGGGGGGTTTGTACTGCCCTGCCATTTTAGCACCTCATGAAATGACATAGGCAGTCATAAACTAAAAGCTGTGTAAATTCCAGAAAATGTACCCTAGTTTGTAGACGCTATAACTTTTGCGCAAACCAATAAATATACGCTTATTGACATTTTTTTTACCAAAGACATGTGGCCGAATACATTTTGGCCTAAATGTATGACTAAAATTGAGTTTATTGGATTTTTTTTATAACAAAAAGTAGAAAATATCATTTTTTTTCAAAATTTTCGGTCTTTTTCCGTTTATAGCGCAAAAAATAAAAACAGCAGAGGTGATCAAATACCATTAAAAGAAAGCTCTATTTGTGGGAAGAAAAGGACGCAAATTTTGTTTGGTTACAGCATTGCATGACCGCGCAATTAGCAGTTAAAGCGACGCAGTGCCAAATTGTAAAAAGTGCTCTGGTCAGGAAGGGGGTAAATCCTTCCGGGGCTGAAGTGGTTAATTTGGTGTTTGGAGAACTGGGTGACTCCATCTGGAAAACTAGAGAAAAGGAGAATAGAGTAATTGTTGAGTTTCTTGATGTTTTATTTGAATATTAAACCTTAATAGACTGTATTTTCTTTTGCAGAATTTTGTATATCTGTTATTAGATCAGTCAAGTATTTCCTGGGAAAACCTTGGTTTTATTCACAACTAGGTAGCTTGTTCTGTGCAGCTGGTAACTTCTTTCAGAAAATTAGAAACATAAAAGGAAAGAAAACATTTGCGAAACACATTTGAATCTGCGATATTGTGATACATCACCAAAGTGGGGAAGGCAGGAAAACTTTTTCCAAGTTACAGGCTTCCAAGTGCTATATTTACTATGCTGCATCCTAACAATATCTTTAACATATAAATGTGGCATTTCAAAGTAAGGCCTCATGTACACTGCTGCTGGTAAACGGACGTTTAGGAGCATTTGGGCATTTTTTCCAACTGCTCCTGAACTCTCCTCTATGTTATCTTATCAGTACATGTACACAGGGTCATTTATAGTCCTTTCAGTAGAGTTTAGAGGCTTTTTTGGAACGCAACAAAATGCGTTCAGAAGCTGAGTTTAGAGGCATTTGAAGAGCAAATGCTTCTAAACGTGGCTAAACGCGTTAACTCGCGTTTAGCTGCATTTCATTTGCAGGCGTTTTTTATTTTTGGCTATTTAAAAAAATAAAATAAATAAATACATTTAAAAAAAAACGCTTCTAAATGCAAAACGCAGCAAAACGCCGCTAAACGCGGCATGTAAACGCGGCAACTGGATGTTTTAAACGTGGGTTACTATCTGTCAAGTTAAATCGTTCAGGAGAGGTTTTAAAAAAAGTCCCATGTACATGAAGCCTAAATAATAGGTCTACAATGACCGAAGTTAGCAAAAAAAAGTTTTGTTTTAATGTCACTTTTTTTTATTTCACCCTTTACAAATATCAATAAACCATTTATAGTTGCAGCTGTTTCATATGTTAGGAAAGCAGTGTGCAATCTCATTTTATGATGTACACTGTGTACTGGTCAGTGACTTCAACAATGATATTTTCTTTCGGTCTGATCATTAGCTATGAATGACTCAAAATGGCACAGTAAAAATGTGGTATAGTATTTGTATGTAAAATGTGGTATAGTACTTGTATGTGTCAGGATAATATTTATAATGTTCATTTTACATGTGGGATATAAACAACAAATCTATGTATGCAGATTACGATTGTTTGGATCATGTGATATTTTTATTGCTGCACAAATGTACATTTATATATTTTTAATCTGTAGGACTATCATTGTACTACAGACACATTACATTTATTAATGCGGTGTATCTATAGCCATAGCAGTCCACCCTGTTACAATAAAGTTCTTTGCAATTTTATTCTTTGTACTGTTTTATGTTTTCACACCCTGCTAATGAGATCTCTGTACTGGGGTTTTTGAATATTCACATCCGATGTGGTCAATATAAAGGGTTCCCGACATGTGCAGCCTGTTGCATTAGGGTGTGCATCCCAAAGCTCAAACACACATGCGTATATATATATATATATATATATATATATATATATATATATATATATATATATATTATATATATATGTGGCGGGCACCTACTTTCAAGTGGGTGGGCTTTCTGTGTTTGAATGGCAGGGTGTGGTTTCCGGTGGATTTGGGCGGGCTTGCATTGTGATTCCAGCCAAGCAAAACCCTTCCCCCCCCCCCTACGGGGAAGGGAGGGGGGGGGACCAGGCCACACGGAGGAGAGGAGTCAGTGACACCGCACAGCATGTAGTTTCTGGTGTCGCTGGATGCCCCCTGCGGGGAGGGGAGCGTGCCAGACTGGAGAGAAGGGATGGAGAAACCATTCGGAAGAAGTAGCAACTAAGCAGAAGAAAACTTGGCGATCGATCGTTTGTGAGTGGCACATGGACTTTTGATCAAGTGAGTGATAGCCCAGGGGATCGGTACTACCAGAGGCTGAGGGATGTTGGTACGCAAGTCAGTGAAACAGGTGGTGATGGCCTGTGACTTTGGGTTCAACAATACCCCGGGATTCCAATCACTCAGGTGGGAGGAATTATTCCGAGTAATCTCTTCCTTAGCTCAACTTGGAAGTACTGTACAGATGGGAAGTAGTGGTCAAAAGGCGGCGATAGAGCTTTGAGCACAAATAGAGATACAGATTGTTCTTAAAAAGGTCTACAGGTGAAGAGGTTATTCAGAGCGACTCTTTACTACAACAGCCTATGTATTCTCTAGTAAATCTACCCAAGTCTATATGCAAAGAGTTATTCAGAGTGGCTCTTTGCTATTCACTTTCATTGTTCTCAAGGACCAGACTACTCCCTTCTACCCAAAGAGAAGTTATTGCCGAGTGACTTTTCATTATCCGCAATGTTCTAAATCTTTGCATGAGAGGCAAAGGAAAGATTATGAAGCAACAAAGAGCATCTCAGAAAACCTTTTTCCTATCCCAGTTCATGTTATACCAATAAAAGCAAGGGAAAAGTACAATATGGACTGTTTCTACTTCTATAGGTTATTATTATATTATTATACAGTATTTATATAGCGCCAACAGTTTACGTAGCGCTTGCTAGGTGGTAAATGTGATTTACGGATAGAACACACAAATTGCAGCTCCTTCGAGGGTAGTGCGCTACATATATTTACACATATACACTGTATTACCAGAAGTATCGGGACGCCTGCCTTTACACGCATGAACTTTAATGGCATCCCAGTTTTAGTCCGTAGGGTTCAATATTGAGTTTGCCCACCCTTTGCAGCTATAACAGCTTCAACTCTTCTGGGAAGGCTGTCCAGAAGGTTTAGGAGTGTGTCTATGGGAATGTTTGACCATTCTTCCAGAAGAGCATTTGTGAGGCCAGGCACTGATGTTGGATGAGAAGGCCTGGCTCGCAGTCTCCACTTTAATGTGAAGGCCAGTCAAGTTCCTCCACCACAAACTCGCTCATCCATGTCTTTATGGACCTTGCTTTGTGCACTGGTCGAAATAATTTGGTAGAGGGGGGATTATGGTGTGGGGTTGTTTTTTCAGGGGTTGGGCTTGGCCCCTTAGTTCTAGTGAAGGGAACTCTTAAGACATCAGCATACCAAGACATTTTGGATAATTTTATGCTCCCAACGTTGTGGGAACAGTTTGGGGGTGGCCGCTTCCTGTTCTAACATGACTGCACACCAGTGCACAAAGCAAGGTCCATAAAGACATGGACTGAGCAAGGGGGGTGGAAAATTACCTTCAAGTGCAAGAATTCACATTATAATAGTAACTAAAACATATAAAATTAAGTGTAACAATCTAAAAAATAAAAATTCCAACGTGCTATAATGATGTGAACCTCACAACTAAAAAGTTTTTGCACTTGAAGTTAATTTGTATTGCAATTATCTGTAGAGGGGTTTCCACCATCTCTGCTAAGTAAAAAGAAAAGATGTCTTATTATCATTTTGATGTGTATTACATGTGAAATCACATATCACTGGAATTATTGCACTTGTAGTTAATCTGTATGGCAAATATATATAGGAGGGGTTTCCACCATCCCTGCTAAGTTTCATTTTTTATTTATTTTTTCAGTTTGATGTGTGTGGGAACACATAACAGTGCTTAGTGGCAGGCCTTTTACTGACACTTTTTAAATTTACCTCCAGTAGTTTATTGTAAATAGTAGTGTGGTGAGTATGTATTATACTAAAGATCGGCATGTGGCATTAATAAACAGACGGATTTCAGTTGTGCCCCACCAGGCCAGCCCCCATAGACAATGTGCCTAGCTGCTGAGTTCAACTGCCCATCCCTGCACTCAGTGCACTGATGGGCACTGACTGGAAGCACTGATAGGCAGCACTCATGGGCACTGATAGGCAGCACTGATAGCCACCACTGATTGAACACTGATAGGTGGGACTGGTTGTCAGCACTGATTGGCAGCACTGATAGGCACTGCATAGTGGCACTGATAGGTGGCACTGATTGGCACTAATTGGCAGCATTGATTGGCACTGCTAGGCACCACTGATTGGCACTGATAGGTGGCATTGGTTGGCACTAATAGGTTTCACTGATTGGCAGCACAGGTGGGCACTGATAGGCAGCACTGATGGACACTGATTTATGGCACTGGTTGGCACTGATAGGTGGCACAGATAGTCAGCACTGATGGGCACTCATTGGCAACACTGATGGGCACTGATTGGCACTGATAGGCAAAACTGATGGGTACTGATAGGAAGCACTGGTGGGCACTGATAGACAGCACTGATGGGCACTGATAGGTGGCACTGATTGGAAGCACTGTTGGGCACTGATAGGTGGCATTGGTTGGCACTCACTGGCAGCACTGATTGGCACTGACAGGTGGCACGGATTGTCTCTGATAGGTGGCATTGGTTGGCACTGACAGGTGGCACTGGTGGGCACTGATTGGCACTGACAGGTAGCACTGATGGGCACTGACAGGTGGCACTGGTTGGCGGCACTGATAGGTGGCATTGGTTGGCAATAATAGGTGGCACTGATGGGCATTGATAGGTGGCACCGATTGGCACTGATTTAGGAGAGGGGAAGTTTTCCATTGAGCAGTCAGCTAGGTATGTAAGAGCCTCTCAGTGCGTGAAACTGTAATGTAATGTCACTGCTTGCAGAGAGGAGCTGTAAGAACTTGGAGCTGATGTTGGGGGGTGGGTGAGACCGAACAGCTAGCCTATCAAACACAAGCCAATGGAATAGGGGCTGGGCGGGCAGCTCCGTGTATGTGGCTCCGGCCCTTTCTATCAGCTATCAAACGCCAGCCAAAGTAATAGGGGCTGGGCGGGCTGCTTCGTGTATATGGCTCCGCCCCCTTTCTTAAGCAGACCAATCATTGGCTGGTGTTTAATAGCTGGTAGAAAGGGGCGGAGCCACATACACGGAGCAGCCCGCCCAGCCCTCGACATCAGCGTGTTTAAAAGGCTAGCTGTTTGGTCCCGCCCACCCCTGACATCAGCCCCGAGTTTTGACAGCTCCTATCTGCAAGCAGTGACATTACATTACAGTTTAAAGCACTAAGCGGCTCTTCCAAGCCTCCCTGACTGCTCAATGGGAAACTGTCTCACAGGCAGCTCCCTATACAGTCTTTTACAGCATCTGACAGCAGATCTCCGGACAAACATTAGGGTGTGCCCGCCCACCCCGTGCGCACGCCTATGGTTCCCGATCTCCCTCTTGGATTTTTGGAATTTATTTTGTACCCAAATCTCCCAGGCTGACAAGAAAAGAGTTAGGAATAATAGCATGGAGACCTCAATGATGCAAAATTAAAAGCATATAACGCCTTATTCACACAGACATACAGTACTTGAACATAGACCTGTGTGAGGGCCATATTTTGCCCACACAGGATGCACAGGTGTTCCGTGCATCTGTGTACAGGCAGTCCTATTCATGTCTATTGGGACGTAATGGCTGCACGGACACAGCCGCTACTTCCAATGTGACATCAATGTGTGGGTGTATGTCTCAAACACTGCATTCAGGGACAGGCGCCAGCACCCACATAAATGTCTTATTGGGAGCAGTGGCTGTGTCCGTGCAGCCGCTATGTCCCCTTTAACATGAATAGGACTGCCTGTACACAGATGCATGGAACACCTGTGCATCCTGTGCAAGCAAAACACAGCCCTCACATGGGTGTACACTTAAGTACATCTGTGCGAATTAGGCCTATAAAGCCAGGGACTAAGGATGGCCATAGATGATACAATTTTCTTTCCTTCCACCACAGGTGGAAGGAAAGAAAATTGCTTGATTCCCCAATTATCACACTCAGTGTTGATGGGGGAATTACTCCAGCAGAGCTATTCCTTCTGTGAAGCTCCCCAGCTAGGAGAACACACAGTGATTATTACTAATGGCTATAGCCACTGGCACTAATCTCATAAAAAATTTGGCATGCTTGTTGTATGCAAGTTGAGTGATCACTCAACAGGTGTCGTCTGTCACTTAATGTGGGAGTGCCCGCCAATTAGGAAATTCTGGTCGGGGGTCACGGCCCTTATCAGCTCCCTCACTCAGTTGCCCAACATCTGTAGGGATATATAGATGATGAAAGTATATCTAATGTACAAACCTTTCTAAGAATTATCCTGTTTTGAGCCTTCTGGCTCACAATAGTCAATCAAGCTATACCTCTATAAATTGATATATGAGGCCAGAGGCTGCCCAAAAAGGTTTATAAGATCTGGAATCCATGGGTTAGTTCAGAATGCACTATACCACTATACCACCTTGAGTTACCTGAAAATGTTAGTTGATTTTTAGTCGTCATACTGGAATTTAGAGGGCAACATTGAAACTCCTCTATTGATCTGTACTCACTGACTGGATACCATGTAACTGTACCTCACTGCCGAATGAGCACTATTTGCTCCCTTAATGTTATATATGTATTTGTATATTTGTCTGTTTGTTTGTTTGTAAACAAACAAAAAAAAAAAAAATTATAACTTTAAAAAAAAGAGAGCCCAACCAGAAGCCAATAGACAGAAGACCTCATTGAGGGGTAAGAGAATCCAGCCAGAAGCCAAGAGACAGAGGGCCTCATCGAGGGGTAAGAGAACCCAGCTAGAAGCCAAGAGACAGAGGGTCTCATCAAAGGGGTCAGAGGATCCAGCCAGAAGCCAAGAGACAGCAGATCTCGGTTCCAGGAGTCATTTCGTCTCCTATCAGGGGTGTCAGGAGAACCCATTCCTTAGGCAAGAGGTGGGCCATGTAGCGGGGCGCTGTGACTGAAGGTTAAAGAGCCAAGTGTTCCAGGAGAGCTGGACAACACGATCAATGGGACTGGTAAGAGAAGCTGCAGTGCCCAAAAGTGAGCCAGGTAGCTTGGTATTTTCGTTTATGCATATTATTTGGAAGAAACCCCTGCATGGGCAACTAATGTACATATGAACTTTCTGATTATTAAATAAAAGTGGGCTGCCATGCCCTAAAATACTGTTTTGGACCAGGGCATCTCTCACTTGTTTATTCACCCAATCTCACAGGGGGTAAACCATTGTACTGAAAATTCATAGTAATAAATTATTGTTTTAACATGCGTTCTTTAACTATTAATTAACTAGATTATCCATAACTCAGACACACATATTTTTACCAATGTGATCATGATCTTGTATGTAGCAAGGTCCCAGGCCTCCTTTGATCTAATGAGAACCTCCCAGGGCCAGGGATAGCTGACATCCTTCTGTATGTAGTGGGTTGTGAGGCATGGTGGGTGCAGAGTAGTTAAAGTTATTGGGCGCCAGACACTTCTTGAATGCAAAAGAAAGTTTATTTCTCTTAACAAATTTTTGGGGGGAGAAAGGGTTAGGGCCAGGACACCCTTAGGTAGTTGCAAGATTAATTGTCAGACTCTGATACTTCAATAGGGGGATAGCCATGCAGGGAAAGGCATCCAGAAAGACGCCACATCTGCATGTGCAGGAATGCTGTCTCCTATGACAACAGTCTTTAACAGTTCCTAACACAAAGCTGAACAGTTCCTTTCTATTCCACTACAATCACTCCTTGTAGTTCTTCAGCACACTGAGCTCCCTGTCTCTCACTAGACCCGCTGATTTACTACCACTGAATCCCTTGAGCTCCTCCAATCTTCATGGTAGTATCTTCCTCAAGCGTCACACCCACTTCTCTGCTGGGTCCCTAGTATGGCACTCTAGATACCTCTCAAGTTTCACCCCTGCTGGCCCGCGCGGTCCCTGGCTTGACACACAAGGCTGCTCTGCATGCGTCACCTCTGCTGGCTGGGTCCCTGGCTTGATGGCCACTGAAGTTTCCCAATTCTTTACCATCCCCGGTTGGTGAGACTGCTGCTTTGGTACTTGCTTCAGTTACTCACTGTGGTCCCTGGTAATTAGGCAGATGGTCCCTTACAGCTTCCCCTCTTCTGACCACGACAGGTTCTCCGACCGGAAGAACCGTCACTTTGGTTGGACTGCAAGCCGGAATACCAACCCTGCACTGCTCTCTTGCTTCCGGATAGGCCCTCAGACAGCCTAGCAGCCAGATGTGCCCGGGATAAGCCCAATCTCTGGCCTAGTAGCCCGGGCAATACAACACGCAGACAGCCGTCCAGATGGCACAGAACATTGATCACCTGACTCCACATGAACATATAGGCTCTCCCAACAGGCCAAGGGATTCAAGAAAACCCCTGCCCATTGGCTGAGATACCCCACATACCCATAACCTGACCTTGCGTTGCCCTTCCCATATCTAGTACCACCAAGTACCCGGCCACCTAGTGGTAGAAGAGAAAAGTGCAACAAGGCCAAACTTAGGGAGAAATCAGTAGATCTCTAACAATTAACCGGGATAATTATTCCTGGGAAGTAAATTTGTGAGGAGCAACCCTGCCTAAACTCCAGAGTGCTACATGTATACAAATGGAAACATAAGCAAGGCAAATAGTATACAGCTCAACCCTGCCAAGAAAGCAAGCTTTTCCTTGAAGAATCAAGTCTCAGTGGTTCAGCAGAGTATTAAGTAGAAAAAAGCTACAGGGAGAGCTGCTCGTGCCCTTTGTCATATATTTCTAAGCGGTTTATTATACTTCTGGCCTAAAAAAGATTTGCGGCCTTATTCCATAAATCATTTTTACTCTTAAATGCTAAAACTCGTGACTGTAACCAATCAGAATTCGTTCTGCTGTAGTCACACCAGTATAAGATGATCACTTCAGGTTAATTGACGTAAAGGGGAACTGAAATTACGTTCCACTCTGGTTTAACCTAATGGCTCCATTATTGGAGAGGGAAGCTTTGGGTCACAGTTTCAGTTCAATTTTCAGTACCACTTAAGTGTAAGAACTCTTTGCTGAATAAAGCTTTCTGTGCATTCATTTTATGCCTCCTTTATCTTTGTCAGCATTCCAGCAGTAAATTCTGCTTCATCTCAAGGTGCGGATTTCTTTTTTTTCGTGTAGCCACAAAAGCTACAATGAAACATTATTAACAAGCATTCGGCCTACGTGCTACAGGTTTTGCAAAGGTCACTTTTGATGCATATGTTCTTTTTAAAATCAAATTCTCCATTTACTGTATTACACCTACTGTATATGAGTGATATTAGTACAAGCATACACGCAAACCTGGTAACTTTGTAAATGAATAATAATGTATTCGGGCTTGTACACACTAGATGAGTAAACACATGCAAAATTGTGCAGTTTTCTACACCACAAAACAGCGCTGCTTTCTTCAGTACCATGAGGTTTGATGTTGCGCAATTTGAAAAATCACGCCTGCACTATTTTTGCACATTCCACACACATAGGGCATTACATTGCCCCATATTACATTTCAATTATGGGCTGCCCTAGACGCGCTGTGCGGGAAAGCGCAAAAAGAAAAAACAGTGAATAAGCCCTCAATGCTGTTTAATGCAAACGCATTTGGATAAAGGATAAAAACACTTGATTTTAAACTTAGACTTTGTTGTTACATGGAAATGTGGCTCCAGTGATGACTAGACTATTGCAGGGAAGATTGAGTAATTGAAATGTTTGTAGGAAAAAAAATACACTTCTGAAAATGATCAGCTGTGTGCAATACAGCAACAAACCCTCAGTCTGTCCTAAAAACAGAAACACAAATGAGTGGTGACAGGAAAAGATTTGTGGCTTGATTTACTAAAGGAGTAGGAGCTGTTTACTTGGCAAATGATAGTTTAATTTTGCAGATAATGTTCAGTTTGTAAAAGTTATTAAATAAGGTGGACACGTACTCAATTTGAATACCCAATCATGTCCAAGGGAAACTGACAAAAAAAAACAGGATTTTTGCTAGCACGATTGGTTGATTGAAGTGATCACAGCATCCTCTTATTTAGCAAGCTCAGGGAAACTTCTCTTTGAAAATGAACATTGACCTTCTTAAGGCAACTGTCTTTGCTTCTATAGTAAATCATTACCTAAATAGCTAATTGAGACTGCCCATTTTTTATTTTTTTGTTTTGCTTTGTTTTTTACCTGTAGCACCCTCCAAGTTAAGCTGCTAGGTAAACTTTGTTTTTTGCCTCTTTTTGTAGTCATGGGAGCAGTGTTTGTTTGATAATGTCTGTTCAGGGTTTCCCAGGCTGGGAGTTTAACTGCTTCCACTTGTCTTCCACTTGTCTCTGGAAGAAGTTTCTGGAGCTTAGAGATGGAGAATTCAAATTACCAGCCTATTGAGCTGAGCCTAGCCAATCCCTGGGGAGGTGTGCCCAGATGGTGTTTGGGATGCTGTTAAGTAGTCTAGAGCCCTGAGGAGAGCTTATTTTTTCTACCTGCTGGGGGAATAAAGCTGTGAGCAGAGGGAGAGGGGTTGCCTGCCCCTGGAGTCTCTTTTGCCGGATGGTGAACTACTCTACAAGAGGCTGCACCTATGGACTGATCCTGTTGCAGGATTGAATAGAGCATCGTTTGCTCAAACTTACTTCAGGGTCCCCATCCCAGAACCTATAGACTGGTCCAGTCTTCCTTTTACTATGCTGCTGTCACCAAGGCAGAATTGTCTTCTGCAGAATTGTGCTCAACCAATTTGGACAATCCCATTCCCCATTGTCTTCCTCCTGTTACAAGTTTCTTCAACAATACATACTAAAAAGACACCCCCTAAACTGTTTACTGAGCCAGAGTGAACGGACTGTTGCTGTGTGCCTGGCTGCCTCTGCACTGTTTTGGGAAAACCTGTTGAATCTATAGCAGCCCTATTCAGGGGTAGCACTACATATCTTTTTTATCTTCGTATAGATCTATATTTGTCACAAGTATATTTAAAGCTTAAATCTAAATTATTTGTTTTTAAGTCAGCACCAGGGGCAGTACTTACAGTACAATAAAAGTATCCCTTGTGCTGGTGGCTTCTGTGTTCATTGAAATCTTCATTCCTCTGCCCCTATACCCTTGCAGCTGTGATCTTCTGATTTTGCAGACCTTGCATAGCAGTAAAAACCTGACTACCCATTCTATCCAATGAAAAATGTATCCCTTGCAGTGGGGCTGCATTTTGTCTAGGGGAGAGGAGAAACCATTTTACTTAGTTCATCCTACCCTGGATGGTATTACCACATGCGTCGGTGGTGGACTGTTCCTTGGCATCATCACGTGCATCGCAGGGCTACAAACACTGCTTTGATCTTGAGGACATCAGACTCGGAGACCACTAGATCGCACAGGGGGGTTAGGAAAAGCTGTGGGAACTGGTCTAGCTGTGGGGAAGAGCGGATGACCAGTTAAGTATATTTTTTGTTCCCCTGGGCCTAAATAATTAACCATTGCCATGTGAGCACAGCCCCAGTGCAATGGATCATTTCTTCTGCTTGGAGTTGGGCTTTAAGCTTATCGCTGCCCCATCTTGCCTCCTGAGCTTCCCGATTAGTCCTTATATATGATGGAAAGCCTTGTTGATCAATAGGGAGGGTTAGGTGTTGGTTAGGTGAGTACAGACTCACCAGGAAAAGTCAAGATTTGCACATACAGTGCCTTGAAAAAGTATTCATACCCCTTGAAATTTTCCACATTTTGTCATGTTACAACCAAAAACGTAAATGTATTTTATTGGGATTTTATGTGACAGACCAACACAAAGTGGCACATAATTGTGAAGTCGAAGGAAAATGATAAATGTTTTTTATAACTGTTCAATCCATCATATGAAAATGGAAAGAGTATGGCACAGCTGCAAACCTACCAAGACATAGCTGTCCACCTAAACTGACAGGCCAGGCAAGGAGAGCATTAATCAAAGAAGCAGCCAATAGACCCATGATAACTCTGAAGGAACTGCAGAGATCCACAGCTCAGGTGGGAGAATCTGTCCACAGGACAACTATTAGTTTGCGAGAAGCCATGTGGGGGATACAGCAAACATGTGGAAGAAGGTGCTCTGGTCAGATGAGACCAAAATTGAATTTTTTGGCCTCAAAGTAAAACGTTATGTGTAGTGGAAAACTAATGGGGTGTACACACGGTCGGACTTTTCGACCGGACTGGTCTGACGGACGCTGACAGACCAAATCCAGCGAACAATTCAATCGTGTGTGGGCTTCACAGGACCTTCAGTGGACCTTTCCAGTTGCAAATCTGACGGACTTTAGATTTGGAACATGCTTCAAATCTTTACGTCGTAACTCCGCCAGACCCAGAAATCCGCTCCTCTGTATGCTAGTCCGACAGACAAAAACCGACGCTAGGGCAGCTATTTGCTACTGGCTATCAACTTCCTTATTTTAGTCCGGTGTACATCATCACGTACGAATCCATCGGACTTTTAGTGTGATCATGTGTAGGCAAGTCCGGTTGTTAGAAAGTCCGTCAAAAGTCCGCCGAATGTCAGTCGAAAGTCTGTCAAAAGTCTGTCAGACAGGCTGTCGGACTTTTGTAGCTGAAAAGTCCGACCGTGTGTACACGGCATAACACTGCACATCACCCTGAACACACTATCCCCACCGTGAAACATGGTGGTGGCATCATCATGTTGTGGTTATGCTTTTCTTCAGCAGGGACAGGGAAGCTGGTCAGAGTTGATGGAAAGATGAATAAAGCCAAATACAGGGCAGTCTTAGAAGAAAACCTCTAATGCCGTGTACACACGGTCAGACTTTTCAGCTACAAAAGTCCGACAGCCTGTCTGACAGACTTTCGACAGACTTTCGTCGGACTTTTGGCGGACTTTTGACGGACTTTCTAATGATAACTTTGATAACACCAAAGTCCGACGGATTCGTACGTGATGACGTATACCAGACTAAATTAAGGAGGTTGATAGACAGTAGCCAATAGCTGCCTTAGCGTTGGTTTTTGTCCATCGGACTAGCATACAGATGAGCGGATTTCTGGGTCTGGCGGAATTACGACGTCAAGATTTGAAGCATGTTCAGAATCTAAAGTCCGTCAGATTTGCGACTGGAAAGGTCCGCTGAAGGCCCGGTGAAGCCCACACACGATCGGATTGTTCGCCGGATTTTGTCCGTCGGCGTCCGTCTGGTCGAAAAGTCCGACCATGTGTACGCCCCATTAGAGTCTGCAAAAGCCTTGAGTCTGGGGTGGAGGTTCACCTTCCAGCAGGACAACACCCCTAAACATACAGTCAGAGCTACAATGGAATGGTTTAGATCAAGGCATATTTATGTGTTAGAATGGCTCAGTCAAAGTCCAGACTTAAATGAAATTGAGAACCGCTGACCACCACCTGCACCATGACCGCAGCCTCTGACATCTCCTGCACCATGTCCGCAGCCTCTGACATCTCCTGGACCATGTCCGCAGCCTCTGACATCTCCTGCACCATGTCTGCAGCCTCTGACATATCCTGCACCATGTCCACAGCCTCTGACATCTCCTGCACCATGTCCACAGCCTCTGACATCTCCTGGACCATGTCCGCAGCCTTTGACATCTCCTGCACCATGTCTGCAGCCTCTGACATCTCCTGAACCAGGTCCGCAGCCTCTGACATCTCCTGAACCAGGTCCGCAGCCTCTGACCATCTCTTGTCTTTTATCATGACTGCAGTCTCTGAGGAGGAGTCTGGATAGGAGTTTGTGTGTATATACATATATATATATATATGTATGTATATATATGTATGTATATATATATATATATATATATATATATATATATGTATATATATATATATATGTATATATATATACATATCTATAGATATAGATATGGACAAAAGTGAGTACACCCTCACATTTTTGTAAATATGTTATTATATCTTTTCATGTGACAACACTGAAGAAATGACACTTTGCTACAATGTAAAGTAATGAGTGTGCAGCTTATATAACAGTGTAAATGTGCTGTCCCCTCAAAATAACTCAACACACAGCCATTAATGTCTAAATCGCTGGCAACAAAAGTGAGTACATCCCTATATGAAAATGTCCAAATTGGGCCAAAAGTGTCAATATTTTGTGTGGCCACCATTATTTTCCAGCACTGCCTTAACCCTCTTGGGCATAAAGTTCACCAGAGCTTCACAGGTTGCCACTGGAGTTCTCTTCCACTCCTCCATGACGACATCATGGAGCTGGAGGATGTTAGAGACCTTATGCACCTCCACCTTCCATTTGAGGATCCCCCACAGATGCTCAATAGGCTTTAGGTCTGGAGACATGCTTGGCCAGTCCTTCACCTTTACCCTCAGCTTCTTTAGCAAGGCAGTGGTCATCTTGGAGGTGTTTTTGGGGTCATTATCATGTTGGAATACTGCCCTATGGCCCAGTCTCCGAAGGGAGGGGATCATGCTCTGCTTCAGTATGTCACAGTACATGTTGGCATTTGTGGTTCCCTCAATGAACTGTAGTTCCACAGTTCCGGCAGCACTCATGTAGCCCCAGACCATGAAACTCACACCACCATGCTTGACTGTAGGCAAGATACACTTGTCTTTGTACTCCTCACGTGGTTGCCGCCACACACGCTTGACACCATCTGAACCAAATATATTTATCTTGGTCTCATAAGACCACAGGACATGGTTCCAGTAATCTGTGTTCTTAGTGTGCTTGTCCTCAGCAAACTGTTTGCAGGCTTTCTTGTGCATCATCTTTAGAAGAGGCTTCCTTCTGGGACGACAGCCATGCAGACCAATTTGATGCAGTGTGCAGAGTATGGTCTGAGCCCTGACAGGCTGACCCCCCACTCATTCAACCTCTGCAGCAATGCTGGCAGCACGCATATATCTATTTCCCAAAGACAACCTCCTGGATATGATGCTGAGCATGTGCACTCAACTTCTTTGGTTGACCATGGCAAGGTCTGTTCTGAGTGGAACCTGTCCTGTTAAACCGCTGTATGGTCTTGGCCACTGTGCTGCATCTCAGTTTCAGGGTCTTGGCAATCTTCTTATAGCCTAGGCCAGTGATGGTGAACCTTGGCACTCCAGATGTTTTGGAACTACATTTCCCATGATGCTCATGCACTCTGCGGTGTAGTTGAGCATAATGGGAAATGTAGTTCCAAAACATCTGGGGTGCCAAGGTTCACCATCACTGGCCTAGGCCATCTTTATGTAGAGCAGTAATTCTTTTTTTTCAGATCCTCAGTTAGTTCTTTGCCATGAGGTACCATGTTGAACTTCCAGTGACCAGTATGAGTGAATGAGAGCGATAACACCAAATTTAACACACCAGCTTCTCATTCACACCTGAGACCTTGTAACACTAACGAGTCACGTGACACTGGGGAGGGAAAATGGCTAATTGGGCCCAATTTGGACATTTTCACTTAGGGGCTGTACTCACTTTTGTTGCCAGCGGTTTAGGCATTAATGGCTGTGTGTTGAGTTATTTTGAGGGGACAGCAAATTTACACTGTTATACAAGCTGTACACTCACTACTTTACATTGTAGCAAAGAGTCATTTCTTCAGTGTTGTCACATGAAAAGATATAACAAAATATTTACAAAAATGTAAAGGGTGTACTCACTTTTGTGAGATACTGTGTGTATGTGTGTATGTATATATATATATATATATATATATATATATATATATATATATATATATATATATATATATGTATACACCCTATGTGCTTTCATATCTGTCCCATCTATATCTTTATATCAACTACATTCTTCAAATGTGCTTTAAAATGCATGGTTTTCCCTTTTATGAGCAAGAAAAGAAGGACATTATGCTGGTGGGCTGGTATAATAATGCTATGTGGCTTGTATGAAATTATTTCTAGGGCTGGTTTTTATTCCCAGTCCGGCCCTGTCTACAAAGATTTGACTTGGGGGGGGGGGGGTTGAATACAAATGCACGGCACACTTTTCAGATATTTATTTGTAAAAAATATTGAAAACCATTTATAATTTTGCTTCCATTTTACAATTATGTGCCACTTTATGTTGGTCTATCACATAAAATCCCAATAAAATAATTTACATTTTTGGTTGAAACATAATAAAATGTGAAAAATGTCTAGGGGTATGAATACTTTTTCAAGGCACTGTAACTTCATCTGCCTATATCTCTAGATCTACTGATGATTCTGTCATGGTTTCCAATGAAGGTGTCATCTGCTTTGGAATTTTTAACATATACTTAGTCTAAATGACCACATTCTCAACAGGTTCACTTCAATCCCAATGCCGCGTACGCACGAGCGGACTTTTTGACCGGACTGGTCCGACGGACCAAGTCCGGCAGACAATTCGACCGTGTGTGGGCTTCATCGGACCTGCAGCGGACTTTTTCAGTCGAAAATCTGACGGACTTTAGATTTGGAACATGTTTTAAATCTTTACATCGGAACTCCGCCGGACCCAGTTCCTATCGAAAAGTCAGCTCGTCTGTATGTTAGTCCGACGGACGAAAACCGACGCTAGGACAGCTATTGGCTACTGGCTATCAACTTCCTTATTTTAGTCTGGTCATACGTCATCACGTACGAATCCATCGGACTTTGGTGTGATGGTGAGTAGGCAAGTCCGTTTGTTGGTAAAGTCCGTTGGAAGTCCGCCGAAAGTCCGTCGGATAGTCCGTCAGACCAGTCCGGTCGAAAAGTTCACTCGTGTGTACGCGGCATAACAGTAACACTGACCCTAAAGCTGGCCATAGATGGAGCGATTTTCTTTCCTGCAATCGCTCGATTCCCCCATCAACACAGTCAGACCAATGACATGTGCCAGGAGACTCAGCACATGACTGCTACCCTCACAAGACCCAAAGAAGGAATTTTAGGACACAGAGGGGCAGAAGACATAGGACAACCTAGCTCCCTGCCTCATCTGTTGCTTGGCTCTACACCACTTAGGGATCATCTCTAATTTCCTCAACATAGAAGCCTGGCCATTTGCGACATTCTGAACTTTTTTTGCATAATTTATAATTCTCAGTAAAGCCTGAACTAGTGTTCACATTGTTAAAAGTTCAAATTCAGGTTACATTAATTACACAAAAAATACGATACAACACATTTTTGCTTCAGGCTTGAAATACCAAGTGTCATTTTTTAGTGAGTCCTCACAGGTGAACTGTCTTCAACATATCTCAGTACTTTTCCCATTCTAACAGTAATCGCTGAAGAATTTGCCCCCAGCTGCTTCTTGTTGTTGTCATGAGACAGGTTAACTACGGAGCACGATAGGGTTTGTTGTGCAGCAAATTCTCAGTGGATGTTCCTATCATCTCTGATTACATGTAATTAGATATAAATATAATATTATACTGGAAACAATATCAAGATATTGTTTGCAGAGGCTGCATGCTGAATAATATCAGTTGGCTGGCATGGAAAGTACTTGAGAAATATTCAGTGACACAGTCATATTACAAGGCACGTTAGAACGTGTTTTACTGAGCTAGACTTCCAAGTGGCAGAATGCATTGTCACTTGTTAAATCTATACTCCTTGCTGGGAAATAACATAGGACTATGGCCTTTACTTACAGTGGACATAGTGTAGGGATGAGGAAGCATTTGTTTTGTCAGAAAATGACTTCTAAATTTAGTTTTCTAAGAGCACTATGGATTTACAGGATGCTGCTTAATATTTAATGTGGGAATCTACATACAATACAGCTGGGATTGTGGATGTCATGTGTTTGTTAGATAATCTGGCTGTGTACACACAATTGTTTCCTACCAGTCATTGTACAGTAATGGCTAACAACCAGATGGAGCTCATGTGATTACCCTGCATATACTAGATACTGTATTGTTTTACTTAGCTTCTTGCAAAACATATTTATACTGACATTATGTGATCACAGCACCTATATAACTTTGAGACCATAAAAGATAAAAATTCTGTAGTATTGTATGTATTTCCAAGAGCCAAACTGTACTGGACTAAGAAAATCCAAGCACTCGGAGCTCTATAGTTTTGGACATTAGGTGTGCACTACACATGTCCAAAAAAACATCATGGAAGTACACAGGACATTTGTAGTATGACCTGTCTAAGCATGAGCTAAGCTTTGGCTTTAAACCAGTTTAGCCTCAAACCCATGGAAAACTGTTAGGATGTGAACCTTACTTCCACAGATGGTGGTGTCCGCAAGGAGTGTCGCTATTTTTAAAAAAAATTCACATGGGCACCTAGCAAACACAATATACAGGGATATAGGAATTGGCAATGACATAATCTCCCACACACATACTGACACAGGTTGAACTGGTGTCTTTATTGAACTTTACCAACTATTTAACCATATATGATAGCAGGCTGCCAGCCCAATTAGCTACACGTACCAAAGGGGCTAGAATAATGGTATTTAATCGAGCTAAAATGGTAAGTTGCCATTTTTGGTCAATGTCTTTCCCCAAATATGGCCATGTGGCCATATTAAGTCATGGATATCACCAGCATCCCCTCCCCTTTTTACATGCAGAATTCCATGGCCCCAGCTGATTAGGATGACAGCACGCTGTCGTGTGATGGTTTCTCCTGGGTTTGGTTAAAATCTTGACTTATCAAGGTTTCTGCCCTGCTGTTGCTCCTTCTCCCTAATGCCGCGTACACACGATCGGATTTTCCGACAGGAAATGTTGGATGTGAGCTTGTTGGCGGAAAGTCCAACCGTGTGCATGCTCCATCGGACATTTGTTGTTAGACTTTCCGCCAACAAATGTTGGCTAGCAGGTTCTCAAATTTTCCACCAACAAATGTTTGTTGTTGGACAGTCTGATCGTGTGTACAAGGCATAACTCTTACTGGCAATTCACGAATATCAAAATGATTAGCTAGAAGTTGCTGTTTAACCGCTTAACAACCGGCCCATAGCCAAATGACGGCTACAGGGCGGTTGTTTAACTCTGGGAGGACGTCCAGGGACGTCCTCCCAGAATTCTGCTCTCGCGCGCCCCCTAGGGCGCGCACTCGAGAGCATCCGTGACCGCCGGGTCCAGAGGAACCGGCGCATCACAGATCCCGGTAAATGGCCGCTGATCGCGGCCGTTTACCATGTGATCGCTCCGTCAAATGACGGAGCGATCACATGTAAACAAACCGGCGTCATCTGATGACGCCGGTTCCTCTCCTCCCCTCTGTGTACCGATCGGTACGCTGTGAGCGGAGAGGGAGATGGATGGATGGCTGCAGCGTTGTGGGCTGCATGTGTAGTGCCCACAGCGCTGCACAGAGACATCCAGCCATCCATCCATCCATGCTCAGCCATCCCCACTACTATGCATGCCCTGCAATGCCCTCTGCAATGCCCCACAGTACTCTGGTATGCCCCACAATACCCCTGCAATACTCTGCCATACCCTGCAATACTCTGCCATACCCTGCAATACCCTGCAATACTCTGCCATACCCTGCAATACCCCTGCAATACTCTGCCATACCCTGCAATACCCTGCCATACTCTGCCATACCCTGCAATACCCTGCAATACTCTGCCATACCCTGCAATACCCCGCCATACTCCGCAATACTCTGCTATACCCTGCAATACCCCGCCATACTCCGCAATACTCTGCCATACCCTGCAATATCCCGCCATACTCCGCAATACCCCGCCATACTCCGCAATACTCTGTCATACCCTGGAATACCCCGCAATACTCTGCCATACCCTGGAATACCCCGCAATACTCTGCCATACCCTGGAATACCCCGCAATACTCTGCCATACCCTGGAATACCCCGCAATACTCTGCCATACCCCGCAATACCCCGCAATACTCTGCCATACCCTGCAATACCCTGAAATACCCTGCAATACCCCGCAATACACTGCCATACCCTGCAATACCCCGCAATATCCCGCAATACTCTGCCATACCACGCGATACCCAGCCATACTCAGTGATACCCAGCCATACTCTGCAATACTCAGTGATACCCAGCCATACTCTGCAATACTCAGTGATACCCAGCCATACTCTGCAATACTCAGTGATACCCAGCCATACTCTGCAAAACTCAGTGATACCCAGCCATACTCTGCAATACTCAGTGATACCCAGCCATACTCTGCAATACTCAGTGATACCCAGCCATACTCTGCCATACCCAGCCATGCTCTGCAATACCCCGCAAAAATCTGCAATACTCTGCCATAACCTGCAATACTCTGCAATACCCCGCAATACCCAGCCATACTCTGCAATACTCGGTGATACCCAGTCATACTCTGCCATACCCAGTCATACTCGGCGATACCCAGTCATACTCGGCGATACACTGCAATACCCAGCCATGCTCAGCCATACTCGGCCATGCTCAGCCATACCCGGCCATGCTCAGCCATGCTCAGCCATACTCTGCCATACCCAGTCATACTCGGCGATACTCTGCAATACCCAGCCATGCTCAGCCATACTCGGCCATGCTCAGCCATACCCAGCCATGCTCAGCCATACCCAGCCATGCTCAGCCATACTCTGCCTCTGTATGTGGCCAGGCTGTGGAAGTCTCACACATGTGGTATCGCCGTACTCAGGAGGAGTAGGAGAATCTATTTTGGGGTGTCATTTTTGATATGTACATGCTATGTGTTATAAATATTGTATAAATGGACAACTTTGTGTTAAAAAAAAAAAGCGTTTTAACCACTTCTGGCCTTCCGTCATACGACGTCCTTGACTTTGTGCGGGGATATCTGAATGATGGGTGCAGCTACAGGCATCATTCAGATATCATCTTTTTCAGCCGGCGATTCCCTACACCATAAGAACAATCATAGCGGCTGTTACACTGCTTGATCGTTCTTACGGGAGGCGAGAGGGGACGTCCCCCCCTCCCGCCGCCCTCCGGTGCTTCTACCGACTCACCGCTACGATCGATGCCAGGATCTTTTTTTTTTTTTTTTTTTTAATTTCAGGCACAGCCTAGAGGTGAGATGTGGGGTCTTATTGACCCCATATCTCACTGTAAAGAGGACCTGTCATGCCATATTCCTATTACAAGGGATGTTTACATTCCTTGTAATAGGAATAAAAGTGATCAAAAAAATTTTTTTTGGGAAAAAAGTGTCAAACTAAAATAAATAAAGTAAAATGAACAATAAAAAAAAAAAAAAAATTTTTTAAAGCGCCCCTGTCCGTGTGCTCGCATGCAGAAGCAAACGCATACGTAAGTCCCGCCCACATATGAAAACGGTGTTCAAACCACACATGTGAGGTATCGCTGCGATCGGTAGAGTGAGAGCAATAATTTTGGCCCTAGACCTCCTCTGTAACTCAAAATTTGTAACCAGTAAAAAATTTTAAAGTGTCGCCTATGGGGATTTTTAAGTGGCGAAGTTTGGCGTCATTCCACAAGCGTGTGCAATTTTGAAAGGTGACATGTTAGGTATCTATTTACTCGGCGTAACTTCATCTTTCATATTATGCAAAAACATTGGGCTAACCTTACTGTTTTGTTTTTTTTTAAAGCAAAAAACATTTTTTTTCCAAAAAAAACGCGTTCGAAAAATTGCTGCGCAAATATCGTGCGAGATAAAAAGTTGCAATGACCGCTATTGTATTCTCTAGGGTCTTTGCTAAAAAAACATATATAATGTTTTGGGGTTCTATGTAATTTTCTAGCAAATAAATGATGATTTTTACATGTAGGAGAGAAATGTCAGAATTGGCATGGGTGCTCCAGAATGCCTGAAGGTGCTCCCCTGCATGTTGGGCCTCTGTATGTGGCCACGCTGTGTAAAAGTCTCACACATGTGGTATCGCCATACTCAGGAGTAATAGCAGAATGTGTTTTGGGGTGTAATTTGTGGTATGCATATGCTGTGTGTGAGAAATAACCTGCTAATATGACAATTTTGTGAAAAAAAAAAAAAAGAAAAAAAAAAACTTGATTTTGCAAAGAATTGTGGGAAAAAATGACAACTTCAAAAAACTCACCATGCATCTTTCTAAATACCTTGGAATGTCTTCTTTCCAAAAAGTGGTAATTTGGGGGGTATTTGTACTTTTCTGGCATGTTAGGGTCTCAAGAAATGAGATAGGCCGTCAGTACTTCAGGTGTGATCAATTTTCAGATATTGGCACCATAGCTTGTGGACGCTATAACTTTCACAAAGACCAAATAATATACACTAATTTGGGTTATTTTTACCAAAGATATGTAGCGGTATAAATTTTGGCCAAAATATATGAAGAAAAATTCCTAATTTTCAAAATTTTATAACAGAAACGAAGAAAAATTAATTTTTTTACAGATTTTTCTGTCTTTTTTCTTTTATAGCGCAAAAAATAAAGAACCCAGCGGTGATTAAATACCACCAAAAGAAAGCTCTATTTGTGTGGAAAAAAAGGACAAAAAATTCATATAGATACAGTGTTGCATGACTGAGTAATTGTCATTCAAAATGTGAGAGCACCAAAAGCTGAAAATTGGTCTGGTTATTAAGGGGGTTTAAGTGCCCAGTGGTCAAGTGGTTAAGCAGCTGTTACAGTTTCCGAAGTAAAAAACCAGACTGTCTTATACAGTGTTTAAAACACGTTTCATAAGTAAGATATACAAAATGACTGTTGGCCCAGGTTCACACTGAGCTGCGGGAATGAAGCCCTGCCAGTTCAGCTGAACTTGCACGATTTCACTCCCGTATGTCAGTCCTGATTTCGGCCACGATTTCAGAGACATCTGTGCAGGTTTCTGCACAGATGTCAATGTAAATCACAGCCCAAAATCACAAAAAGTAGTACAGAAACTACTTCTTGAAATCGGTGTAGTCGCACCGATTAGGACGGTGCCATTGACAGCAATTGACACCGATTTGACATGTCAAATCGCATGTCAAAAACGCTCCTGTGTGAACCAGGGCTTACTGTTGTATCTACTCTACCGATTGATAGATTAAAAGAATGCTTTTCAATCTGCATATGATGTTAGTTAAAGAAATTTAACAAGTAAAACAAAAATTACTTTTTGTTTTCAAATTTTTCACCACTTATTAAAGTGGATGTAAACCCAAATTTTTTTTTTTTTTTTTTATCATACCGTAGAGTATAAGATTTCCTATCATTTGAGCCCAGTCTTGCCACACAGAGTTAATCCATCTCTGAGCAATCCTCTTTTATTGTTCAGTTAGATAAATCTTGACAAACAGAGAAAAACTTTGTCAAATCCTCCCCCTTGCTGTGAGTGACAGGTGATTTACATCTTGTGCACTAGCCTAAGACACATGCATTATTTTTTAGTTCCCACTCCCACTCCTTTCTTCAGCAGCTCTGCAAGGATTGGCTGTTCCACACCTCAGCATGATTTGGCATGCTGAAGTCATGTGGTTACTTTCCTGTCTTTTCACTGGATGTTAGAGATCATAGCAGACGTTCAGTGTAAGAAATACACAGGAGAAAATGCATATTGACAAGGGGAGTGTAGAGGTGGGCGGGGAGTCTACTGACATCACGACTCCACCCACCGAGTTCCAGACAACAGACCCACCCACAGTGTTGTATTTAAAAAAAGTGCAAAATTGAGACAAAAGCCCTTATTTTACTTGTAAATAGCTTTGTACAAGAATCATAATTGTATTGCCATTTTAAACAGATAAAATGCAATTAGATCCCTCCACTAGATCCCACAACACCACATTCCATTACAGTAAAACCTTGGCTTGAGATTAACTTGGTTTGAGAGTGTTTTGCAAGAAAAGAAAATGTTTTTAAAGAAAATTGTGACTTGATATACAAGCGATGTCTTGATATACAAGTAGCGTCATGTCACAACTGAGTATAAAACAGAACAGAGGCGCCTCTAAGTGTAGCAATACAGTTACATTTAATGAAGGTACAACATTTAGCAACTCACATGGTTGATGATTAAAACAGGCACATCTAATGGCCCATACACACGATCCGAATATCGTACGAAAACAGTCGTCCGAGGAAGGATCGTACGATATTCGGATCGTGTGTACACTACTTTCGATAGCCGATCACGACCATTCATCCGATATTATTCGATCGGACATACGCGAAAATTTTCCTCGTATCATACGATTTTTGTTTAGTCAGTATAGTTGTTGTCCGAAAATACAATACAAATACATTACAACACATGACATCACTTCCGATTTTTTTGTCTGTCGTACGAGAATTTTCGTGACTTTCAATTCCTACGGCTATTCCTGCGACTATTAAAGCGAGAACGGTCATATGATCGGTCATACGATATTCGGAACGTGTGTACGAGTCATAAGTATGTAGGCATCCGGAGTAAAGCTGTCCACATAGACCGTCCTCCGCACCACCATCTATGCCATCCTTTCCACGCTGTGCTCCACGAGAGCTTCAAGCCTCACTTTCAGATCACTCTACTGCAGGGCAGTCTTCCCGGTCATAATTGCAGACTGACAGCCATGAGAGCCGGAGGTGAGGATGATAGTCTATGTGGACAGCTTTACCCCAAATGCCTACATACTTAGATATGCCTCTTTTAATCAACCATATGAGTTGCTAAATGTTGTACCTTTATTAGATGTAACCATATTGCTACACTTAGAGGCGCCTCTAATCTGCTTTATACACTGTAGCTCCTGCTGTATTTTGCTTCTAATCCCTTTGTGGAGGCTGCCATTTGTATGTGAGCATTTTATGGTTACACAACCTATTACATTGCTATAATCTGTTTATATAGATTATAAACTGAAGGACTTATGAATAAATGGTTGTGGAATCATCTGAGTTTCCATTATTTCTTATGGGGAAATTCACTTTTGATTACAAGCATGTTTCCAGAACAAATTATGCTCGGAATCCAAGGTTTTACTGTAGCTCGATACTAAACAAACAATTGCCAAATGGAGGATTTGGGAGGGGTTAGCATGCTATATTTATTACAATAATCACAGTCATTCATCTAAAATCAATATTCATTCATATGAAAGTTTCCACCCTAAGGCCCCTTTCACACTGACAGACCTTTCGGGTCCGCCTGTCAGTTTTTCAGGTGGACCCAATTGAACCATCCATTACTCTCCATGAAGCTGCAGATGTCAGCAGACATGTGTCCGCTGACTTCCGCCAACATCCAATCCCATCTGCTAAAAACATACAGATAGGGATCCGTTCCCCATCTGTCTGGCGGATCGGATTGAATGACAGTCGGGTGGAAATGGACAGGTGGTCCGTTTCAATCCAACCACCCTATAGAGAACAATAGGATGTGTCTGCCTGCTCAGCGGGGATCAACGGACAGGTTCCCCACTGAGCAGGTGGATCCGATGCCAGAGTCTGTAAAAGGGGCCTAAAATGGCGTTTAATTTAGTTAAATATTTTGTTTTAAAAAGCACAACTGTTACATTCATAGAGAGAATATTTTCCTATGCATGCACTCTACCATCCAGCTATTGGCATTTAATCTTCTGGGAATACATCAAGCGACTATCACAGAATATAACACATATTTTTCCAATGGATGGTGGTGACTATAATTATAACTAAAGCATTTCACAGATAACCTCTGCTTCTTCAGACATAAATGGGAATAATTATATTAAGCTCATTCATGGTATCACTTTATGGGCAAAACCAGATCCCCATGGGACAGCAAGGGATCAAATGGACCAGAACATGTAGAAACCCCAAGGAACCCACCTCCTCATTTCTCTGCCTTTTTCTCTAACATGGTATTCTTGATCCCATGTGATCCTGGAAAGCAACCTGTAGTTATTTATAAACTCTTGTCTACTGTTGCTGTGCTGTAGAGATAATTTTGTTTTTTGGGGTAAAGTTCCTCTTTGACAAACATTGACAGAGGAAGCTGTCATATATAGGAAGTTGTCAGATATATTTAGGTTGCCAAACGAGCTAAAGTCCAGGGTTTGCTGAGCACCTGAACAAGCAAATTTTGTCCAGAGCTCAACTCTACTCTGCACCAACAGCAAGCAGACCTTTGCCAAATGTACAGTATGTGGTACCAAAATCCGACCGAGCACCAGATAAACCACTTTGCTTTATTATTATCAAAATCAAAATAAAGTCAATAGTATTGGTTAGGGGTCTTTTTAAATTCCTATGTAAGTCCTGGAATATCTTTCTAGAATTTTGTAAAGCCTTTTTAAAACCTAAGCAAACTCTTAATACCTTAGCGAGGCACATTTGACCATTATTACCCTACCTGCAATAATGTTTTCTCCCTGTAATTGCCATGCAGCATGTTCAGAGCACATTTCTCTTGTACCCAAGACAATATGTGCTTGCTATTCTCAGTGAAAGCTGTTAAATTCCATTAGCTTAGTTGTCATGGTAGCAAATGTTTTATTTTCTAGTGGCCAAGATAAAGTGAGTCCATTAATTAGAAACTTGTCTCCTCTTGCTGTGTAGTTCTAGTTTCACAGCAATGAAAGTTATCATTTTATCTCTTTATAATATAAATATAATTCTTACCATCTGATACAGATTTTAAAAAGCCTAACAATTTGTCAGTTTCAAGAAACTAGAGGACTTTTAAAAAATCAGTAGATGTTTACTATAGGTGGGTATAAACTAGTATGTATTATACAGTGCTTGTGCATAAAATATTGCCAGAATAGAATTCATGGTGCAGTTTGATAAAAATAATATTTATAATATGTGTGAGCTCCTTTAACATTGAATAGTTTTCTATGTAGTACCCAACGGTGTGGTGGAAACCTGCTAAGACAATCTACTGGCCACACAAAATGGTTAAAGTGACTCTGTTGCAAAAATGTCATTTTAAATAACGGATGTAAATAATGCAGTAAATACTAACCTCTCACAATGCCCTCGCCACTGATCACCTCTTTGATGAAGAGAATTTTTCTTTATTGATATCTCCTGATGACCCCCCGTGTAGTTACAGGATGCACAGGATTTATACTTGTAGGGATTGACAGGAGGAAGCATCTCCATGTAGTGGGGACACAGGAAATCTGCACTTTCAGAAGTGTCGGTTGATAAAGAAGCTTCAGAAGACAATTCCTCTTCTTAATAGCTGTTTGGTGACATGGGCAAATAAAGAGTTAAGTATTCTCTTCTTTACGTGTATATCAGATATCTAAAGTTTTATCTTTGTGAGAGAGTCACTTTAAGTGAAAATATCATTAGAAATACTAATACAAATTGCGTGTGTGTATGTGTATGTGTATGTATGTATGTATATACACTGAGAAAAATTATAAACGCAACACTTTTGTGTTTGCCCCTTTTTATCATGAGCTAAACTTAACCACTTCCCGCCCGACCTATAACAGAATAACGGAAGCTCTTTACCACGTGATCAGCTGTGTCCAATCACGGCTGATCACGATGTAAACAGGAAGAGCCGTTGATCGGCTTTTCTTCACTCGCGTCTGACAAGCGCGAGTAGAGGAGAGCCGATCGGTGGCTCTCCTGACAGGGGAGGTCTGTGCTGATTGTTTATCAGCACAGCCCCCCTCGGATCCTGCCCAGAACCACCGTCATGCCGCCCCGGACCACCAGGATGGCCATCCACACTGGACCACCAGGTATGCCCCCCCTAGACCACAAGGGAAATGCAAATCTGTGCCAATCAATGCCCAGGCAGCTGCCAATCAGTACCCACTTACAATGCCTACCACTGCCAGTGCCACCAGGGATGCCTATCAGTGTCGCATATCAGTGCCACGTATCAGTGCCCATCAGTGCCACGTATCAATGCCCATCAGTGCCCAGCAGTGCCGCCTATCAGTGCCCAGCAGTGCCGCCCATAAGTACCATCTTTGCAGCCTTTCAGTGCCCATCAGTGTTGCCTATTAGTGCCCATCAGTGCCCACCAGTGCCACCCATCAGTGCCCATCAGTGCCACCTATCACTGCCCATCAGTGCTGCATATCAGTGCCACCCATCAGTGCCGCCTACCAGTGCCCATCAGTGCGGCATATCAGTGCCCATCGTCGATGCCTGTCAGTGACTGTCAGATTCTGAAGCACAGCTACCTTTTTTTTTTAAGTAGACAGTTTAGGTATATTTTACAACGTTAAAGTCAGTCTAATTAGCATAGCAAAAAGAGGGCCATGCGACGTGCATGACCATCAAAAACCTCCATTAAAACTTCCCCAGGAGCCACAGCTACTGCATACAGCCACCCATTTACAATTAGAATGAAAATAAATATTATGCGCTAAGTGTATCAAAATCACAAAAAACCTGGCTACATATAATACAATTTTCTTGTACCATTTACCCTTAAATTTACTAAAACCATATAATATTTGGTCAAATCTAAATATTTTCAACTTGTATGCAATCAGGCAGGCCCTTGTACGACATAGTTGAAGGTAAATCTAAAGGAAATTGAACCAAAAAAAAAATTGTATATTAATATAATATGTATGAATGCTCACAATTCAAAAGACAGCTGCACTCACTGTATCTCACATAATAATACAAAAACAAGTATCAAAAAGGTGCCTGTTACGCTATCCAATAAGGTGTATGAACAATTCATAACACAATTGATAAGCTGATGAAATACATAATTAGTGAATGAATAAACTTATAAAAGCTATATAGATCATTGATTCATGAAACAGTAAAAAAATCAGTCCCAATGAAAGTGATGAAAAAAATAAAGTATTATGAATTGTTCATACACCTTATTGGATAGCGTAACACGCAGCTATTTTGATACCCACTTACAATTACAAGATGCAGCGGTATTCACTGGCACTTGTGTAAGGCACAGACATGCGCACAGATCTATGCCCTGGCCTGAATGCACATGTGCATGTCAATGGATCACTGAGCGCTGCAGCTGTGGATCCTGGGAAAGTTTTTATGGTGATTCTATATGCCCATGCATGCTGTACACCCCCCTTTCAGTCGTGTAGATGAGCCTTACAAGGTGTTAATTTCACAGCACAGAATGAGTGGAAGAGGCTGCAGTCCTGCTCACAAGCCTTCTGCAGTCCCAGATCATTTTGGCAATGATAAAATTATATAAATTTGCAGTTTCAATATTTACTGGATAGCATATTAAGATTAGGTAATCATTATACATAATGACTGAAGATTCTTTTTCAGGTGATTAAAAAAGTCATAGTATTCACGTGATCTCCTAAGGCCTTAAAACATGTCCTTTAGCTACAAATTTCTATTGCAAAGTCATAAGATATACCACTAGTTCACTAAGAGCAAATCTAAGCAAAGGGTGAAACCAGTGAACTGCTATTGTTATTCAGCGAAAACTGTACCTATGCCAAAGTATACTTAATTTCCAGTTGTCTGTGTTCTATGGAATCTGTTGTAGCCAGATTTTACACAGCTCATCACATGTGGGGTGGGGGGGGGCTGCTTTCCAATGCATGTGTTGAGTAAAATATTTTCTCTGTAGTGCAGCAGAAGTTAAGAGATGGGCCACTGGAAAGGTCAATATACATCTGCTTTAGTTTAGAGTGTGACTGATTGGAAAGCATATTGACGACAGGGTCTCCTTATGGGGCAATCTACTAAAGTGAAGCGAACCTTATTTGCTTCAAATATTCGATCATGCACAGGCTCACTTCAAGCTCAATTTCAGCTCTTGTTTTTATTTAACAGAGCAGAGAAGGGTAGAGCCTCTGTTGGGCTTTTTTATTACCATCTGTGATTTGAAATATGTTAAGTAAAACAGATATAGATAAATTACTAAAGTAAAGATTGTTTTTTTTTGTTTGTTTATTAAACATTTTTTTAAAATACAATTACAAATATAAATAAGTGCAGGGGCAACCCGAAAAGATACATTGACTTACATAATTTATATCTAATTAAACTAAACAAAATCCATAACAAACAAACACAGCAGCTCTCGGACCGAATAAATAACGTAAAATCATATACTTGGAGTATATATTATAGATCAACATTATCAACTTTGGTTAATAGGAACTTTACAATGCCTTCCTATCCCTTTGATGATATACCTCCCTCTACCCCACCCTCTCCTATTTCTTGTATGGGCCTCACAAGGACAAGAAGCGAAGGGAAATCTCCCCAATGGGGACACAGATAAAAGCAAAAAAACTAAGATAAATGTGAACTTCCCCATTCTTTGTAAATCTGATCATGCACAATACATCCTGATTATCCAACCTTCATACAACCTTCATACAATTATTCTTTAGATACACCAAAACTATATGATCTATAACTTGTACCTGGTTGGAATTTTGGTAGATCCAAAGTAGATTATACAGTTGAACTGAAACATGTATGACCAGCTTTAAAATGGGTGGATTGCAAGCCATAAAAGAAGCATTAGAACCAGGAGTGATTACTATTGCTCTGCAGTGTACCCAGTCATCATGTTAACTATACAGCGGGCTGTGAATGGGCGACTTTAGTGAATTTATAGACTGCATTTTATGTAAAAATCTGTCCAGACCATAAACCAGCTGCTTCAGCTGTATGTAGCTAATGTAATTTATAGAAAAAGGCTCCTTCATTTCTTACTGCAGTCTGTTAGCCTTCAGACATTTTGTCATTGACTAGGAATAATAAATAATCCATTTTTTGTATACACATTACAGCTCTGGCAGCTTATCAATTTCGAGTCAAAGGAACACAATAAACAAATGGAATTGCTGCTGCTGTTGTTGTCAGGCAGCAGGATGAAACAATCTACAACACAGAACAATGCACAGATCAAGAAGATGGAAACTTGTACCATAGGGGTCAGCAACCTATGGCAAGTGGGCCCGATCAGGCACACAGTCTTTTCCAGTGGCACCTGGAAGCACCAATGCCATATGCTGTCAATTGCAAAGCCTGGACTAACCTCCTGGTCCTGTGGCCATCCTACATCCCTGGCTCTCAGGAGTTTGTTCTCCTCCAAGTACTAGTGTAGGCCCACCAGTGGCTGCAAACGGCAGTATACAACATGGACAAGCCCTCTCGACTAATTTGAGGCTGATCTGAGGTGTGAAGCTGCATAAATTGGGTCTGATCTGAGGTGCAAAGCTGTATGAATTGGGTCTGCTCTGAGGTGTAAAAGTGCATGAATTGGAGCTGCTATGAAGTGTAAAGGTGTATGAATTAGGTCTGATCTGAGGTATGAAGTTGCAGAAACTGGGGTTTACCTGAGGTCTGATAATGTTGTTATTCATGCTGATTTGAGGTCTAAAAATGCAGGGCCTGAGGCTGATCTGAGGTCTGTAGACACAGAACTGGGGCTGATCTAGGATTGCAACCTGTACAGGATTCACCTGGACAGTCCAGGTTTGAATCATGTGTCCGGGTTTCAGTCCACCTGAAACCCAGACACATTATTCAGACAGGAATGTGCCTCAGAACAGGGATTGACAGGAAGGTGGGGGGGCACTATGTACGCCTCATTACTATTCTCTTTAGAGTGCCCAAAGGTGTCCCAGGTCTGTTACAATACTATAGTATATACTAAAACTACTGTGCACTGCTAAAGTGTTCGGGTTTGGCTTGAAGAAAAAGTGGCAACACTAGGCTGATCTAAGGTCTGAAGTAGCAGTAACTGGAGCTGATTTCACGTGTAAAGGTGCATGAATTGTGGCTTTTCTGTGGATAGAAGGTGCAGAAATTGGGGCTGATCTCGGGTGTGAAAGTGCATGAACTGGGGCTGGTCTGAGGTCTTATGGTGCTTGAATTGGGGCTTATCGGAAGTCTGAAGGTGCATGAATTGGGGCTGATCTGATGTCTAAAGTTGCAGGAACTTGGGCTGATCTGAGGTGTGTGGGTGCATAAATGGGGCAGATCTGAGGTCTGAAGGTGCAGGAACTGGGTCTTATATTAGGTCTAAGTTTGCAGGAACTCGGGCTGATCTGAGGTGTGTGGGTGCATGGATTAGGGCTGATCTGAGGTCTGAAGGTGCATGAGTTGGGGCTGATCTGAGGTCTGAGGGTGCATAAATTGGGGCTGGTTTGACGTTGCAGGAACTTGGGCTGATCTGAGGTGTGAAGGTACAGTACATTAATTGGGGCTGATCTGATTCTAAAGGTGCAGGAACTGGTGGTCATCTGATGTGTAAAGGTGCATAAATTAGGGCTGATCTAAGGTTCAAAGGTGCATGAATTGGGGCTGATCTAAGGTCTGAAGGTACAGGGGCTGATGAGAATGAGTTTAAGATGGCATTAGTAGCACAACTATGAGTGCAAAAATTGAAAACAAACTATACACAACTGGTGCGCTATTATTCCCCGAATGCTGTCCAATGGTTGTAAATTGACATTGTGGAAAAGCTAGCTGACCTCAGGTGTACCATCTAGCAGCAAAACACACTACTTTTCCTGTCATAAAATGTTATCAGATGTTCTTACTGTGAGTGGCAATAAGTGACCAGTTGCAGTAATGTATAGATCCAGGCAGACAGAGGCTGTTACAACCAGCTTACAAGAGCCAGTAGTTCTCAGAAAGTGTGTTAAGAATTATTGCACAATGACCACAATGAGGGCACTGATCCATCCATGTATTGTCATTAATCTGGTAAACAGGCTGTGGGCACCGGAGTCATTACAATACTAAGCTACCATTCATTACAATGGTGACAGTGTTCAGCAATCCCCTTAAAGGCAGAGGCTTTCTGCTAAAACTAGTTTTTATTTATAAATTACTTTATTTATGAAAACCCTAATAAGTCATGAAAACTTTTGTTTAAAATAAGTGTTAACCCAGTTACTAAAATCTCTTAAAATCTTTACCTTGTTAATGTCATTTTAAGTTTTACAGGTTTTTTTTCAACTAATTTCATTTAAATAATATCTGGTGATCTTGCCATGAAGGTCCTTGTTTATGTAATTCTTGTTTTAGGGTGGCAAATGTCTCCCCTTTGTACTCCCACATTGTCATCTTGTACTAGGCACCTCTGGTTAAGTCTACAAGTTGCTGAGTTGACACATTATGCAGGTATATTCCACTGTTGTCACTAGCAGGATGCTGGTCTAGAGCAATGCTGTGCAATGGAATCTCGAGGCAGTGCGTGTGCATAGGAATTGGCTAAAAGAGCATGGAAAAGATTAGCAGCAAATAGACTAAAAAATGTAAAAAAATTGTTTTTTTTTTTTTTGTTTTTTTAAATGGCAATAATTTAGAAAATACAGTGCTTTAGCAAACGAATAGTCATGCAGTTATGCCGCGTACACACGGTCGGACTTTTCGTCTACAAAAGTCCGACAGCCTGTCCGACAGACTTCCGGCGGACTTTCGGCGGACTTGCAGCAGACTTTCTAACGAACGGACTTGCCTACACACGACCACACAAAAGTCCGACGGATTCGTACGTGATGACGTACACCGGACTAAAATAAGGAAGTTCATAGCCAGTAGCCAATAGCTGCCCTAGCGTGGGTTTTTGTCCGTCGGACTAGCACACAGACGAGCGGATTTCGGGTCCGTCGTAGTTACGACGTAAAGATTTGAAGCATGTTTCAAATCTAAAGTCCGTCGGATTTGAGGCTGAAAAAGTCTGCTGAAAGTCCGGAGAAGCCCACACACGATCGGATTACCAGCCAGCTTTAGTCCGTCGGCGTCCGTTGGACTTTTGTAGACGAAAAGTCCGACCGTGTGTACGCGGCATTAGAGTTTACATCTATTGAATTATCCATTAAAAAAGACACAGATTAATGCAACTCTGGATACATTAATAACCTTAAAAATGATTTCCACTTTTAGTCAGAGGAAACCCCACCATGTATTTATTATGTGTTCCCATTTATACAGCATGCCTAAATTTTTTATTTTTTTTTACCTTAGATGTTTCTCAGGAAAAGGTGTCATGGCTGACTGCAAGGTTTCTTGATTAACCGCTTACCGTCCAGCGCACGACGATATATGTCGGCACAGCTGCGCATATGGGTGTACCTGTACGTCCCCTTTAAATCGCGGGCTAGTGGGCGCGTGTGCGCCCACGGACTCAATGTCCGCCAGTGGCCCACGATCGTGACACGGAGAGGCAGAACGGGGAGATGTAAACAAGGCATTTCCCTGTTCTGTCTGGCAACATGACAAGGATCTACTGCACCCTGTCATCGGGAGCAGTGATCTGTGTCATGTTCTAGTGAGCCCATCCCCCCTACTGTTAGAACACTCTGAGGGAACACAACCTTTTGATCGCCCCCTAGTGTTTAACCCCTTCCCTGCCAGTGTCATTTATACAGTAATCGGTGCATTTTTTAGCACTGATTGCTGTATAAATGTCACTGGCCCCAAAATAATGTCAAAAGTGTCCGATGTGTCCACCGCAATGTCGCAGTCACGATAAAATTTGCAGATCGGCGCCAATCCAAATTTAAAAAAATGAATAATAAAAATGCCATAAATCTATCCTCTATTTTGTAGAAGCTATAACTTTTGCGAAAAACCAATCAACATACACTTATTGCGATTTTTTTTCTTTTCACCAAAAATATGTAGAAGAATACATATTGGTCTAAACTGAGGAAGAAATTAGTTTTTTTATATATATTTTTTGGGGATATTTATTATAGCAAAAAGTAAAAAATATTGCTTTTTTTTTTTTAAATTGTCGCTCTTTTTTTGTTTTATAGCATAAAAAATAAAAACCACAGAGGTGATCAAATACCACCAAAAGAAAGCTCTATTTGTGGGAAAAAAGGATGTAAATTTTGTTTGGCAGCAATGTCGCACGACCGCGCAATTGTCAGTTAAAGCGACGCAGTGCCGTATCGCAAAAAATGCTCTGGTCAGGAAGGGGGTAAATCCTTCCAGGGCTGAAGTGGTTAAAGTTCAGTCTAGTATACACGATGAGATTATCGGATGAATGATCGTCTGTTTTTTTTTTTAGATTCTAATCTCCATATGGAAAACGAATAGGTTACTAAAGTACTATTAGATTGTAAGCTCTTCTGAGCAGGGCCCTCTTAATCCTCTTGTATTTTATTGTATTATAACTGTATTATCTCCCTTTTATATTGTAAAGCACTGCTTAAACTGTTGGCGCTATATAAATCCTGAATAATAATAATAATAATAAAAAGTACGAAAATTCTCATATGACAGAATAAAGATTTGGAAGTGATGTAATGTTGTTTTAGTGTATTTGTATTGTATTTTTGAACAAACTGTACTGATTAAAAGAAAATCGTACAATCTGGTATCGTATATGAAAAATGTTTGCGTTTGTCCCCGACAGCTGTGTACTAATGATCAGATTAACGTACGATCTCTTCATATTTTTTGTACGACATTTTGATCGTGTGTACGGGGCTTTTGAGTGAATCTGTCCCAATCTTGTCCCGCCACATTTACTGACACCTACTTGCGATCGGGAGCTTTTCGATCATGTGACCCATGTGACAGTCAATCACAGCACTTCCATGATCATAAACCCCGCCCTGCCTCCCAGCATCAGAAACCTCTTAAAGGGCTGGGAGGCACCAGTGTTAAGGGGTTAATTATGGCAAAAAGCTACAAAGGCCTCTAATAAACAAAGCAAACTATGTTTCTTTACAGGAATGTCCAGAAGAGAGCATCTAAAAAAAGTAAGCTGCAATTTTTTTTTTTTAAGTTGTGCTATGTGAATGGTGGAACGTAAAAAATATAAATTAGGTGTAATCCCAATTTGGTTATAAAGTGTAAATACACTTTAATGATGTGGATGGCATTAAAGTGAACCTGTTGCTTTGCTTGGCAAGGACCAAGTCCAGAGTGAGTTAGAAAGTTGTTGCTAACTATGTAGGCTAAACTGTGGGATAGGTGGAAAGGCTTTGGGAGGTGTTTGGAAGCTGGAAAGGTGGAAAGTGATTTTATAATGTTAAACCTGGCATCAAGTGCAAGGTGTAGGCATCTGCATATACTGGAACATTGTTGGCCTTTTTTCAGATAGTGCTGTCTGTTTAAGGGCTCCTTCACACTTGCTGTTTTGTGGGGTAGGGGAGAAAGCAGCTGGAACACATTTTTTACCCCCCCCCCCCCCCAACTGACCCTACTTAAGGTGTAAAGGCAGATAAACAGGGGTGTACACATGCCTAGGACGCAATCAGCAAGTAGAACCTCTGGAAAAAAAGAGTTAAAACAGGCAGTGAAGAAACAAAATATTACCTCCTAACAGCACGTGAAGCACTTCTGAAGTGATCCACTGCGGATCCATTTTCAGGTGGGTGGCAAGCACTGCCACAAGTGTAAACCTAGCCTTAATGGATGCCTCAGGAGAGTAGGCTCTTTTACTATTTTTGGCAGATACTACAGATCATAGAAGAGAGTATTCTGGGATGTCTGGGAGTGGAGTATGATTGGCAGAGCAGTAGGCACTGTACATTAATAATGGATACAAATTTTATTTACCGAATAAACTGTATGCTGTTGCTAGCTAAGTAAGGGTTAATACAGAGAAATCTGCAGCTGGACACTCCTAAGTAGCAGCCCTCTGGGTGTTTGTGAAAAAATAAAGCTGAACTCCAGGCACACAATGAAAAAATCCATTTCCATGAAGGTTTATTTAGGCCACATTCATACATTTGCATCTGCATTGTTGTATGTGTTAATATACGCTATCATACATGTTAGCATGCAGTACAGAAATGTGTGTGGCACTCTGGTCCTAAACAGGGCTGCTCACAAATTTAGTTTGCTAGGTGGTAACTAGCCTGGCTAATTGTTAGAGTGATCCACTGACCTTTGCCCTAAACCTGAACTTGGTGCACCTCTCTCTTCTGCCACTAGGTGGCATTGCCGCTTGTGGTATTAGAATGACAAGGGCATAGTGAATTCTGGTTAGGAGTGGATAGGTTGTCCCAGCCAATTGGTAGAGGTCTCTTTGGCCCCATGGCCTGCTGGGAGAGCCTATTTATTCGGGAGAAGTCAGGTGATCGGGATTCTGTGCCACCTGGACGACTGTCTAAGTGGACGTGTGTTGTACTGCTCCTGGTTGCTAGGCCAGAAGTCTGAGGCCTATCTGGGAGCACCTGGCTGCTAGGCTGTCTGAGGCCTATCCAGGACTGAAAGCAGCGCTGGGTTGGGGCTTCAGGTCAGGAGCCTAACCAAGTTGCAGAGGTTCAGCCGGACTGGTAACCAAATGTTGCCAAAGGTGAAGGAGAAGCAGTTGCCATAAGGGACGAACACTCCTGTTACCAGAGGCAAGTGAGGATCAAGGTCAGAGGTAAAGGGGAAGCAGTTGCCACCAAGGGACAACCTCTCCTGTTATCAGAGGCCAGTGCATGAAGTCTGAAGAAGCAGCCTTTTTCACTAGCCGGGGACAGTGATGAAGTGGGAAAGCTTCAGCAGAGTCAAGTCGGGGACCCAGTGGGTAGCGTGGGTGAAGCTTGAGGAGTATACAGCGTGTTAGCTGTGGAAGATCTCAGGGGATCCTGCAGCGGCTGGGATCTTAGAAGTCTAGTGAGAGATTGGGAGCTTAGTGTGAAGATCTACAGTGGGATACTGTGAGATGTGAGAGAAGATCTACAACGGGATACTGTGAGTTACATGTGCAGATCTATATTGACTGTTGAAAGTTCAGTTGCTTTAGGGGACAGCAGTTCTACAAATACAGTGCGCTGCATCCAGTGTAAAGACCCTCTACATGTATCGTTGTCTGCCTATTACTATTTTTGGTCTGCGGAGTCTGGCAATTGCTTTTGCATCTGCCTAAGGGTGTCCTGGCGCTAAACCCTCTCTCCCCCAGTTCTTGTTAAGAGACCATAAAATCTCTTTTGTTGCATTCAAAAAGTGACTGGTGCCCATGTTTCCAACTTGCATTACACCCACCATGCCCAGTGACCTGCATCCTGAGGAGGAATGTCAGCTGCCCCTGACTCTGAAGGTCACCTTCAGGCCTCTGGAGGGCGGGGGCACCGCTACATGTGTACACAATATTTATGTTGCAATGCATTTGTCATTCATTTTTTAATGGTACCCCAATGCACACACATTGGCAGAACAAATGTGTCTGCTCCACAGCACACCATATTGCATGCAAAAAAGAGCACATCTGTTGCTGTGCAATGCGCTGAAGAAAAAATAAGGCAGGTGCATCTTTGCGTTATGTCAACTCACCTGTGAAAAAATTTTTACAGCTCAAATCGGGAGATCTTCACTGTGCTGTCTTGTATGGCGCCGCACAGCCATACTCCTATGGATGGCTGGGGCCACCAAGATTATTGTGCCAGCTATAGCTAGGTGCTGGGCTACAGCAATATGGAGAAGGAGATATTGGGGTATATTTACTAAAACTAAAACTAAAACTGGTGCACTCAGAATCTGGTGCATTAAGCTTTGGCAACAAAACCTGGAAGCTGATTGGTTTCTGTGCAGAGTTGCACCAGATTTTGCAGTCTCTAGTCTTAGTAAATAACCCCTATTGCCTTTTATTCTTCTCTCTCTAAACTGAGATACTGATGTTATGCTGCACCATTCTCCTTTGGCCAGCAGGAGGAGAGCCAAAGCCAAGCAACCCCATAGACTTCTATGCAGAGTGCTGAGAGTCCTGAGAGTTGTAGTTTGAGACTGGTAGTGAGAACACCTGGGGGCAGCACAGCACCACCCACAACTCAGCACCTGGACTGCTTCCGCAGGAAGACTGGAGCGTCCACTCACCCTCTGCTTCCCACTGCTGATCACCAGAAGCTTTCGGGATGAGACTGAGGGGACTACAGGAGACTACAGCGAGAGGTCACCACAACACCCTGGGGACTGGTGAGAGGGTTATTCATCCATTGCTGATACTGCAAGGAACCGAGCCTCTAAGTGTACCCGATCCATACTGCACCCATATTGCAGTCTTTACAGCACTTATTCCAAATCTAGACCGCACCTATACCAACCCTATACCATATTATACCGAACCTTTACCCCGTCTGAACCATATCTACCTGCACCTGCGCCAAGACTATACCATACTTATACTGTACCTATACTGCATGCAGGTTAACTGGGACTGATGTTAAGTGCACCAACGCTCTTAATTGGCCCCAAAGAAAAGCCGGCAGAGAGACATCCCAAAGGACTGCCCCTCCTTAATAGGCCCCCTTTGTTACCCTGTCCCCTCTGTTACCATTCTCTGTTTCTGTTTCTTTTAGACAGTGCATATCCATTCAGTCTAGGACTAGCATCATTCACCACCATAAATGCTCTCTGGCAGTATAGTTCAAACACTCGGTAGATTAAGGCTTAATGCACACAGGGTATTTTTCCTGCTACTTTTAGGAGTATCAGGCGTTTTTTTTACAGCTTAAAAATGCCTCTCAATGTTATTCTATGTGTCCATGCACATATAGGCTTTTAGGAGCTGTAAGTGTTACAGCTGTAAAAACGCCTGATAAGGCTAAACATGTGTTAACACTGTATACAGTGTTAAGCCGCATCAAGCGTTTTAAGGCTGTAGTAATTGGATTTGGGAGTGGAAAATAGAAGAGGGCAGAGAAACGCTGCTAAACACTAACACAGCTAAATGCAGCTAGACGCAGCTAAACATGCATTAATGCCAATGCAAAATGCTTCTAAAAGTGTGTTTTTACAGCTGCTTTTTCCTGACGTTGGTACTGGCTTTGCAGCTCGCTTTTTTTAACACCCTGTGTGCATGAGGCCTAAATGTTACTACTGCTCACTGCTGCCCTTGCGATGGTCTTGCTATTGTTTATGCTGATCTAGACACCAAATGTCATCTTATGCCTAGTCCTTACTGGTAATCACTTTGTATGATAAATTGTGTTATTACCATTGGTAATCCACTTTATGATTGCCTAGCTACAAACCATATTGGGTGACAATATACTACATTTCTCCTCACTACCTGCTTTGGTGCCTGTTTTCTTTGATATAGCACTACTACAGAGTCCTACGTATTACTTTCAGTGCTTTCCTGTGATAGTGTATGTTTATGCACTCAAGCAATACAATACCTGGAGTGTTAGCCTGCATTCACACCTGAGCGTAGCAACTTTGAGTGCTTTTCCGGACATTTTTTTTGCATGTTTTATGCGCGGTCTTGGCGCATGACTTTGCGTGTTTGTATGCAGCATTTTAGTGCTCTGGTCAGGAAGGGGGTAAATTCTTCCGGGGCTGAAGTAGTTAACTGACAATTGCACAGTCGTGCGACGTTGCACCCAAACAAAATTGACATCCTTTTTTTTCCCACAAATTATTATACAGGATTTATAGAGCCATTCTATGCATTAAGGTGAAAAACCTTCTGTGCTGCAGCAGCCCTCCAGAGTCCCCCTTTTTCTTACCTGAGCTTGATAGTTCCAGCGACTAGCATGAGCCCAGCAGCTGCAGTTGCTGTCTCGAGTCCTCGTTGGATAGACTGATAGCAGCAGGAGCCATTGGCTCCCGCTGATGTCAATGAAATCCAGTGACATGGAGCTGGGGGGGTGGGGCCGAGTCCTGCTGTCTGTGTCAATGGACGCGACAGCAGTACTGGGGAGCGAGCCCGCACGGGTGCCCCTATGGAAATCGGCTCTCCGTGGGGGCACTCACCGAAGAGGAGGAGCCAGGAGCGCTGCCGGGGGACCCCAGGAAAGGAGGATCAGAGCTGCTCTGTGCAAAACCCTTGCACAGAGCAGGTAAGTATGACATGTTTGTTATTTAAAAAAAAACATTTCAATCACTTTAACCCTTTTATCACCCTAGATGTTTAACCCCTTAACAACCAGTGTCATTAGTACAGTGATGGTGCATATTTTTAGCACTGATCACTATATTGGTGTCACTGGTTCCCACGAAGTGTCAAGTGTCAGTGCCTGCCGCAATATTGCAGTCCCACTATAAGTTGCTGATCGCCGCCATGACTATGAAAAAATAAATAAATACAAATTCCAATATACAGTATATACCATAGTTTGTAGACACTATAACTTTTGCACAAACCAATCAATATACCCTGCTTGGGATTTTTTTTTTACCAAAAATATGTAGCAGAATATATATTGGTATAAATTTATGAAGAAATTCGATTTTTTTTTTCAATTTTTTATTGAATATGTTTTATAGTAGAAAGTAAAAAATATTGGGGTTTTTTCCAAAATTGTTGGTCTTATTTTTCCTTTTATAGTGCAAAAAAAAAACAAAAAACGCAGTGGTGATCAAATACCACCAAAAAAAGGGGGGAAAAAAAAGGACATAAATTTAATTTATGTACAGCATTGCATGACCGCGCAATTGTCAGTTAAAATAACGCAGTGTCGTAATCATGAAAGGGGTAAATCTTCCGGAGGTCAAGTGGTTAAAAGAGAACTGCGGGGTTTTTACAAAAAAACAAAGCAAACCTACCTACTCACCTACTTGTCCCCCCCACTGGCTCTAACATCGAGGATGAGCACATGACTGCTGATTGCTCAGTTCTCACTCTTCAGAGAACAGAGAGCGGTGGCTGTCAGTCACTAGTTCTCTGCTCTGCCCCACCAGCACTCACTGTTGTGTCGAGGGGGGTGGAGAGCACTGGGGGATCAGAAAGAACAGGGGTGATGGAGAGCAAGGGGGGGGGGGTGGAGAGCATTGGTGGAGCTGAAGATCACTAGGGAGGAACTGAAGAACACTGGGGGGGGGGAGCCAGGGAGGTGGAGAGCACTAGGGAGCCGGAGTTCACTGTCTGGGGGGGGGGGGGGCTGAAGAGCACTGGGGGGGCCAGCAAAAGAAGTTGGATAGGAGGAGCGGCGGGGCAGCTGCATATAAAGGAATTGATTTTTCTATATTACTCCTGTAGCTGCTGAATGCCTGCAGGAGGGAGAGGAGGAGAATCAGGCATTCAGCAGCTACAGGAGTAATATAGAAAAATCAATTCCTTTATATGCAGCTGCCCCGCCGCATTCAGCAGGAGGAAAATGGAAAAATCAATTCCTCTATATGCAGCTGCCCCCGCCGCTCCACCTATCCAGGCACACAGGGAGGCTGCATGGGCACTCACTCTTTCCGGTCCGGCGGTGGCATCAGGCAATGGGATTTCTTGCAGCTCCTTTCCCTTCATGGTCATGGGGCAGCTAGGTAGTTTCTGCCCCCTGGTACCGACTGCTGATCCGAATAGGCTGCCAGGCTGAAGGAGCAGACCAGCTACTGCAGCAGCTTTCACCTCATGGATATGCAACCCGGTGGCGCCAGCCAGACACACCCCCAAAAGTGGCCCCCGGGGCGGACCGACCCCCACACCCCCCGTTGGTACGCCACTGCCTGCCACACAGCTCGCATACTTCACAGGCCAGTCCTGCAGGACATGGCTGCTAATGAGAATGACATTCCTGCTGTGGAAAAAGTACAGGTGCGTTCCTGCAGGACTCAAGCCCTATATTGCTTATAATATTATCATTTTTGTTACATGACATCAGTGATAATATTTAAAGTAGAACCATAGGCAAAACTTTTGTTTTTCATTTTAGATAAGAGAGGGTTATAACCTGTCGTTTTTTGTTTTTTTTTCACCATTTGTGCCCACATTCAATGATAACGGTAAACAGAACAAAAAGAGAAGGAAAATCTCCCTAATGGGGTCACAAACAGCAATAAAAACTGACAGGTGTTCTAACCCATCTCCATTCTATCCAAAACGTAAAAAAAAAAAAAAAAAGTTTTGCCTTTAGTTATACATTAACTGAGAAGGTTACTGGAAGCTTATGGTAATTACTGGGACAAACTTTATGAGAACAGTTTTGTTTGCTATGACAATGGTGTCCGTTACATCATGTTAGGATATGTGTTTGATCCTTCGCTAATGGAGGTTAAATCTTTGAGATCATAGAGAGTATGAAATGACTCACAATCCCCACCTGTGCACCTGGTTTCTAAGACATGGTTGTGTATATATTGAGTAAATAATAAAAAGATATGGTTAAGATACAACCTAGAATCTATTAAAAAAAAAAAAAAAAAAAAAAGATTTGAAAATGACAGATGATCCACCTGCCAGACCATAAGATCATTACGATTACAAAACAGAGATGCAACACAGGTCAACATAAGGAAATGTATTTTTAATGCTGAGATATTGGATGATAAGGAGACTTGTATAGCATTGTTAAAGGAATTAACAGAAACAACTCACCGAAAGGATGACAATGTGGTGGAATGTGGCTGCTTTGCTTAAGTATTTGCAAGAAAAAAATGATTCTTCAAGGTTTAAGAATAAAGAATTTTCCCTCTTTTAAAGCTAAAGATAATGAGTGAATAGAGAAGGTCAGTTCTTCTCACTAGGAAACAACACTGCAGTTACACTTATGCCGCGTACACACGATCGGATTTTCTGACGGGAAATGTTGGATGTGAGCTTGTTGGCGGTAAGTCCGACCGTGTGTATGCTCCATCAGACATTTGTTGGTTGGTTGCAGGTTATCAAATTGTCCGCCAAAAAATGTGTGTTGTCGGACTTTCCAATCGTGTGTACACAAGTCCGTCGTACAAAAGTCCAAAGTACAAACATGCATGCTCGGAAGCAGGAGCGGTCGGTCTTGTAAACTAGAGTTTGTAATGGAGAATTAACATTCGTGATGTGGCAAATTATGAAATCTCCAAATGCAGCGCACATTCTTTTCTTCTTTAATGGGATAATAATGAAGCTGCTTTGCTGGTGATACTGATGGAGTTTTTGCAAACAAATTTTCAAAGGCTTTTTTTTTCTAGTGATATCAAGAATAATATTATGTTTATTTTTTTTTATTATTATTTTTTTTTTTTATTTGGGCAAGTTACCACAACACCATTATCCTGTAGTTTTTAAGATCAAAGATACAACTATGTTGGTGTCCCTTGTCAATTTTACATTGTATTTTTTAAAATGTAACTGCCTACTCCCAAACTATCATTTGAAGTAAAACACATAGCCAAGTATTATTCTCCACTCCACTCCAATTTTTTTATTGTGCATTAAAAAAAAAATAGACATGCTATCTGCCAATAGAAAATAACCAAAAAGTGCATTCTATGCATCTAAAAATATAGAAAATTTACCAAATCAAATCATTATTCAACCAAAAAAATAACGTTAAAGCAATAACTCCAAGGCCAATAACATATAACACGTTATCTCCTCCAATTCCACATCATGTCTGGTTGACGAACGGCCGTTCAGAAACGAACTGAAAAGCACGTAATGAAAATCAATAAATGAAAAATGCGAATCAACACTCACCAAACTTCTACTAACACAAAATTAGCAGAAGGAGCCCAAAGGGTGGTGCTAAAGAGCTGAAAAACCACAATGTACGTCTAGTACGTCACTACGTTCGTAATTGTTGGCCAACATTTGTGTGACCGTGTGTATGCAAGACAAGTTTGAGCCAACACCCTTTGGACAAAATTCCACGGTTTTGTTGTCGGAAAGTCCAATCATGTGTACGAGGCTTTACACTTAGAAAGCAGCACTGCACCTTAAGTATGAATGTTACTAGGAGTTAAGCCTGGCACACATGATGAGCTTATCGGATGAATGATCGTCCGTTTTTTTTCGCACGCTAGTCTCTATATTGAGAATGACAAGGTTACGAAAATTCTCGTACAACAGAATAAAAATTCAGAAGTTATTATTATTATTATTATTATACAGGATTTATATAGCGCCGACAGTTTACGCAGCGCTTTACAACATTTGGGCAGACAGTACAAGTACAATACAATTCAATACAGGAGGAATCAGAGGGCCCTGCTCGTAAGAGCTTACAATCTAGGAGGGAGGGTCAAGTTATACAAAAGGGTAATACAAAAGGGATCGCCTAAAAGTGGATAAATTTGGAGACAGTCTGACAGATTGGGGTAGGGAATTCCAGAGGATAGGCGAGGCTCGGGAGAAGTCCTGGAGGCGGATATGGGAGGAGGAGATGAGGGAGCTAGAGAGCAGGAGGTCTTGGGAGGAACGGAGATGGCGATTAGGTTGGTATTTTGAGACTAGATTAGTGATGTAGCTGGGGGCAGAGTTGTGGATGGCTTTGTAGCTTATTGTTAGTATTTTGAATTTAATTCGTTGGGCGAGTGGTAGCCAATGGAGGGATTGGCAGAGAGGGGTAGCAGACATTGAGCAGTTTGTAAGGTGGATGAGTCTGGCAGCAGCATTCATGATGGACTGAAGGGGGATAGTCTATTTAAAGGTGAGCCAATGAGGAGTGAGTTGCAGTAGTCAAGGCGAGAGATAACCAGGGAGTGAATCAGGAGCTTTGTGGTTTCACTGGTTAGAAAGGGACGTAGTTTAGAGATGTTGCGGAGGTTGAGGCGGCAAGCTTTGGAAAGTGATTGGATGTGGGGCCAAAAGGAGAGTTCAGAATCCAGGATAACACCTAGCACCCTGACATGTGGGGACGGGTGGATGGTTTTGCCATTGCTCTTGACAGAGAAGTCAGGGGAAGAGGCACGTGGGGGAGGAAATATTATAAGCTCGGTTTTGGACAAGTTGAGTTTGAGGAAGTGGTGTGACATCCATACAGATATGTCGGTTAGTAAGTTAGTGATGCGTGAGGAGACTGATGGAGTGAGTTGAGGGGTGGAGAGATAGATTTGTGTGTCATCAGCATAGAAATGATATTGAAAGCCGTGAGAGGCTATCAACTGACCCAGGGAAGAGGTGTAGATTGAAAATAAAAGAGGTCCAAGAACAGAACCTTGGGGGACCCCGACAGAGAAGGGAAGAGGAGTGGAGGAAGTAGAATTGTAAGTGACACTGAAGGTGCGTTGGGATAGGTAGGATGAGAGCCACTGAAGAGCACAGTCATGGAGACCAAGGGAGTAAAGTTTTTTGAGGAGGAGGGGGTGGACAACCGTGTCAAAGGCAGCTGAAAGATCCAGAAGTAGGAGTACAGAATAGTGTCCTTTGGTTTTTGCAGTTAGTAGGTCATTTGTGAGTTTTAAAAGAGCAGTTTCTGTGGAGTGTTGAGGGTGAAATCCAGATTGAAGGGGATCAAGAAGGTTGTTTTTAATGAGGTGGTCACTCAGTTGGTTGTAAACCAGGCGTTCAAGGAGTTTAGAGGAAAAGGGGAGCAAGGAGATAGGGCGTAGGTTGTTAAGATTGGTAGGGTCCAAGGACGGCTTTTTGAGTATGGGGGTGACTAGTGCATGTTTTAGAGCATCGGGGAAGATGCCAGAGGTGAGGGAGAGATTGAAGATGCGGGTTAGAGAGTGTAGGATGGGGTCAGAGGGTGACCGTAGCATTTGAGAGGGAATAGGGTCCAGGGGACAGGTGGTTAGGTGGGCGATAGAAAGGAGTTTAGCAACTTCGTCTGTAGTAGCAGATTTGAATAGGGGGAGTGTCAGTTGTACCTGTTGACATGGGGTCTTAGCTGGGGGAGATACCTGTAGAATGGAGATTTCATCACGGATTGTATCAATCTTGTTTTTGAAGTGATTAGCGATTTCCTGGGCAGTGAGTAAGTCAGTGGGTGGAGGCGGTGGAGGACAAAGTAGAGAGTTGAAGGTAGAGAAGAGTTTACGGGGATTGGATGAGAAGGTGTTAATAAGAGTTGTAAAATATGTTTGCTTGGCAGTGTGGAGGAAAGAATAGTATTTTTGGAGGGCAGATTTGTATTGGTTGAAGTCTTTGAGAGACTTAGTCTTGTGCCACAGACGCTCAAGAGCGCGACTACGTTTTTTGAGAATTTTAGTGTCAGCTGTTTGCCAGGGTTGTAGGGGTCGAGGCCTGATTCTGCGTGTAGTGAGGGGAGCGAGCTTGTCCAGGGTGGAGGACAGAGATTTATTTAGATGGACGTGGCTTGGTTTGGGCAGGACAGGGGAGAGATTTTGTCATAGAGGTGGTCAGTAGCAGAATAGAGGAGAGAGGAGTTGAAGTTGCGAAAGTTTCTAAGGGTGATGGTTAGGTGATTGGAGGGAAAGGTGGTGGAAGACAGGGGGAGAGAGAAACTAATAAGGTGGTGGTCGGAGAGAGGAAAAGGATTGTTTGAGAAGTTGCATGGAGTGCATAGGTAGGAGAATAGAAGGTCAAGCGTGTTGCCATGAAAGTGAGTAGAAGCCTGTACCCATTGCTTCAGGTCAAATGAAGAGGTTAGGCTAAGAAGTTTAGAAGTAGCAGGAGTGTTTGTATTAGCAGGGATGTTAAAATCACCGAGAAGGATTGTGGGAATATCTGAAGAGAGAAAGTAGGGTAGCCAGGCAGAAAACTCATCAAGGAAAGTCGATAATGGTCAAGGGGGCCGGTAGATCACAGCAATTCTTAGGGAAGTAGGAGAGCATAGACGTATACAGTGGGCTTTGAATGATGAGAGGGAAAAAGAGGGAGGAGGGTGAATAACCTGGAAGGTGTTCTGGGGGGATAGGAGGAATCCCACTCCACCTCCCTTGCGTCCATTAGGCCTAGGGGAGTGAGTCCAGTGAAGGCCACCCTGGGAGAGGGAAGCAGGAGAAGGGGTGCCATATTCGTGGAGCCAGGTTTCGGTGAGAGCAAGTAGATTAAAGGAATTAGTGACAAAGAGGTCATGAACAGCAGTGAGTTTGTTGCAGACAGAGCGGGCGTTCCAGAGGGCGCAGGAGAGAGGGAGGCTGGTGTTGGGAAGAAGAGGAATGGAGACTAAATTGTGTAGATTGCGACTATTGCCAGAGGGTGTAGGGTGATGGTGATGGGTGTGTTGGGCACAGTTACATAAGGAGGGCCCAGGGTTTGGGGAAATATCTCCAGAGATTAGGAGAAGCAGAAGAGTAAGGGAGGTAATATGAGAATATGATTTGTATGAGGGGACATGCTTCAGTATCCTGGGGGGTTTGTTAGCAAGTGGGCTTAGAATTAGAAAGAGGTGATGAGTGCAGTAATAGGGGGAGGGGAGAAGTGAGGGTGATATGTACAGATTGTGGGGTGGAGCAGAGGGATGAAGAAAAGAGAGTTTGAGGAGAGAGGCAGCAATTGTGAAAAGGAGGAGAGGTAAAGAGTGCATGTTTCAGAGAGGAAGATGATAAAATTTGGAAATGGGGTCACCTGCAGTCTGTTATAGTTAGCTTTGTGCAAATTGCTGAAGTGCAAGAGCAGAAGTGCCACTTATTTAAAGAACCCCACTTCTTTGGAAGAACCCCCTGTATGTGCAGCCCCCTGTATGTGCTCCCCCGTAAAGAAGGCCTTGTTTTTATACTGTGTGTTGGGTGTGGGTTGAATCTGGCATTTAATCAATTAGGAGGGGATTTTAGGAACACAGCTAGCAGGGCATAACTTTCACACCACAATCAAATTGCAAGGGGACTAAAAGGCCAAAATTGTAAAGATAAGGGAACCCATAATTTAGGTAAGACTTAATGGCTAAATAAACATTGAAATAATGTGAGCATGGCTACAGATGGAGTTGAAACAGTGGTGACAAACAGATTTACCAAATATGCATTTGTGCAGTCAGTCAATATTCAGTTTTAAGGTATGTGGAGGTATAAACGCAGGTTTACCAAATATGCATTTGTGCAGTCAGTCAATATTCAGTTTTAAGGTATGTGGAGGTATAAACGCAGGTTTACCTGTGAAGAGAGAAGAAGATATTCAGATGGATGGTGCAAGAGCAGAAGTGCCACTTATTTAAAGAACCCCACTTCTTTGGAAGAACCCCCTGTATGTGCAGCCCCCTGTATGTGATATAATATATTATATTGTATTGTATTGCATTTTCTGATGAAAACTGTACTTATTAAATGAAAATCGTACGATCTGGTAGCGTACAAAATTTTCGTGCTTGTCCCATCGGGCAATTTTGAGGACCAGTCCTGATCGGCTCTTGGAAGCTGTGTACTAACGATCAGCGAAAGTGGTATTTTTCGTACGATTTTCTGATAAGGCCTTTAGGGGGGAGTTAGGGATGGGGTCTAGGGAAAGTTAGGGAGTAACCAGGATGACCAGACAATTCCCAAATTAAATATTAAATTGTAAATGATTTGATGATTTTTACAATTTTAAATAATTCTAAATCCAGAAAGTTCACATCTTTTGGAATTTATATTCTAAGTTCATTGAAGTGCTGACAGTTTTTCAGAAACATAGTTTGGAATGTTCTCTGCTTGACTTCTGAATATAGTAAAATAGGGTTGGAGTATTCCTGACTTTAGCAGCTATAAAGTCATTAAATCAAGTCAGAATCTGCACAGTCACAATCAACAATGCTCATTCTTCCTGTGCCGTGTTGGACAGGAGGTGGGTTGGACAGTTGGGGATCTGTACTGCTGCTCTCGGATCTCGGCCTGGATCTACAGCATGCCCTCAGCACATTAGTGTTTCACATAGGCTGCTGCACTAGAACTTTAAAGCTAAACTCCATCATTTTGGTACCCCTTAAATAGTTTGCTTGGGCCAGCTTGGCCCAAAATAAACTATGCCCCTCACTAACATGTGAGGCCTCTGGATGTGCGGTATAAACTGAATGTAGCTGTGGCTACATACAGCATACCGCGCTGTGTTCTGGGTTCGAGCCGAGACTTCCTGTTTCCGGAATTCACAGAAAGCGGTGTATTCTATCAATGAATACAAAACTTCCTCTGATTAGCAGAGTCAGAGAGGCAGACTGATGATGTCACAACCTCTGACTCAGCCAAGCAGAGGAATCTTTGTATTATTTGACTGAATACACCACTTTCTGTGAATGGCCGAGCGCTGCTGTGAGAGCTTCCGGGTAGGAGACAGAAAGTCTCGGCTCGAACCCAGAACACAGCACGGTATGCTGTATGTAGCCTCAGCTTATACCACACATCCAGAGGTCTCGCATGTTCATTTGGGGCCAAGCCAAATGTAAAGTAACAAAAGATGAAGTTTAGCTTTAAAACAAAAAAAAAACAAAAAAACGTGTCTGACCTATCCCTGCAATTTAAGGGAATTCCTTGGGGATCTCAAGGTCACCAGAGCTAGTGGAAGATTTCCCCTCTATTATTTTTTGGGGAACAACACAAAATTTGTGATTTTCTTTTACTTTCACTTTCAATGATAATGGTAAACAGGACAAATAGAGAGGGTGAATCACCCGAACAGGGGCACAGATGGCAATAAAAGCTGATAGGGTTGCACTGATACCACGTTCGGAATTGTTGGCCAACATTTGTGTGACCTTGTGTATGCAAGATAAGTTTGAGCCAACACCCTTCGAACAAAATTCCACAGTTTTATTGGCGGAAAGTCCCATCATGTGTACGGGGAATAATGCATTAGGCGGATTAGGCATCGGGCGCATTTGCACGAGTACAAGTACTCGTGCAAATGCTCGGTATCAGCGCTGATACCGATTACTAGTGTCAGTTTCGGTGCAACCCTACTGACAAGAGTTCTAATCCCTCTCCACCCTAGAAAGTTTTGCCTTTAGTAATAATAAAAATATAGAGTCTCCACCTGCCCTTGTAACAGACCATAACACATGTCTATGTTAGCAGCTATAAAGTCATTAAATCAAGTCAGAATCTGCACAGTCACAATGCAAGATATAAAAAAAAACTGGCCTTGCACAGAGTTTCAAGATGTTAAAAAAATCCAGCACCCACCTCCTCTTTTAGCCAGCCAAGAATACACCTTTTGCAAGATGCTAAAAAGAAAAATATTTGCCTCAACCTCACCTTCTAGCTGACCAAGCACATGCCTATGTTGGATGTTAAAAAAAAAAAGGAAGAATTCTGATCCCCACCTTCCCTTATAGCTGGCCAATAGGGATGAGCTTTCTGTTCGGGTCGAACATGAGTTCGACTCGAACATTGGCTGTTCGCCCGTTCGTCGAAAACCGAACATTATGGGCCATTCGCTCCAAATTCGAGCTGCGCGTGATGGCCCATAATGCAATGCGGGAGCGCAGTGCATTGCTTTATGATGATTGGTCAGAGCATGCACCATGACTTGCATGCTTTGGCCAATCACAGCGCCCTCAGCTAAGAGAGCCATAGTTGGCCAAAGGCAGGCTGCCTTTGGCCAATCATGGCTCAGGGGGACTAAGTCCACGCCCCACACTATATAAGGCTGCCTGCACGTCGGCCTCGTGTAGTGTGTCGTTGGCATGGATGAAGAGAGAGTGTCATTTAGATTGAGCAGGCAGATTATTCAGTTAGCTGCAGTGTATTTAATATATACACGGCCAGTCTTGTATATATACAGTGGGGACGGAAAGTATTCAGACCCCCTTACATTTTTCACTCTTTGTTATATTGCAGCCATTTGCTAAAATCATTTAAGTTCATTTTTTTTCCTCATTAATGTACACACAGCACCCCATATTGACAGAAAAACACAGAATTGTTGACATTTTTGCAAATTTATTAAAAACGAAAAACTGAAATATCACATGGTCATAAGTATTCAGACCCTTTACTCAATATTTAGTAGAAGCACACTTTTGATCTAATACAGCCATGAGTCTTTTTGGGAAAGATGCAACAAGTTTTTCACACCTGGATTTGGGGATCCTCTGCCATTCCTCCTTGCAGATCTTCTCCAGTTCTGTTAGGTTGGATGGTAAACGTTGGTGGACAGCCATTTTTAGATCTCACCAGAGATGCTCAATTGGGTTAAGCCAGGGCTCTGGCTGGGCCATTCAAGAACAGTCACGGAGTTGTTGTGAAGCCACTCCTTCATTATTTTAGCTGTGTGCTTAGGGTCATTGTCTTGTTGGAAGGTAAACCTTTGGCCCAGTCTGAGGCCCTGAGCACTCTGGAGAAGATTTTCATCCAGGATATCCCTGTACTTGATCGCATTCATCTTTCCCTCGATTGCAACCAGTCATCCTGTCCCTGCAGCTGAAAAACACCCTCACAGCATGATGCTACCACCACCATGCTTCACTGTTGGGACTGTATTGGACAGATGATGAGCAGTGCCTGGTTTTCTCCACACATACCGCTTAAAATTAAGCCCAAAAAGTTCTATCTTGGTCTCATCAAACCAAAGAATCTTATTTCTCACCATCTTGGAGTCCTTCAGGTGTTTTTTAGCAAACTCCATGCGGGCTTTCATGTGTCCTGCACTTGAGGAGAGTCTTCCGTCGTGCCACTCTGCCATAAAGCCCCGACTGGTGGAGGGCTGCAGTGATAGTTGACTTCCTACAACTTTCTTCCATCTCCCAACTGCATCTGTGGAGCTCAATCACAGTGATCTTTGGGTACTTCTTTACCTCTCTCACCAAGGCTCTTCTCCCCCGATAGCTCAGTTTGGCCGGACGGCCAGTTCTAGGAAGGGTTCTGTTCATCCCAAACGTCTTCAATTTAAGGATTATGGAGGCCACTGTGCTCTTAGGAACCTTAAATGCAGCAGAAATTTTTTTGTAACCTTGGCCAGATCTGTACCTTGCCACAATTCTGTCTCTGAGCTCTTCAGGCAGTTCCTTTGACCTCATGATTCTCATTTGCTCTGACATGCACTGTGAGCTGTAAGGTCTTATATAGACAGGTGTGTGGCTTTCCTAAACAAGTCCAATCAGTATAATCAAACACAGCTGGACTCAAATGATGGTGTAGAACCATCTCAAGGATGATCAGAAGAAATGGACAGCACCTGAGTTAAATATATGAGTGTCACAGCAAAGGGTCTGAATACTTAGGACCATGTGATATTTCAGTTTTTCTTTTTTAATAAATCTGCAAAAATGTCAACAATTCTGTGTGTCTGTTGATATGGGGTGCTGTGTGTACATTAATGAGGAAAAAATGAACTTAAATGATTTTAGCAAATGGCTGCAATATAACAAAGAGTGAAAAATTTAAGGGGGTCTGAATACTTTCCGTCCCCACTGCATATATTCACTGCATACAGTTTAGCTATATCTCACTGCAGGCCATTCCTGGTGTACTGTTTCTAATATACAGGCAGGCAGGTTATTCAGTTAGTTGCAGTGTATTAAATATATACATACAACTCTCGTATATATATACTTCAGGCGGTGTACACAGTATACAGTGCTGTGCACCCATAGTGCAGTTGCTTATACTTTTCTTGTGGTCAATACAGTACACCCACAGTTGTTATTACACTTCTGTTGTCGTACACAGTACCATGCACCCAATGCAGTTGCTACTACTTTCCTGGTGGTGTACACAACACATACAGTGCACCCATAGTTTTAATTACACTTCTGTTGGTGTACACAGTACCGTGCACCCCTAGTGCAGTTGCTATTACTTTCCTGGTGGTGTACACAATACATACAGTGCACCCATAGTTGTTATTAAACTTCTGTTGGTGTACACAGTACTGTGCACCCCTAGTGCAGTTGCTACTACTCTCCTAGTGGTGTACACAATACCTACAATGCACCCATAGTTGTTATTAAACTGCTGTTGGTGTACACAGTACCGTGCACCCCTAGTGCAGTTGCTACTACTTTCCTGGTGGTGTACACAATACATACATTGCACCCATAGTTGTTATTACACTTCTGTTGGTGTACACAGTACCATGCACCCCTAGTGCTACTACTTTCCTGGTAGTGTACACAATACATACAGTGCACCCATAGTTGTTATTACACTTCTGTTGGTGTACACAGTACCGTGCACCCCTAGTGCAGTTGCTACCAGACATGTGCACACTGAAATATTTTGTTTCGGAATTTCGTTTTCGTCCGAAAAATCAATATATTCCCGAAATTCATTTTTATATATTTCGTTTCGTTAAAAAATGCATTCGTCCAAAAATCCGAAATAATTAAGGTTGAATCTGTCATTCACGGTTTATGGTGTCTGTCGAATGTTCTAAGAAGATTCGACGGAGCAGCTAAACTGTACGATGCCGCAATTGTACATTTCCGGTCGAATGTTCCGCCTACAAGCTATAGTAGAATTCTAATGTTGTATGACACTAGTAATAATTATATTTATTAATTATTATTACTAGTCAACCAACATTAGAATTCTTCTATAGCCTATGGGCGGAGCATTTGACCATAAATGTCCGCTCGCAGCGACTGCTTTGTCGAATCTTCATGTCAAATCTTTTCTCTCTGTGTCAAATAATCTTGGACAAATAGAGTTAGGTTAGGCACATTCGACCTTTTTTGCTATTGTCTCTATAATGTCGAATCTTTTCTCTCTATGTCGAATATTTTCTCTCTATGTAGAATAATCTTGGACTAATAGAGCTAAGGTTAGGCACATTCGACCACAGGTTCGATGGACACAGATCGCTATTGTCAGCGTCATGTCGAATCTCCTATCTATATTGAACTGTTGTCACAACGAAGACGAAAATAAAGCATTTGTTTATGTCGAATCTTTCGGTTTTCGGATTCTGCGCGTCCGTTATCGTTTGTTAAAACGATAACGAAAATACCCAAAAATTTGGACGAAAATGCATTCAGACAAAAACGAATGCACGTGTCTAGTTGCTACTACTTTCCTGGTGGTGTACACAGTACACAATACTGTGTAGTGTTTTTTTGCTAAACAAAATTTACAGCATGTGCGGAAGGCCACCAAGGAGAGGCAGACGCTCACAGGCCACTAATAGAGGGCAAGCAGGCTCTGTGTCTACAGTCGACAGTGCTGTTTGTGGACACGGTACATCCTCAGCATGTGGCCGTGGGGAACGCTTATCCTTTTTTCCTGCAGCTGGCCATGTTATTGAGCCACAACATGCAGAAGAGTTGGTGGAATGGATAACAAAGCCGTCCTCATCCTCTGTCACCCAGGCTCAGAGTAGTTTGCCTGCCAATGTAGCTGCCAAAGGGGCCTATTCCATCGGCTCCATGTCAACAGTCACTCCTCCCCTAGCCCCACCATCATGCACGGAAGAATCCCCCGAACTATTCGACCACAGTGTGGGGTACATGCTGCAGGAGGATGCGCAGTGATTTGAAGGCTCCGATGATGGTACCCAGGTTGAGGAAGGGAATAACGTCAGTTTAGAGAGAGGGGGTGCCCAAGAAGGTCAAGAAACTGGCAATCATGTTCCTCCAGCTGCAGCATACTGCCAAGTTTGCTCCAGTGACGAGGAGGGAGGGGATGATGAGGTCACTGACTCAACTTAGGTGCCTGATAGAAGAGAGGAGGAGGCACATCTCCAATGAGGTAGGATGCCCTCGAGGGGGCAGCTTAAGGGCAGCCACCATATTGCATCACACCGCAGAGCTAAGCAGGTGCAGGGCGCTGCTGACTACCCACATATTTTGAAAAGTTCTTTGGTGTGGGCCTTTTTTGACACGTGTGCAGCAGATCGCATATGTTGCTGTTTGCAACATATGTCTGAAGCGTATCAAGCGTGGCCAAAACAGTATCCGCTTGGGCACCACATACTTGACCAGACATATGACGACCTCCCATGCAGTCCATTGGCAACAGCACTTAAAAGACCCACATCAAAGAACAAGGCGGACCTCTCCTTGCTCCTCATCAGCTAGGTTCTCCAACCCCACTATACCTCCAGTCCTCTCAGAAACCTGCACTGAGAGGAATGAAGGTATAGCAATAGGTGTCCCAAGTACTTGCAGCCAATCTGCTATCAGTACACCTCCATCTGATTTTAGCAGGCAAATTTCCCTGCCCCAGTTGCTAAACCGTCGAAAGAAATTCAGTCCCAGCCATCCACATGCTCAGCGTCTGAATACTAGCTTGGCCAAATTGCTAGCACTCCATCTGCTGCCTTTTCAGCTGGTAGACTCTACCCCCTTTCGTGAATTTGTGGAATGTGCGGTACCTCAGTGGCAGGTTCCCAAACGCCATTTCTTTTCAAAGAAGGCCATTCCAGCTCTCTACCAGCATGTGGAAGGTGTCTTGGCCTCGTTGGACAGGGCAGTCAGCAGTAAGGTGCATATTACTGCTGACTCATGGTCCAGCAGGCATGGACAGGGACGTTACATTTCTTTCACAACGCACTGGGTAACTCTACTGGCAGCTGGGAAGGACGCGGGACAGGTTTCAGTATTGTTGGAGCTTGTCCTGCCACCATGCCGCCAAAATGCTAGTGGTGATTCTGCCACAGCTATCGCCTCCACCCCCTCCTCTTCTTCTTCCTCTATGGCCTCTTCCTCTGCAGATTTCTCCTCTGAACCAGCGGTGCTCCTTAGGCGTTCAAGGGGCTACGCAAGCACTCAGGCAAAAAGATGCCATGCGGTGCATGAGTTGGTCTGCTTAGGGGACAGGAGCCACACTGGGGCAGAGATTCTGTCAGCTCTGCAGGGGCAGGCTCAGAGGTGGTTGACACCATGCCAGCTTCAGCCAGGAATGGTTGTATGCGACAATGGCACCAACCTCCTCTCCGCCCTCCGACAGCGACACTTGACCCATGTTCCCTGTTTGGCTCACGTCCTGAATTTGGTGGTGCAACGGTTCTTGAGCAGGTACTCAGGCTTACAGGATCTCCTGAGGCAGGCCAGGAAAGTCTGTGGTCATTTCCGCCGGTCATATAATGCCAGTGCTCAGCTGGCTGACATTCAAAGAGAATGCAACCTGCCCAAGAACCACCTCATTTGTGACATGCCCACCAGGTGGAACTCAACGTTGGCAATGCTGCAGCGGCTGCACATGCAGCAGAGGGCCATCAATGAGTACCTGTATGAGTATGGCACCAGGACAGGGTCAGGGGAGCTTGGCTTTTTTTCGCCACGCCAGTGGCTACTGATCAGTGATACTGTCCCTCTTGTCTTCCTGTTGGAGCACACGCTTCGTGGAATAATGGACAGGGCACTTGAGGCAGAACAACGGGAGGAAGAGGACGACTTCCTTACCTCTCAAGGCCCCCTTTATCAGATACTAGTATTCCTGCAGGCCCGCCGATCACACAGGAAGAAGAAGAGGAGGAGGAGGATTGTGTCAGTATGGAGGTGGAGGATAACACTCAGCATCAGTAGCAGTCTTCAAGGGATCATTTTCAGTCCCCAGAAACCCATGGAGTTGTACGTGGCTGGGAGGAGGTGGTTGAGGATCATGTGATCCTTAGTGACCCAAAGGACTCAGGATCGAATGCCTCTGCAAACCAACGCTGCATGGCCTCCCTGATCCTGCAAAGCCTGCGAAAGGACTCTAGGATTCGTGGAGAGGGATCATTACTGGCTGGCAACCCTTCTTGATCCATGTTACAAGGGTAAGGTTGCAGAACTTATCCAGTCTTTGCAGAGGGAGCAGAGGATGAAACATCTTTGGGAGGCCTTGCAGAAAGGTTTGTGAAATGTGTTTCCAAAGCCTGGAAGGTTACAATTTCCTGGTGCTGGACAACGTGTTGCTGAGGCTTTGTTTAGTCACAGAAAGAGCAGTGGAGAAGGTAGCCGGCTGACCGATGCCTTCAGGCAATTCTTCAGTCCTCAGTGCCCAGGTCTGATCGGTTCCAGCAACCATTGCCAGCGTCTGAATTACATGGTGCAGGAATATCTAGGGGCAAGATCAGACTTGGAGACCTTTCCACCAGAACATCCACTGGGTTACTGGGTCTTGAGGATGGACCACTGGCCAGAGCTTGCTTAATATGCAATTGATCTACTGGCCTGTCCTGCATCCAGCGTTCTTTCTGAACGCACATTCAGTGCTGCTGGAGGCTTTGTAACCTATCACAGAGTGCGCCTGTCCACAGACTCTGTTGATCGGCTCACATTCATAAAAATGAATCAGTCTTGGATCACCAGCTACCAAGCACCTGATGCTGATGTAACTGAATGATTTTTCTATGGATGTGGGATCCCTTGAAGACTGCATATGCTGAGTGACTATCCTATTATGCTTAGTGACTATCCTATTCCTCCTCAATTTTCATGATGATAGCTTCTAAGAATATTTTTGGTTCAGGGCACCACCACCACTACCTAAGGCCCAATTGTTCTGCCCCTGTTTAACAGGGGCGCGTAATTACAATTTTTGATCAAATATTTAACAACAGGGCTCGTTCCTGCGCTCAACAAGAGTATCTGTGAGGGGTTGCAGTGTTGTGGCACCACCACCACTGCCTAAGGCCCAATTTTTTTGCCCCTGTGTAACAGGGGCATGTAATTCCAATTTTTGATCAAACATTTAACAGCAAGGCCTGTTCCTGCGCTCAACAAAAGTATCTGTGAGGCTTTACAGTGTTGTGCCACCACCACCACTGCCTAAGGCCCAATTTTTCTGCCCCTGTTTAACAGGGGCGCGTAATTACAATTTTTGATCTATAATTTCACAGCAGGGCCTGTTCCTGCGCTCAACAAAAGTATCTGTGAGGCTTTACAGTGTTGTGCCACTACCACCACCACCACCTAAGGCCCAATTTTTCTGCCCCTGTTTAACAGGGGCATGTAATTACAATTCTTGATATATTATTTCACAGCAGGGCCCATTCCAGCGCCCACCAAGAGTAACTGTAAGGGCTTACAGTGTTCTGGTACCACCAACACCTAAGGCCCAATTTTCCGCAGATTGTATAGGGCAGGCCGTATAGTATATACAGACGGCCCCCTATTTTCAAACATCCGATTTACAAACGACTCCTACTTACAAATGGAGGGAGACAACAGGAAGTGAGAGGAAATCTACCCCTAGGAAGGGAAATTCTCTCCTGTAAGAGTTAATATGGGAAAAGGGTATCTCCCCACTGATGCTTTATCACCAATCCTTGTTTCCCTAATAACCCAAAATTTTCAAAATCCAATTGTCATTGGGACAGAAAGTGAGATGAAATATTCTGAACAGGGGCACAGACAGCAAAACAAATGTTACAGGGGTGATGATAACCCTTCCCTATGTTATCCAAAAAGCTTAAAAATAGATGTTTTGGCTGGAGCTACACTTACAAAATGTACCTGTTCCAAATTACAAACAGATTCAACTTAAAGCGGAGTTCCACTCAAATTTTTAACTTAATCTTACCCCCTTCAGTTAATTGCATAGATAATCAAATGCCGCACGAAAATTTTTTTTATCACTGTAATTACCTTTATATTGTACTTTATTGTGGCACTTCCTGTCTCTCCTCCCATGGGAGTAGGTGTGTTTATTGCCTTTCCCCGGCGCCGCACTGTCTCCTGGGAGCTTAGTGTCAGGCTTCCCAAGATTCAGTGCGGGAACAATGATCATGTGTGTGAACAAGCTGTGAATGAACAGCATTCACCGCATGCAGGAAATCAATGCTTGTGGGCTTCACATGCCCACAAGCAAAATGGAAACAGCCAGCATCACATTTTTAAAGTTATTCTTCAGTACGAAAACAGACAGAGGCGGAAATATTACACCCAAACTGTGAGTATTATTTTGGGATTAGCAAAGTGTCTCAATGACCTAAAAAAAAAAAAAAAAGATTGGTCGCCGGACTCCCACTTTAAGAACAAACCTACAGTCCCTATCTTGTTTGTAACCCGGGGACCGCCTGTATCCTGCTGCTGTTCAGAGTATATAGGGCCTGGGGGCCCACACCTTTTTTTTTTTTTAATTTGGGTGCAGGTTTCACCTTAATATCCATACCAGACCCAAAGAGCCTGGTAATGGGCTGGGGGGGGGGGGCAACATTACAGCCGCAAGCAGTTTTAAATGACTTTTTTCATTTAGAAATGTCATTTTGTGCAGGGACTGTTCTAAACATGGGAAAAATGTGCCACTTTACAGGCATACTATAGACTCCCCCCAGGAACGATATTTTAAGGAATATTACACTTTTATTGTTTCACTTTAAGCATTATTAAAATCACTGCCTCCGAAAAAACGGCCGTTTTTAAAACTTTTTTTTGCATTGATACATGTCCCTGGGGCATCTTTTGATTTTTCACGTTCGAGTCCCATAGACTTTAACGGGGTTCGCGTGTTCGCACAAATTTTTGGTCTGTTCGCATGTTCTGCCGCGAACCAAACCGGGGGGGTGTTCGGCTCATCCCTACTGGCCAAGCACAAGCCTTAATTATCAGATGTTCAATAAGCAGAAGACTATCTTCTGTCTATTCCAGTCAGTGTTGAAATTTGCTCTTCCAAACCCCAGATCCACACTGCAGTTTTTTTTTTTAATTGAAATTTTCTTTTGCTCACTTGCGAACAATAGTAGTAGCTCCTTTATACACATGTGCTGTGTGCATTGCGTTCTTCTCAGATATGCAATAAATCGGATTTAGAAAACTTTTCCACTTTCTGCCAAAATATGAAATATGCCTTTAATTAGCATCCATTGGTCATTCCTGTGGTCACCCCTTCATCTTTTCTGTGCAATTTGAAAGCAGCTCTTTTGTGGCTCAACAGCTGGTTGCTAACTGCTATTTAGAGTGGATAAGGTGTTGGCGCTCCCCAGCTCTGTGCTAGGAATTGCCAACCAACCAAGTTTGTTTTTGATATTTTAACTAAAATCCAGTACCCCTTTATATGGCCAGCTTATAAGTCTTATTATCCAAATGTACTGACAAGAGTGGCCCCCAGCAGGCACTGTAGTACACTGGCTCCCTTCATGTTGCATCAACTACTCTTACACGTGAGATCTCAGTCTACGCCTGTGGCCCTACATGTCCCTTCCACTAGACCAGCATTTCCGCACATAGTGGCAGTCATGCACTACAGCCCCTGCACACCTACATGTGTTCCAGTCCTAAGACTCTTCCAAGGACTAGTGACTCAATGGTAAGCAGAGACACTGTGGGGCACAAATAATAATTATTAATACTATGACAAGTTACACAGAATGTGATTATGGTGCTTAAAAGATTGCTGCACTGTGGTCTCTGTCCAGTGGTGCAGACATCTTTGATATGTGCAATGTATAGCGATACATATCAATATTTTGATATATTTACTGTAAATCACCTTGTGTAGGTGTCTGAGATCAGTCATATGGGCAGACTGTGGTTCTTAAAGGGTAAGGCTTTGGGGGAGGCTCTTCCCCAATTTTAGGAGGAGGCACCTACCATAAGTTTTGGTTGCATTAGGATTATTTAAATAGCAAAAGGTCAGCAGACAAATCAGCTCTGAGGAAGTAGGTATACCCCTCGAAATGCATCAGCTCTTGCACCTGCTGTTGAGTGTTGCCTAGGTTTCTACATTGGACATCCATTTCCCTGACTTGAGATGTGACTGTGGTTCTGCCTACACTAAACACTTAAAGCTATTTGGTCTTGATGAGTATATTTGTATGCTTTTAATTAAAACATTGTTCTTTCAACTTACACAGGATGTTTCCATCCATGCCAGCCACTTGTTGGAGATGTGGCTCAGCGGAGGGTAATTATTTACATATCTGGTGAAAGTGTAGCAGGATCTGACCCTTTTGGTCCCAAGTTTTTACTGTTTATACTAAGATAAATGATAAGTCCTTGACACCTCCTCTGGAGATTGCACTCCTGTCAATGCTTCCGGGCTCAGTGGCATCTGAAAAACTGAGCCTATTGCGATTTTTTCTCTCGGCAACTCAACAATTATTCCCATTGTTTTGGAAAACAGATGGTACCCCCTTTTTATCCTTGTAGGTCTCCACGGTAAATGATATCATGCGTATGAAAGAAATGCTAGTCCTGGGTAATGATACATTTGCGAAGAATAAAACATTATGGTATTTTTTGGCTTGACTTCTCCACTTCTGATGCCCTAAAAGACATGTTATCACCAGGTGGTAATTCTGAGACTGTTGGTCCTGAGGGTTCGCTCAAGTTCTCTCTCTCTTCCTTCCTATCTAGGCCATCTAGGACCTACCCCTCTTTCTCTTCCCCTTTTCTTTTCTTTCTACTCTTTCTTTTTCTTCCCCTTTATGCCACCTTATACCTTAACCTTCTATGTTCACTCAGTATGTTATTATACTTACGTACTTACCCTCAACAGTATAACAAATGCAATATCGTTGTATTCTTTATCAACGATCTGTTTTTCTTACTAAATGATAATTGATGTGAGGTTATTGCTCTATTGTTTTCCTTTGTTGTAAACAATAAAGATATATTTGTCTCTAAAACATTGTTTGTAAGATAATACACACCGCTGTTGCACCCTTTTTGCTATTTTGTTGTTTATAACTAAAGATTTCCTCAGATGGAATAGGGTAGAACAACCTAATACAACAGTAATGATTCTGACCATCAAGGCCTTTGCATTTTGGACTGCCTCTTCTTTCACACAAATTTAAAGCTGATCTAGTGTTTCTGTTCAATGTCTCCACATGTTCACTTTGTCTTGCTGATCTTCCCTAATCTTGATCACTTTCTGTACACCTGTCCTCTTCCTGGTCCTATTGTTTACTAAATTCATCTACATGTGAGAAAGGGGGGCGGATGTCACACTGTTAGAAATATACCTAAATACTTCTCTTTATAATGGTTGTACAAATGCATGGAGATATACTGCATATAGTAGAAATGTTACTGGATTAGGAGTATAAATGGTTCTTTTTATATGTAGCAATGCAAATCAAGTTTTTAACTTCAGATCCTTAAAATGTTACTAAACCCAGGATCTTACATTCACTATATTTGGTCTTCCACAGTACACAGAACATGGAAATGCAATAGTTTTAGTAAATATAAACTGATAAATACTTTTTCTCATCAGCAGTTAGAGCAGTCTTGTGACTTGTATCACTGTATGCTTAAAGCTTGTAGGAGGAGTTTTCATTTTCCGCTCACCCTCTGTCTGGACAGTGCTGATTGGCCCTGTGCTGATCACATGCACTTTCCCAAGAGAAAAAAAAAACTCTCCAGCAATACACATAAAACTGAGCATGTACAGCCTGTCCCCTAATGCTCTGTTCTATTAGGAAATGATCTGGAGCCAGTGGAAGAAGAGGAGGATCAGGGAAGATAGGATCAAACAGTGTGATGGAGCCTACACACGGTCGGAATTTCCGACAACAAGGTCCTATCACACATTTTCCATCGGAAAATCCGACCGTGTGTATGGGGCATAACAAGCATGCTTTACAGCATATACAGACTGATTTTACTGCTGTGGGTTTAGTAACACTTTAATTATATCCCAAAGGTGCACTACAGAGCTCAGGAGGATGCACAAGCTGGCTTAAGACAGCAAATATTTTAAAAACTGCAGAGGGTCCTGGGTGCCTCCTGGAGCCGGATTGCTGCCTGAGACCTGGTCCGGGTCACAGGCGGTTCCCAGGACTGCTCACAGACTGACCCCTGGCTGGCCATCGTGGTCCCCGGCGTCAATCCGGCTCCAGGAGGCACCCAGACCCGCCGAGCAGCTTCTGGGAAACCAAAGTCTTTGGGCTCCGGGGGGAGTATGGTTGCAAAGCTGAAACTTAAAGGAATTTGCAACCAGCTTCATTTTTGTTAAAAGATTGCAAAATAGTACAACAAAACAAAATTACTCAAAAATAAATCATTGCCAGGCACTAACTGAACATGCAGGAGCCTCTGTATTAGATAGTACACTGAACCCAACCAACTCCAAGAAAAAGCACACATTTTCAGCAAATTTAGTCACTTGCAGCTCTTACAGGTTAGTGCCTGTATCCCCAGGCCGAAGCTCTATCTTTGCTACAGAAACTCCTTGCAACATTATAATAAGAGGAATGGAAAAAATACTGCGCAAATATCAATAAATAGTGACAGCTGCTACTCAAAATGTGACCAAAATTTTAAACGAAAACTGTAATTGCAATTATAATAAGAGGCCCGAGGGAATGAACACCAGGACCAGATCACTCGGGCCATACCTCATACTGTATATACATAAATATATAGTGTGTGTGTGTATATATGTATGTATATATGTATATATATATATATATATATATATATATATATATATATATATATATATACACACAAGGGGCGTTCAAGTCAAACGGGGACTTTTGAGTTTATATAATAAAATAACAAATTTCAAGTATTTATTTAGGATGCAAGGATGCATTTATTTTGTGACATACTCCCCTGCTACCTTTATCCCAGTGTTTAACTGCTTCAGCCCCGGAAGATTTTACCCCCTTCCTGACCAGAGCACTTTTTGCGATTCGGCACTGCGATGCTTTAACTGACAATTGCGCGGCCGTGCGAAGTTACACCAAAACAAAATTGACATATTTTTTTTCCCACAAATAGAGCTTTCTTTTGGTAGTATTTGATCATCTCTGCGGTTTTTATTTTTTGCGCTATAAACAAAAAAAGAGGGCCAATTTTGGAAAAAAAAGCAATATTTTTTACTTTTTGCTTTAATAAATATCCCCCAAAAATATATAAAAAAATTTTTTTCCTCAGTTTAGGCCAATATGTATTCTTTTACATATTTTTGGTAAAAAAATCACAATAAGCGTATATTGATTTGTTTGCGCAAAAGTTATAGCGTCTACAAAATAGGGGATAGTTTTATGGCTTTTTTTAAATTATTTTTTTTTTTATTAGTAATGGCAGCGATCTGAGATTTTTTTCATGACTGCGACATTATGGCGGACACATCGGACACTTTTGACACTATTTTGGGAGCATTGTCATTTATACAGTGATCAGTGCTATAAAAATGCACTGATTACTGTGTAAATGACACTGGCAGGGAAGGGGTTAAACACAAGGGATCTATCAAGGGGTTAATTGTGTCCTAGGGAGTGATTCTAACTCTGGTGGGGATGGGCTACCACTGACATGACAGCAATCACTACTCACAGTAGATCCCTGTCATGTCACTAGGCAGAATGGGGAAATGCCTTGTTTACATAGGCATCTCCCCGTTCTGCAGCTCCGTGACATGATTGCGGGACACCGGCGGACATCGAGTCCGCAGGACCCGCTGGCACGGTCATGCTGTACGCGTGTGCCCGCTAGCCCCACCAATTAAAGGGGACGTACAGGTACGCCCATTTGCCCACCGCTGTCATTGTGCTGACGTATATCAGCGTGCAGTGGTCGGCAAGTGGTTAACCAATGCCTGGAAAGCTTCGGCATAGAAAGATTTGTCATCACGCCTAAACCATCCTAGGTCACTCTGCTTCACTTCATCAGTAGTGCTGAAATGCTGACCTCCGAGGAACTCTTTTAGGGGTCCAAACAGATGGAAATCACTCGGAGCGAGGTCTGGGCTTTAAGGGGGATGTGGCAATACCTCCCAGCTGAGTTGCTGTAATGTGCACGTAGTGCGGTGAGCAGTATGAACTTGTGCGTTCCTCTGGAGAAACAGGACGCCCTTAGTGATCAAACCAGGCCGTTTTTTCTGGAGACACTCTTCTGTGCTGGTCAATAGTGGAATGCTGTCTTGGTACCTAGCATGTGCTAGCTTTTCAAGAATGCAAATGTTCATGAATGATTGTGTTCACCGTTCCCACAGAAAGATTAGTCTCTTGTACAATTTCACGACAGGTTATGCGTCGATTATCCAGGACCAGGTGTTCCACTCGCTTAAAGTTGAGTTCCACCCAAAAATGGAACTTCCACTTTTTGGATTCCTCCCCCCCTCCGGTGTCACATTTGGCACCTTTCAGGGGGCAGGAGGGAGCAGATACCTGTCTAATACAGGTATTTGCTCCCACTTCCTGGCATAGATCACTGCGGCGCTTGCGGTGACCTACGCCACTTCCGGCGCCTACACTCTCCTCCCCCGCTGTAGTTTGTAAGACACACAGGTCCCAGAACACAGCAAGGACCAAAGAGGACGCACAGCACGACTCTCACATGCGCAGTAGGGAACCAGGAAGTGAAGCTGCACGGCTTCACTTCCTTATTCCCTTACCGAGGATGGCAGCGGCAGCAGCCGAGAGCCGAAGGACGGAACGGCTTCGGCTGCCGACATCGCGGGCTCCCTGGACAGGTGAGTGTCCATATATTAAAAGTCAGCAGCTGCAGTATTTGTAGCTGCTGGCTTTTAATATTTTTTTTTCAGCAGACCTCCACTTTAATGTTCACAGGAATGACTGCTGTGGGGTGGGAACCACCATGGCCGAGATCGTCACTGAAAGACGTACGGCTATCTTTGAAACGTTTACAATATTCAAATGTCTTACTGTGGCTAAACGTTTCATCACCATACTGTGCATGATGTCTTCTGTAGATTTCCGTGTGTTTTATGCCTGCGTACACAAACATCATCACCACACACTGTTCCGTGCACGCACTAACACTGTTGTCTACCATGTTGATTAACGGTCTCTGGACTGGCCCGCAAAATATGTGTCGCCTATCAGTAATAGGACACACTTGCCACTTACTACTGTGTGTAGTGCCTGTCACGCTAGCATCCTTTTTATACCTGTAAAATTTAAATTCCCGGTTTGACTTGAACGCCCCTTGAACGTGTATGTATGTATGAATGTATGTATATGTGTGTGTGTATATGTATGTATACTGTATGTATGTATGTGTATATGTATGTATGTATATATATATATATATATATATATATATATATATATATATATATATATATATACGGGTGTTCAGCCTTTTGACCTTCCTGGGCCATATTGGAAGAAAAGGAATTGTCTTGGGCCACACATAAAATACACTAACCATAAGGATAAATGATAAGCAAAAAGTCGGGCAGATCACAAGTTAACGATCAATAATATAGATAATGTACCTATCCGAGTAATAAACCTCCATTCTTTTTTTGTAATATTTTTTATTATAAATGTAAAAGAGGGCAACAAAAAAATGAGTGCAAAATTTTACACTGTTTTTGGTAAATGAATGCATCAATATCTGGTTCAATGGATATAGTATCAAATCTCAATGAATTCTAAAGGTGCTAATCAGATCTTTTGGTTCCAATTTTGCCCTTCGTGTGCTTCATGAAAAAAGGCGTGATTGTGAAGAGTGTGAGATTTTTCTGTTGGAAGATAAAATTTACAAAAGTCCAGTAAAGAGACACTGTCAAATTGCTGCATGTAAACGCATTTTTACAAAAAATTCCCCCAAAAAATCCAAATTTTTAAGTAAGTTTATAGTTTTGTGCTGGGCCACATTCATAGCCGTCTTGGGCCACATGTGCCCCCTGAGCTGCAAGGTTGGACACAACTGGACTAGAAGATTTAGGTGGATTTACAGAGGTGATTAAAGCCTAACTTCAGCTAACACTGTAAGTCATTACAGAAACAGCTTTTTTTCTCCTTTTAGGATAAAGTTTTTATATAAAAGAATAAGAGATGACCATTGTAAGCACCACAGTCAGTGTTAAATGCTTTGTCTCAATCCTCTAACTGTAGCTGGGGCTACATATAGCTTATACAGCACACACAGCGGGCACATCTAATAATGAAGGTAATAGTGCGTTTGGACCAGCTTGGTCCAATAAACTATTTAAATTTCACTAAAACATGAGAATCAGCTTTAGGCTGGCCAATCCCATAGCAAATTTTAAACAATTCCTCTTTTTATAGAAAAAAGGATAGTGTATCTAAGCCATTTTATAAATAAAACCATTGGAAGTCTGGGCATATTGATAAGAATTCAATGCCAAGACTTTTGAAGTGTTTGTTGTGATTGTAAGAGACTTTTGTGACCATTGACCAATTTAAACCCGCTCTATGGAAATTACAGTAATCTTAACCCAATCACTAAAATTTTCATATAAGCTTTCACCCTTTCGCCTCCAGAGCGTTTTTTTCTTGAACATGTTTTGAAAGATAATTTTAGGGTATAAGATTGCATAAAAACCTCAAAAGATTAAATCATTTCTGAAAACAGAAACCCTGGAGAATAAAACAGTGACACTTCCACATTTTTACGTCATCCAATATTAGTGCAAGGATTTATCAAGAGCAAAATTTCAGTAAAAAAAAATACACTAAAGTTAATTTTAGAGTATTCAAACCTAGTATATTATCACATTTTTGACACATTATAAAAGATGACGTTGAGGAGAGTAAGTAGATACCCAACAAACGTTGTTTTTTTGGGGGAGAGGGGGATAAGGTGCTTGGGTGTAACTATTTATTTGAACTTTTTTTTACTTAAAGTAGAAGACCAGTGAAATACTAACTAAGTTTAAATCTGCTCCCATCCCCATTCTACGTCATATACTAATTTCCCTGCAGAGGAAAGATGCATATACTTAACCTATTACCTGGGTGCTCTACCCAGTGGCTGGCTTCAGAGCCTATACTGTGATGTCACCCATAGGCTTAAGCCTAGTACATACGGGCCAAATGTCGGGCGGCATCAGCTGGTTCAATAGAAACCACCTGACATTGGGCCTGTTTGTACTGGAGTTGGCATGACCGAAAAAGGGACATGACCGAAAAAGGGACATAACCGAAAAAGGGCTGCCGATCGAATTCCAATGGCTGAGAGCGCTGACCGGAGTGTTCTGACTGGACGGGCTGTCCCCCTGTCAGAGCACAATAGCACAGCAGGGGAGATTGCAG